>NC_045161.1:28626246-28648746 GCF_900700415.2 Clupea harengus
GGGGTATGATCTGGGCTGGGGCTATCCTGTGCGAAGAGCCTCCACAGAGCTATACGCTGTGGTTAATGGCTTGAGAAAACTACTCCATGATGATGGAAGTGATGTTGACGTGACTCAGCCTGAACAACAGCCAGCCAACTCCCAAAATAGTCCCTTCACGTCACGGAGCCTCGTGTGGAGCTCAGATTGATAAGGAATCCCAGACATTGCCTTATAAGCAGAAGCCTTTATTTAAATCCTCATACATTCCTCTGACAAAGCTACAAAAAACACTCAAAAATGTAATTGTTGCTGCGGCAACCCAAAACAATGACAAGTGAGAAGCATTTGAAGATGATAGTCATTATAGTAACTCTCATGGGAGTTAATTACTCTTTATTTTAAATGCTCAAAGTTGACTTATCTTTCCATCTACCCTAAGTTTATTGCCAAAGGAAGAGCCATCGGGATTTACATGAGCTATGGTGGCTTTCTACGGTTCTTGAGAGATTTTTGCAAGCTCACTGGCACCACACCCGGTCTGTCCTCAGGATTCCACCCTCAGACCAACGGCCAGATTGAACGCACTAACCAGAAGCTCAAAGTAGCTCTGTGTTGTATTACTTCCAGGAATGCCACCTCCTGGAGCCAGACCCTTCCTGGGAAGAATATGCTCACCACAGTCTTCCTTCAAAACCGGATTATTTCCTTTTTGAATGTTGTCTTGGTTATCGGTCACCCGTTTCCTGCACAGGAAGAAGAGGTTGCAGTTCCCTGTGCACAAGCAATTATTCAGCACTGTAGTATGGTGTGGGTGCAGGCTAGGCACACCTGTTGTGGTCTAATCAGATGTATATGAGGAAGGCTAATTGGTGCCATACCCCAGTTCCAGTTAATCATCCAGGTCAGCGAGAAATATCACAGCCAGTTTATTCTATTAAATAAAATTTTTTATTTCTATGTAAAGTTTTTTTTTAAATTTGAACGGAGCTGGGCCAGTGCTGGCCCACATCTGCCGAAGATCTGTTATGCAGATATGTGCCACTTTTGGGCCAATGTACGTTTGGACTAAGAAACTGGACCAAGGATCCGTTTGGCCCAAGGGTAGTCAGCGAGCCAAAAAGCCCCTAGCCGCAAGGCCTGGCGAAGTCAAGAGGAGGCATGATCAAGCCCCAGAAGTGGCGATGGAAACGCAACTGGCACCAAACTAGCGCGCCTGCATTTGGCCAGATAGTGGAAAATGCGTTTTTATAATCCCACAAGCAAACGTGATGTAGTACTTTTTTTCTACTTTAGCATATTGGTATCTTTAGTTTTACGAGACCGACTGTTAACTAGATTTTAACTCACCAAACGGTCTGCCTAGGTTTTCTACTGGCGTTGTTTTGCTTATTTTTTTGAGAAACTCCATCCATTTTTTCAATGAGGATATTTTCTTTGGAACCAGAAGTGTTAAAATCTTAACACTAAACACTTCAACCTTCCAGTCGACTTGCACGCTTTATTGTCCTACAATTACCTACAACTCCCATAATCCACCGCTTTCAGGCTGCTGACGTATATATTCCTCGACGTTGCTAACCCACGTTCCAAAATAATCACCGCGCGCTTTGTTAAAGCAAGATGTCGGCGCCCATGGAGGTAGTGGTTTCTGCCGATTCAAGTGGACAGTTATGGAATTGTGCAGTTTTTGATCTTCATTCAGGGACAAATCTTCTGTCCTATCGAGGTGGGAACAGTTCGTCAAGGTCCCTTACTGTTCTTAATGGAGAATACATTCTTGGAGCACAACTGGGAAAGAACTTCATCAACGTATGGGAAGTACAGAGGAAGGTATGGTAACGTCACCCCAGATTTAGCCGATGCTTCTTCAGAAACATGTGTTCTCACCGTTAGATGTATACTGACCTCAATGCTTTCTCAGAACATCGTTGCACTTAAACCTCCGTTAGTTTGAGTTAATGTCCTTAGATCACTCGGATAATAACCATAGCATGTGCCGAGTCGTAAAAGTATTGTCAGTATCATGATTGAAAAACGTGAGTTAAAGTTAACTTACCTGCTGCCTGTTTTGTTCGAATGTCCCTGAGGTTTGTGTTTATTAACATTATCAGATTGTCAAGTGTGTGAGTAATGTGTTTGTTGTACTGTTGTGACAAAGTGAAATGAAGTTGGCTTTGCAATGATGCTTCAGGTCCATGTGCCGGCGTTTAGAATAGTATTAGCAGTGACCCCATTATATCCGGGATGAGAATCAGACTAGACTGACTCTTACACTTGCGTGCAATGCTTTCAATTAAGCTATTCAATTAGTTACCTTATCAGTATATGTGCGTTGTTTCTTTTGTTTACCAGGACCAGCTCCAGCAGAAGATAGTGTGCCCAGGCATTGTGACCTGTCTCACCGCCTCACCTGACGGCCTCTACCTGCTAGCGGGCATCGCTGATGCTATTTACCTATGGGAGGTGAGAGGTCATGTAACACCTGATATCATGGATCATGTCACAGATCAAAGTTGATATCACCACAGAGGCCAACACATAGTATCCAACCAGATATAGATGGAATCAGGCATAAATCTAATTGCTAAGCTATTTAAATGATCCAGAGAACTGATTTATACTTTAATAGAGATGTTAATCTAATGCATGTATCTATAACAAAACAATAACTCCACAATACTTTTTACTGTACCAGTGCCTCTGGTAAGGACTCCTAACTGGAGTCCACTGCTGGTTGCCCTGGTAACACAAACTTGGGTTTCATTCTGGCATTTCCTCCTGTCTCTGCAGGTGTCCACGGGCAAACCTGTTGGCCATCCTGAGCCGCCACTACCAGGACCTGACATGCCTTTGCTTCACAGATGACAGCAGTCACTTCATCTCTGGAGGGAAGGACAACATCGTGCTCATCTGGAGTCTGGTCAGGTAGGGGCAACACTTGAAGTCATCTGACCACTCTGACACCAGAGGGGCTGATCCCATCACTGATATTTACAGTCATTATGAGAAGAGTTGACAGAATAAATCACTTTTTTGACAGAATTAATCACACACAATCTCTCCTCTTTCATGAGCTGTTCTCTTTGGGACCCCTTTGCATGACTGTGACCGAGAGATGCCTCTAAACATCAGTTGTTGAGACATTCAGTGATTTTTAGTAAGTGGCAGGAATTCCAACGGTCATCTTTGGGGCAGTATATTTGCAGATTAGGCAAAACCACACTTGTGTCCCATTGGCAGAAGAAATAGGGAAGCATTAAAAACAGAAAAGGGTTTTGTTCATCATGACATTCAGGTATAGAGTTTAGGATTCATTTATGATTAACGCTAGACACTACTGGAGGTGTTGTGGGCCTAATTCAACGAAACACTGATGAAGAAAGGTGCCCACTTCACAACCCCAGTGAAAAGCTCACAAATGTGCTGCTGTTGTTGTTGTTGTTATTATTAAGTATTGTATGATGGTTGTTGTGTGCCCTGTTGTGTTATAATTAGTGCTGTCAGTTTAACGCGTTATTAACGGCGTTAACGCAAACCCATTTTAACGCCGTTAATTTCTTTATCGCGCGATTAACGCGATTTTATTTTTTTTAAATTTAAATTTCAAATTTTTTTTTTTTTTTTTTTTTTTTTAGATTAACGTTTTTTTTGGCCTTGCAAACTGTGTAGTAGGCTAACGTTACGGTTTGAGTAAATGGTGAGCGCTTTTGTTGTGCAAAAGAAGCGAGCTTCACTGTTGTCTGAAAATGTCAACAGGTAGCTGGCTGAAAGCAAAGAAGTAGTAGGCTTACCTTTTATTGGTAACCTAACTGTTACGGTTCATTGTTTCTGAAATAAGAGGCCTGACTGCTATGTTCCCTGCAAACTTGAAAAAAAGAAAAATATTAAGCCATGGTTTAAACTGCACTATAGGGTCCTTGTTTACCTGAAATGTGCACTTTATAATTTTATTTTGTACGGCCCTCTTTGGCAATGTTGGTTTTCAATAAAATAAAACATTTGCATAAAGCAAGCCAATCCACTTTTCCATGTTGATAAGGGCATTGAAATAAAAAATAAAATGATGGAAAAAATAAATAAACGAAGGGACATTTAGAATAGATAAAAATTTGCGATTAATCGCGATTAATTTTGAGTTAACTATGACATAAATGCGATTAATCGCGATTAAATATTTTAATCGTTTGACAGCACTAGTTATAATGCTTAGGTTAGGTGGTTGGGTATGAGTACAGCTAAAGACTTTGGGCAGCAATAAGTCAAGGTGTGAATGTAGGCAGAAGTGGTGAAGCCCAACCACACACACACACACACACACACACACACACACACACATACACACACAGCATTAGTTCCTGGAGGGATGGGAGTCACTGTGGTATGTCTGTCTGGCAGGTAATCCATAGCAGCTGCGGAGAACTACATGGACACACTCCATATTGACATGGAAGTGTCTAAAACGTGTCTTGTGCGATGTATGTATGAGCTATGATCATGTATGTTTTTTGGAGTGTATTAAGAGTCATGTGACCCAGACTAGTGGACCAGCTCCTGGTGTAATAGAAAGAGCAGTGTTTCCACTGCCCTCCTCTGCCCCCCAATCTTGTGCCTCCCTACCCCTGCGGCAGGGCGCCATGTTGAGCTTGAAAGGAGTGAGTGAGACGGGGACACAGTCCTCTGTGTGCTCTGAGCCGTCTGAGCCCACACTGTGTCTGAGTGGCTCTCTGATCCACACAGATAGCATCACTGTGTGCAAACGCGTGCCAGTTTCATCGTCTGCTGCAAGATAAGAGAATTTGACTTTTTTTTTCTCTCTCTCTCTCTGTCTTTTTCTTTAAACGAGTTGATTAAATTATAACATTCAGTATTCCATCAAACATCACGTGTTACTGCCTCTCTTATCTGAGTCGAAACTTGAGATTTTCCTCTGGCATTTTGTAATGTCACCTAAATGTCACCAAATAGGCTATTTGTTAAGGCAGTCATGTGAACCACTACTTTTACTATGGTTTTCATCCTGTCTTTTTTAATCCCTGTAATGCGGTGTCTGTGTGTCTTATTTTCTGTGTGTGTGTCTTGTTTGTTACTTCCATATGGATCAGGTAAACGGTGTTTAGCTCCCATGACAACGCTGATCTTAAGTCTGCATTATTTTTATGATGTTAGAGCTGTAGTTCTCCCCCTCTCCTAAAGGGGGCAGTATGAGTCTGACATTAAACATTACAGCTGTCCTGTCAGAGAAGTCATTTAAAAAGGGGAGTGGACATTTACAGTTGGTGGTAAACATAAGAGGCTGCCGAGACCTGGAGTCTCAGATCTCTCACAGGAGATGACCTGTTTGCCGGTGTGTGCCTATCAGAATACTGTTCTCTCTTTAGCTAATATCGCTGTCAGCAAGAGAGCGCATCTCAAACACTATTGATTCATGAAAAATGCATCAAGTAGACCATCTACCCGAGACGCTCATTTAATTATTTCCTTGAGGGACATTGTATGCTGCTTTAAATGTATTGATGTGGAATTTTTTTTTTCTTTCTTGTAGTTCACACCTGTTGTGGTATCATGAGAGGCTTTACCACTGAGCTGGGTGTAGGGCAGTGCGTAATTAACAGGACAGAGCGGGCAAAAGTGCTTTCAAACGAGGATCAGGTTTATTCACCAAACACAAAGTCTTTCAGGAAGCAAACATAAAAGTTCTTCAAAGGCAAAAACATAGGCTTCATAAAGTTGCTCCTCACTTACATCCTACCCACTGTAGTTGCAGCTTAAAGTTCCTCCGTCCAGGTCCTTCCCGGCTTGGGGCTAGCCTTCCCCCTTCCGGATGCGGCTTAGCAAACGCTTCAGCAAGCGTTTCCACAACGGCTTCACCCGCACGTCAAGTGCTCTCTGTTCTCCCTCCTGGCTCTTCCTGCTCTCGTGGCTCGCTCTCTCACAACAGGCACCACCTGTCTTAAATGCCCCTTCCATCAGGTGCCTTAAGCACCTACACCTGGTTGGGTGCTGCTGCATTCTGGGAGATGTAGTGCCACTGGCAGCCATCTTGTGGTGTGGCAGCCAGACCTCCACACGAACACCACACCCCTCTGCTAGCTGGCCCACCGTGATGCCACACTGTCTGTGTCTGTTTCATCCCTGCCTTTGTCAGCAGGTAGAGTTGGGATGTGCTAGATTATGCAGATGCTGTAATGAAGCAGATACTGTTGAATCTCACAAGGAATCCTTGAGAATCAGGGAACCTCACATCCACAGTCAACATCGATCAGTCTGATATGTAATCTTATTGATCAACTAGAGGATGTATGAAGCACCATGCTCCACACTGGTGAAAGTTGAAGTCTGGTCATAATTTATGAGGCTTTCAAACTTTGAGTGCTATCAGGCCCAAGCATCGCCTCCTCTCCATCCGAGAGTCAAGCAGGGTCACACACACACACACACACACACCGACCCCCCCCCCCTGCCGTGCGCTGATGGAACACTTTCCAGTGGAATGGTAAACATGCCTCCGGTTGTCATCCACGTTTACTTGGCCATGATAAATAGGCGGACGGCTCCTTAAGGGACAGTCCTTGATCCGTGGGAGCGGCACAGAGAGGATGAGATGGAAAGCTCCTGATCTGATTGGGCCCGCTGCGGGAATAACTAATGCAGGAGGGCTTAGATGGGCTGGCAGGTTGTGCAGGGAGGACACAGTTGTCTGGATTCTGAGTGCTGAGGTCCATCCTTTGTGTTCTGTGTTTTGTATTCCATGTTCTTTAATCTGTGTTCTATATTGTGTGTTCTGAGTTCTGTGCTCCATCTTCTTTATTCTGTGTTCCATTGTCTGTGTATAGAGTATGCAAGTCGACCAGAAATTTTTAGTTTTCATTGTTAGCATTTTAACACTTCCTGGTTCCAAAGAAAAAAATGCCCATGGAAAAATGAATGGGTTTTAGCTAAATCTGTAAAAGAAGGCGTGAGCAAAACATTGCCAGTAGAAAACCTAGGCAAACCGTTTGGGGAGTTAAAATGCAGTCATAAGTTGGTCTTTTGTAACTACCTTTGAAACTTGTTTTGTCTCGTAAAAATAAAGATGCTGCTACCGATATGCTAAAGCAGAGAAAAGATGGCCCCTGTCACTTACCTCGTTCAGCATGTGGGACTCAAGTGGTATCCATGGTTACAGTCAACTCTTAACGCAAACCCTGCAGTTTGTTGTGAAACTTAACATTACAGCTCTAGGGCCTATAACATCTGATTTAATCTGTCCAACAGATTGTGGCCATCCCATCATTAGGTCATGGATGTGTTTACTTTAGTTTACTGCATGATTGTGGTGAGAGCACTTGTGATCCCTGATCAGTAAAGCTAGCTAAGGTTAGCTTCTACTCACCTTGTGAGATTGGTGACACATTAGCTAAGTGACTGGCTTTTGGAGTCTGTTCTTTTTTGCCGTTGGTAGAGGGATGGCAACAGACATATTTTAGAAATATAATGTGTCTCTACAGAGACAACGTTCACATGCATTTTATAAACAGAATTGAATGCAGGGTCTCAAGCAGTTCTTTAACTACCACGGGCGTTATTTTGTTGATTTTCCAAAACCCCATTCATTCTCACAAAGGTTTTTTTTTTTTTAAACACACCAGAACTTGCAAAACTGCTAATCCGTAGCATTCAGGTATCTATTCATGGCACACAACATAAGTAAACACATCACCCACTGGGTGTGTTGTAAGAGTGGTCTGTAACCATGGATACCGCTCTGGAATCCCAAATGCTGCTTGAGGCAAGCGACAGGTTGTAGTCTGTCTTTTTCTTGCTTTGTTTCGCCAATTTAGCGAAAACCCATACATTTTTCCATAGCGATTATGTGTCTGGAGCATGGAAGTGTTAAAAAGCTAACGCTGAAAGCTACAAACTTCCGATCGACTGGCATACCCTATTATGTTCTCTGTTCTGTATTTTATGTTTTATGCCTCAGTACCCTTACCGTCTCCTCGCTGGAGCCTCAAGGTCCCTGGAGGGTTCCTCCTCTTTCTCGCTCTCTCTCTCTCTCTCTCTCTCCCTCCTTCAAATTCCAGTGAATTCAGTGATGGCAAAGGACAAAATAATGAATTGAAATGAGGAACAGGCTTTTAATTGGCACCTGTGGACTTTCAAATGATTCTTACCTTACTCTTACCTGTCTGTCAGCGTATGTTAGACAGCTACCAGCTGACTTTGACTCTCTTCCGACTGATGAAGTGTGTCAGATCATCTGTTCGAGGCTTCGTCAGTATACGTTTCTCCTCTGCTCACATTTAGGAGAGTTTTAAAAATGCAGCGTTTCTGGGCCCCGTCCCACGCTTGCACTGACCTTCCCTACTGAGGGGTTGATGTGAAAGTCAATGTAGCATGAAGAATGAAGTGTCGGGGGCTAGGCAGGGAATTTTAAAAGTATGCTGAAGTCAGGGGGCTGGTAATGCACCTTTCACCTGTGAAGGATGACTGAGGTCTCTCCTACTCACACACACACACACACACACACACACCAGATACACTCATGCATGCACACACTCTCAATCTCATGCATGTACACACACACACTCACTCACTCACCAGATACACACACACACACACACACTCATGCACACACACACACTCTCAATGTCATGCATGTACACACACACACACACACACTCACTCACTTACACACTAGCAGACACACATTCATACAAACAAACACACACTTACTCACTCACTCACTCGAAGACACACATACACCCACACCCCACCCTGTCTCTCTCCCTCACACACACACACACACACACACACACACACACACACTTGTACTCATTTGCAGACAGTCACACTAATGCAGGCAAACATTCATGGTGTATGTGAGAGTGTGAATAGCGCTGCTTTAGTGATCACTTTAATGATATTCCTGTGATTGTTTGTGAGACTGATGGCGTGGTGTTTCTGAGGCTGTGAGTAGACCTGCTTGTGTGATGTTGCTGTGAGGGTGTCAGTATTAATGGTGTTGGGTGTAGTGTATGGTGTAGGTTGTGAGTAGACCTGCTTGTGTGATGTTGCTGTGAGGGTGTCAGTATTAATGGTGTGGTGTTGGGTGTAGTGTATGGTGTAGGTTGTGAGTGGACCTGCTTGTGTGATGTTGCTGTGAGGGTGTCAGTATTAATGGTGTTGGGTGTAGTGTATGGTGTAGGTTGTGAGTAGACCTGCTTGTGTGATGTTGCTGTGAGGGTGTCAGTATTAATGGTGTGGTGTTGGGTGTAGTGTATGGTGTAGGTTGTGAGTGGACCTGCTTGTGTGATGTTGCTGTGAGGGTGTCAGTATTAATGGTGTGGTGTTGGGTGTAGTGTATGGTGTAGGTTGTGAGTGGACCTGCTTGTGTGATGTTGCTGTGAGGGTGTCAGTATTGATGGCGTGGCGTGGTGTTGGGTATGACTAGACCTGCTGTGAGGGTTAGTCTGTGCTGATGCTGCTGTAGAGAAGTCGGCCTGGAGCTGCAGCAAGAGCAGCCTCGTGCTGAGAGAACTGACAGAATGGGGCCTGCTGGACTTTCTTTTCTCTCTTTTCTTTCCTGCTTTTTCTCAAGCCTTTCCCTCTGTTCATCTATGCATCTCCTCTTCTCTCCTAATCTGTCGTCTTCTCACCTCTCTTCTCCTTTCTCCACTCCACCTCGTATACTCCCCATTCCTCTCCTCTCGTCTTCCACTGCCCTCTCCATACTTGTTTATTTGACTGAGTGTTTACTGTTTATCTGAGCTGTTTCCTGTGTGCAGTTCAGTCTAGTAAAGCAGATTCGGGAGCTTTTAATTACACTAATTAAAGTATCCTGGTTTTTGCTCAAGAGTTGAGGGCAAATGTTAACAATTGTATGTCAGTCTTTGTGAATTTTCTTAATCTTAGGCTATTTTAGAGCGGCCAGTTGCCATGGGTTTGTCATCATTTTCACCAACTTAAATGTTCTTTTACAGTATCATCTTCCAAAAGACCACCTGTGACTCTTTGTAATGGGAGTTTTAATACCTCTTCCACATGTGAGCAGGCACCCTGAGGGCTTCTACATGTTCCTATTAGAATGGTTCAAGTTAATTTGAAGAGGATGTAACGTAAGAACCCATCATTTCATGCAAACGGAACTCTGCATTTAACCCTTCAGCAGGTACTGCCGCATCGGTGGGCTTTGAATGTTGTAGAATGAATGTTCTAAAGAATATAAAATATTTTAGAATCTTACATTGTTGATGAAATAATTATTTTACATAGAAGTTTCATAAACAGTTTGTGGTTATTTCAAAGTTTCTTTAGCTAGCTAGTAATCTAGATTAGCAACTAGGCAGCCATAGCAACCAGGAAACACCGTTTGCTGCACAGCCTGAAGCGAAGTTTAATTTCCCAAACTCAGCTCACCAATAAAAGGCAGTCTTAGGCTCAAAGTGATCCCAATTACTTGCGGATGATGTTAAATGCCTTCACACAGACATTAAACAGTCCTGAGAAAGATAAAAGGATGTCAGTGGTCATGGGCTTATTCTGATATCAGTGTAGTCACTGAGGGTGGAGAGGTCCCCCCCCCTCCCCTTGTCCTTCTCGGACATGTTCATAGAATGGTTCCAGTTTCCCCATGAGGATTATAATTAATGATCCTAAGTCGCCAGGAGATGGATAAACGATCCGACTTAAGCGTTTAGCGTTCATTCCCACATGACACCATAACACTAAGTAACTGGTTTCAATGTGAGCGGGAATCCCAGGGTGGACGATAGACTTTTGGGATGAAATCCTTGTGATCTCTTGGGGGTTCATATTCTTGCTAATCCATGCCTCATCTGTGTCTGTGGACATACAATCATCAATATGGTCTGCATTTAATCACGCTAGTGATTGATGTACTGATCACTTGACTAGACTTTTGAGATGAAATCCTTGTGATCTCTTGGGGGTTCATTTTGCTAATCTATGTATCTGTGGACCTTGGACAGGCCTTATCAGATATGGTCTGCATTTAATCACGCTAGTGATTGATGTATTGATCACGACTGATCATTTCCTCTTGGAGAGGACACTTCATCAGAAATTGTGTGTGTGTTTGGCTGGCCGGCTGGCCGCCCTCTCGATTATGAAGTGGATGGGGGTCTTTTGACCTTTGACCTGTGTGCCACCTTGGTCAGTATTCACATCAATGCATTGCGGTCATTCCGAGAGGAAAGCAGTCGAGCGCCAGACTTAATCCCTATCTGGGAAACCTGCCCGAACGAGGGAACAAAAGACTCCCGCTCTCCCCTGCTGCCCGCAGATGCTCTCTGGCCTGTTGATCAACACACCAAATCATCACAGACAGCAGGAGCTATTAGCATAAATCACCCTGTATAAGCTGCTTAAAACACAAGGTCACTTTTTTCATCTGGAGTGACACGCAGGAGATACATCTTCAGTTTGACTAGCTACAAATGGAACTGACACTTTAAGCTTGTGCCTGAAAAGAATTTTAACATGTGAGGGAAAGATAGGGGCAATTTGAAATTTGAACATATGAGGGAAAGAGAGGGGCAATTTGAACATGTGTGGGAAAGAGAGGGGCAATTTGAACATGTGTGGGAAAGAGAGGGGCAATTTGAACATGTGTGGGAAAGAGAGGGGCAATTTGTCTCGTGCGCTATTCCTTTTGCTTGGTTTAAAAATCCTCCGTGGTTTGTTTATATATGACATACTGCTTATGTTGCCCTTTATGTAAGTAAACAAAGTTGGCCAGTAACTATTTAAGCACATATTTTTCAGCCAGCACTGACAACATTCTCACACCATTACTTTTCTTATTTGTGCGACACTCACCCTCCCAACCACTCTCTGCTCTGCTCTGCTCAACCTCTCTCAAAGCTCTGCTGTGAGTGATTTCATTGATTTAATCAACCACTGATGTGCTGTTTTGTTGCAGTGTGGTGCAGTTGGACCCCTCTCACTCTACCGAGCCCCGTCACGTCCTGTCACGCCACTCGCTGCCCATCACCGACATCCACTGCGGGCTCATGGGAGCTCAGGCGCGCGTGGCCACCGCCTCTCTCGACCAGACCGTGAAGGTGAGCCCTGTCCCCCGGCATACACAGAGCACCACAACAGCTATCCCAGAGACACAACCTCTCAAAGTCATCTTCTCACAGACTTTCAACAACTTTCACAGTAATTGTGTCTCTCACTGTTAAACAGTCTCAGACCTGCCTTCATCACAAACATTACTTTACCAACCACAGCATTCAGAGAATTGCCTAACAAACAGCAGCATTTACACTTTACAGTTTACATTACAGTTTACGTTTTCATTTCCAGTTTCTCTCAAACAAAATCTGTCACAGTAATCCTCTCTCTGAATGTCAGAAGCTCTGTCATTCAAATTAGCTCAAACACAGAGCAGCTTTTACAGAGCCCATCTGTACATCAGCAGCTTTCACTGATCATCTCACTGTTTACAGCTTTCAGTTATCAGTCATTATCTGTCATAGTGGGTGTACCTTTCACAAGCATTTTCCCTCAGACAACTGGAGTTAAATTAAATTAAATTAAATTGAATTGAATTGAAACATGTTTGCCTGTCAGCTTGCACATCTTCACACAGGCCTAAAGTCTCTCATGACAGCTCAGAAGTCTTGCTGGCCGCCTCCTCTGTCTCGTCATTGCTGCAGTGTGGTGGCTTATGTGGATTCACAGACTCTGTCAGTCCCTCAGCTTTGACTAATGGGGAAAAAAGGAAAAACGTCCTTATAGTCGAGTTGCATCTAGTTAAACTCAAGGAAGAGAGAGGGAGACCAGAAAACAGCTGTGGGTTGTGATGCTTTCACTGAAAACATATATGTGGGTTATGACGCGTTCACTTCGGGCTGACTTAGAAGTGGAAATGTAGACATCATCAGTGAAATTAACATTGCCTGCGCCTTTGAACCTCGTCTGCAGCCTTGTCTGTGGGGCCAGGCTGGGACTCCGTAAATTGGATTTGGTTTTGATAGAGAGCATTTCAGTGTTATACATTTCTGCTGCCTATCTGGGACTGGAGTTGTGCAGCTTTCATTTTCTTTTCACAAGACACTCTCTCTCTGAAGGAACTGAACTGAACTGAACTGAACTGAACTGAACTGAACTGAACTGAACTGAACTGAACTGAGCACAACTTTCTTCAACAAAAATCTGAATACAAACATGAAGGTAGTAGAACGATTTGAAAAATGAACAGTTGCATATCATTTGCAATGACATGGTGGCCGTCCTGTGACAAGATTCAAGATTAGAGTCACAAGTTTGAGATGGTGCGTCTAAAGATAGCGTGTCACTCCAATCTTTTATCGAGAGGAGTGACACGTTTTTTTCTTCTCAGAGCTTCAGACATACTCAAACCCTGCTTTTCGGATTTTTAGGTACTTCACACGTTGCATTTAACCATTTAGGAGCACATAAAGCATGGAGCTTTTCATAAGATCATATCTTTTCTTTCTTACAGTGGTCATGTCATACATATGATGCCACATTAATCAAGAGCGAAACAGGAGTGATGCATTACTAAGCGTTAATAAGTGTTAAGCATTAATAAACCCATCACTGAACCTAATTTTACATTAGTAAAGAACAAAGCTGAAGGTGGTATGTAATCCTAGCCTACTGGAGTGTGTGGACAAAATCTAGAAATTGAACATATTGAACCTATAACATCTGTGCTCTTTTCTATGCGTAAACAGAAAGTCACACGCACTTTGATTGGCTGGTCTTGTTTATGGCTCGGTCCGAGCCACTCTGTTTGTGTCCCATATCCAGTGCCAGGAGTGCGAATGAACGCCGGAATTTTAGTTTAACCAAATGAGGAGCGTGAGGAGAAATGAGCTGAATCGCAAAAACAAACAAACAAACAAACAAAAAGTGTGTCGGATGGGAATCATGAACTGCATCCTTTAAGACGCCTAGTTAAGAATGCGTAGTGCAGGTCAAATTAAGACGCCTAGTTTAGCATGCGTGTGTGCTGGTAGTGCCGGTCAAATGTGTGTACTTGTGCTTTTAGTTCCCAGCGCTTCTCCTCCATCCTTAAGTCAGTACTCCTCAGTGTTGAATGGATCAGACAGCTGTGTTGCTGTGCAGTCAGAGTCCTGATCAATTAGATTTCATCGCGCCAAGTAGCTCTGATCAATACTGTGTGGGTGTAGCGCCATATGAGTGAGCTAGGGATATTAGGTATGGATTACCCATCACTTTACATTAAGTGATAAATATCTGCGCATTTATGTTTCTATTTACTGTTTTGACAGGGTATAACTCTGTATATATAGATTTGAAATGAACGTTAAATAATGAATGAGTGTGGTTAAAGTTATGAACGTTAAGAGAGTGTGTTTGAAGTTGACCTTCAGCTTCGATTAAGGAGAAACCAGGCTAAGATTGGGACTATTTATGCCATGAACGTTGCTATCCAGGTACTTAAGGTCCGCTCTGTCTAATGCCTTTACATAAATGAGTTTAGGTGAATGTTGGACCACCAGGTGCCTGTTCAGCACCATTGGAGTCCATTTTAGATGTAGAGATGCCTCAACTCAGCCTCACCATTCAGGAGAGGACACCGGAACAGTCTGGGCCTTTTGGGATTGTTGTTGGTAAAGAGAGAAAGAGAGGGAGAGAAAGAGAGCATCTGGAGGGGGAGGGAGGGAGAAAGGGAGAGAGAAAGAGATCGTTGAAAGGAGAGCGAGAGAGAGTGTTAAAAGAGTGGGAGGGAGTGATAAAGCGATATGAAGAGTTTGAAAGAGGGAGAAGAGAGTTTTCCAAAAGTCACTGAGTCACCCTGCGAGTGGTTAATGGGCGCCTACACTGAGCTGGAAATGCCAACTCCAGTCGCCGTCTCTGTCGGCTGGCCACATTGTTGTGGCAGGATTTTCCCCCAAGTCATCTTCAAGGACAGCTGGCATTTACAGTGAACATACACTCTTATCCAAACTGTGTGTGAGGGTGTTCTAAGGAGAGCCACCAGACACACACACACACACACACACACGGATGATCCCTAGCCACGAGCGGCCGACACACAGGAGTTTTCAGTCATCTAACTTCACGCTCAGTGCCGCTGACATTGTGTTGACAGGATTTGGTTTGAAGTAATCAGGCCTGGTAAATAATGATGGGGGAGATGAGGAGGTAGGCATGACTGATCCAAGGGCTGTGTGTGTGTGTGTGTGTGTGTGTGTGTGTGTGTGTGTGTGTGTGTGTGTGTGTGTGTGTGTGTGTGTGTGTGTGTGTGTGTGTGTAGTTGTTGAAGTAAATGCAGTCTAAAGGGACTAGGGGAAAGAAGCAGATGGCCTTGTCTCACAACCTGCACTCCCTGCCCCCCACCCCCCAATCCCATTTCTGCACTCAATGTCAAACAGATTCCACTATGCTCTTACCCACAATCCTCTAGTTGTGCCTCCCCTGGCTTTGTGTTTGACTCGGGCAGCACCGGCCCACAGGGGCTTCTCCCATTGGTTCAGGGGACAGATTTTACACGGGGGTGCAAACTGACCGCCAGGAAGGTAACCTCCACTGAGAGCTTGACTGCTGCTGTAGTCCCAAATCGTGTGTGTGTGGAGGGAGGGAGAGGCAGTGGATCACCTTTACAATGACATGTTGTTTCATAACAAACTATAGGTCTAACAACATACGTGTCTGCATATCAGGGTATCCGTAGTGTAACTGCAGTCAGCATTGATCCTGTGGGTCTACTGGTAGAACAATGAATGAATGAATGTAAATACGATTTAATGTAACGTCTTAATTTGTTTCTGCATTAAACTTCAGCAAAATGAATGCAAGGAATTCATAATGCAGTTTTGCCACCTTGTTAGCTGCTACTTTGTGCTTTCCAACAGTTATATATCTTTTCTCTGACTTTGACACCACTTAACTTTGGGTTTGGAACGGTTATAAAGGTCACATTTTCTATGTTTTAAAGACGAGCAGGACCCACAGTGTTCGGAAAATGCAATCTAGTGTGTTGTTGATGCCTGCAGACACTTTTTTTGTCATCATTGATCAGGTTGTTTCCCTGGGGGGGGGTTAAGGTGGAGGTGCTGTAATTTCTTTATTGTCCATGGGAATCCTGTTCTCATTCCGAGGGTCTGTGCAGCATGAGAGCGGTTCACCTCCCTCTCTTCTGCATCAGTGGATACTGTTACCAAACGAAATGAAGAGGACGTGATCCGCAGCTAAACTGCGTTGTCAAGGGATGTACGACGACAGGCACTAAACCCCCCTCCTCCGCTCGTAACTTAAATGAATCAAAACAAAGGCCTATCCTCTAATCCTAACGCACTTGTGCTCCGCCATGACAACCAGGGTTATTAGTGGAGTGTAAACGCACATATAGGCCGTTTACGCACCTTTTAAATTACAAAACAGCGTTGACTCCCCTTTCTCTGATCGTTTACTCACTTGTCATTATGCAGTATAAAACATTTGAGTAAAAAAATACTCTCCCTCCCCATTTCTCCCTTCTCCGTCTCATCTCCGTCTCCCCCGCCATTCCTCGGTGGCAATGCAGCCACGGCTCCCAAGCGAGCGGATCAATGACAGGCACTGCAGCATGCAAGCAGATGTACAGGTGTGGACATCAGACAGGTTCTCAAGAAATCTCATAAAAAATTAAATTAAAAAAAAACCTGATATAGAGGTTGAAAATGGTAAATGTGCAGAGTTGTTCACTATTCTCTATCTCTATTTTCTATAAGATTACATCAGTTATTATCCAGGACTGTAGCATACAGATTGATGTGCGTGCGTGCGTGCGTGCGTGCGTGCGTGGCGGGCCCGGGTGGGCCTCAAACGTTGGGTCTTTTTGATTTTATTGTTTTTGGTGGTGATAGTCCAAACAAAACGTAGCTCGTAAATACCACAGATTTTAGAGACTCACAGATGAAGGCAACCACATGAGGGAAAACCGGCCTCAGCTCCAAGCCCGTGTTAATAGCGAGCCTCGAATGGCAGGACAGGTGTTCTATTAGCCAATCAGCCACAGGTAGTGAAAGCACTGAAGCTGCTCCTCCTCCCCTAGCTTTCCCTACCCTGTGACCTCCCCTATCCTAACAGTACCAGCTCCACCCTGTGACCTTCACTATCCTAACAGTACCATCTCCACCCTGTGACCTCCACTATCCTAACAGTACCAGCTCCACCCTGTGACCTCCCCTATACTAACAGCACCAGCTCCACCCTGTGACCTCCCCTATCCCAACAGTACCAGCTCCACCCTGTGACCTCCCCTATACTAACAGTACCAGCTCCACCCTGTGACCTCCCCTATCCCAACAGTACCAGCGCCACCACAGCTATCCACCATTATTATCTCCACCATTATTCTCTTTGTTCTCTTTCCTCCTTCCTCTCTTTCTGTCTATCACTCTTCCTGTATAGTGTTCCACTTATCTATCTTGGCACCTCTCCTCTATCTTTTCTCTCCCTATCCCTCCCTGCTTTCTCTCCATCCATCTCTAGTGATCTCACTCTCACTCTCTCTCTCTCTCTCTCACTCTCTCTGTTTCTCTCTCTGTCGCTCACCCTCCCTCTCCTATGTCCTAATTCCCCTTTTCCGTCATCACTCTCTACCTGTTTTTCTCTCTCTGCATCATTCTCCTTTTTTTCTCTCTACCCATCTCTCACACGTTCGTACTCTCCCTCCCTCTTCTGGTTGGCTTCCCAGAAGATGGAACATCATTTCATTATCTAACTGAATGAAATGGGCCTGCGGTTCTCTCTTCCAAAACCCAACCAGCCCTCCTACTTTTCCTACCCCTCCTCCTCCTCCTCCTCCCTCCCCATCTTCAGACTCAACAGGACACCAGAGGCTCCGCTCATCCCTCTCTTCTCCTGTCTGTGAACGACAACAACACTCTTCACTCTCCGTGCTGCTGATCTGGGGCCAGCTCCCACCTTAATTAAACTCTTTCAGCAGACATCATATCTAACCCAGACTCGTCTTCAGAGGGTCCTCAGTCCTGCGTACCCAGCGCTGGTCCTGAACGGCTCTAGTGGCTGCTCTACTGTGGGTTTGAGAGGAAGGTGGGCGTTCAGGACTGGGGGGGATGGTGTGAGCCTGTCAGGCTGTGAAGCATGGCCTGAGGTATGCGGGTTACTGGTGGGGGGTGCAGGAGAATTCATTTTTGAGGTGGTGGGGTGAGTTTTTAAGGTGTCTGTCTCTGTCTCCCTGTTGGGCTGTAGAGCATGGCCTGAAAGGCAGGTTTGTTCAAACTGTGAGGGTTTGAGGTGATGTGAGCTTTTAAGGTGTGTCTGTCTCTGTCTCCATGTCGGCTGTGGCCTGGCACAGGGGACTCTGGGCTACTCTAAGCCCCCTGACCGACCGACTGACTGACCAACTGACCCACCGCATTTAAACATTTCTGAGGGGTTGCAGCACGCTCCCATTCCCTGCTTCTCCCTCGCTTACACCCCTCATTTTGCTCAGAGCTTTGCCATCGATTTCTCTCTCTGCTCCCCGCCCGTCAGCCCCCCCCCCCCCCGAACCCCCTCCGCGCTTCGACAGCCCTGATGCAGCGGAGGGACGTGTGTGCGTGTGTGCGTGTGTGTGTGTGTGTGTGTGTGTGTGTGTGTGTGTGTGTGTGTGTGTGTGTGTGTGTGTGTGTGTGTGTGTGTGTGGGGTTTAGTCAGATGAATGAGTCTGGAACTCCACCTGCGATTGCTTTGGACGCCAGCCAGCCAGGACGCCAGAGACATTTTCGCTCACCAGCTCCAAGCGCTTCCCAGAAACCTCACGGTTACCGTAGTTACCTTCTTTAGATGACTACTATAGTGCTACTGAAGACCTCCAATGGGTATGATGCATACAGAAATATATGCTATAGGTAAAGCCTGTCCATGTGGTGTCATTGATGTGGAGTAATGTATTGATATTGACATGTTCATTACCGGTAGTGTCCAGTGTATAACTAAGCAATATGACATGAGTGAGAGGGGGGCTGGTAAAAGATATCCTCAGTATTTCACTGCAAGTAATCACAGTAATATATTGATTGATTGATATTGACATGTGCATTAGTGTCAGTGTATAATTCTATCATATCTAGGACATGATTCAGACATCTAATCAATCTAATCACAAAGCCCAGTATTCAGGTTTGATTAGCTTTAATTAACTAGCGCTTGTGCGTGCTCACTCAGTACAGCACATCAGCACAGTTCTCACAGCAACCCTGATTGTGTGTGTGTGTGTGTGTGTGTGTGTGTGTGTGTGTGTGTGTGTGTGTGTGTGTGTGGTGTGTGTGGTGTGTGTGGTGTGTGTGTGGTGTGTGTGGTGTGTGTTCGTAAGTACAGCGAGGGGTGCCGGTGGTGTGTGTCTGTCTGTGAGTGAGTGAGAGAAACTCTGAGAGAGAGAGAGAGAGAGAGAGAGAGAGAGAGAGAGATGGACGGTCAGCACTGTGAGTGTGTTAAATCCTCAATGGCGCTGGCACATCAGTGTGTGTTGTGCAGCGCTTGTCTGGGCATCACACTCACAGCCTCTCTCTCTCTCTCTTCCCCCCCCCCCCCCCCTGTGCCAGAGGCTTAATCCCTGTGCTTAGCTGTGATGGTGCTGTATGCCTGTGATGCTGCTACATTATTACCGTGGTTTCTAACCCTGACAGTGCAGACTGGACTTCTGTGGGTTTCAGCACCTCAGCTAAGAGTTGCAGACCAGCCCTGATGCCTCCTGGGACCTGTTTCATAAAGAGTGTGTGTGTTAATGTATGTCTGTACTGGTCTTTGTGTAAGTGAGTTTGTTTGTGTGTGTGTGCGTGCTGATGTGCCATCCCACACATACACCATGCTTGTGTGTGGCGGTGCGTGCGTGTGTGTGTGTGTCAGTGCTTTTGTGTGAGACCTGTTCCTGACCTGCGCTCTCTTTTGAACACACTCATTGATGAATTTTGCTTGCTGCTTATTGAACGGATCTCCTCTCCTATTCACTCTGGTTGAGTGTAATCACATATATTACATACATCTGCAATGCAATAACACTGCACTGGAAGCCATGACCAGAGAGCCACCCTTTCATCCCAGCATATATCCAAACCAATATACAGGGTCACGCCAGTCCTATGCATTAATATAAACACGTTATAGAGGGTTATAAATTATGCATTCTGTTTCTTCTCTTTAAGCATTAGCCCTGTGAAGGAAAAATACGTGTGTCTGATTCCCCCTCCTCTTCCCTAATCTCTCTTCCCTCGTCCCTGAGCTCTAATTTATCTTCCTCTTCTCCTAAGAGGATTTTTTTTTTGTGCAGTGTTTTCATAGTAAAAGATATTTAGAACATATCTGAAGAAAGTGTATTTAGTCCTCAGCCTCCTATACACATATGCGATAAAAAAAAATATGAATACATTAACAACAAAGGACAATAGTTGGCTTTAATCACTCTTTCTTTCTTTTCTTTGTCTAGTGGCTTTTCCTTAAATGATAGCAGGCTCTCTGTGTGCAAGAGGTAGAGTAGCCACTCTTCCCTTGGTAGCTTGTGTGTCTGTGGGGACCTTTTTCAATGGCCAGTGTGTGGTCACTGAGTCTGTACTTAGTGACTGTCTTCCTATCTTTTATAGTAGATTCTGCCATTTTGTATTCTCTTTCAAAAATCAGGCAAGTTTGTGATGTGCTTTGGAATTTGGTGGCATTTATCCAATATAATTTTCTGTTTGCTGTTTTATAATTATATAGTAATAATAATAACAATAATGAATAATAATTTTATAATTAGTTTTGGGGAGGATTGTCTGAGAACTCTCCTGAGAGACTTCTTCACCCATGGCAGAGCTGAGCTCCAGAACCGCTGGCTGAAGGAACTCTTTTGGATCTTCTGCTGTTGGCAATACAAAGCTTAAAATTGGGTCACTGGACTTTAAAGGCTGGTAAAATTTGATAGCCTTTAAAAAAAATTAATTTGTATTCTCATTAATAGTGGGAACGGATTAAATGCTGCTCTTGTTGAGTTGTAGGGGGGATGATCTGTGCACTTTCAGTATACTTTTAAAGATTTGTGTATGGAGTGTTTCAGTGAACTCTTTTTTTTTTTCTCTCCCAGTTGTCAGATTATTGAGTGTTTAGTGGTTCCCATACCTCGTTACCATAAAGAGCAATTGGTTGATGGAGCATCATTGGAGCATTGGAAATTCATGTGTTATTGTTCTTTTTAATGCAGAGAAAAACTTTCCTGGCTTTTGTCTTTAACTCATTTATGGCCAGATTCAAATTACCCGTTGAACTCATTGTTAGTCCTAGAAAGTAGAGATGCAACGGAACACTGTATGTAGAACGGAATGTATTACAATATGTCTGTCATTTTCCTTTAATTTCCAAAGCTTGCTCATTGTACTGCAGACTGCACGCACGTAGGACCTCTTAGCCCGTTAGAATTTCCCTGGAGCCTATGAGCGCTCTGTGAATAGGAGCTGGAGAAGAGAGGGGAAACTAAAAACGAAATGATCTCAGCTCCAACTTGACAATGGTGAACACTAGCTAGACAGAGAGAAGCAAATTTAGAGAGGCACCACAGTCTTTCAAATATGCGTTGTGGGAAAATTCAATTCAATACGATGACTATGGTAAGAAGACTCTAAACAAATAAAGTACAGTCTGCAGGCATTGCTTTGCCACTGTTGGCTACAAAGAGTAGAAACACTTCTTATATCATATCTCATTTATGTCGCCATTACGACCACGTGGACCACGTCACAATGTCTCTTCCCGCACACATTTCAGCAGCAAAGCTTTATGAAACATCACAGATCTTTCCTGCTATCTAGCTCTCTCCACTGATAGACCACTAGCTCTCTCCACTGATAGTTAGACCTCCAGAGCATATGAAAGCTACCTCACTGTAGTAGAGATCGAAAGGCCTAGACAGTCGTGCTGACATTTTTCTGAATAGAACGTTTTTTTGTCTGTAGGCAAATATTTCTGTCTGAGTTTCTATTTTTTTCAGTACATTTATTATTTTGGAGGGAAAACCTTTGAGATTAGAAAATGGAACTGGTACATGCATTTTATTGTCATTTTATGAATGGGCCCTTCGTGCCATATTGAATCAAATAGCTTTTCAATACCACTCTCTCCCTCCCTCCTTCTTTTTCGCACAGACTTTCACACTCACTCACTTGCTCTCTCTCTCTGTCTCACTCATGCGCACACACACTTTCTCTCTCTCTCTCTCTCTCTCTCTCTCTCTCTCTCTTTAGAGCAGACAGATTCAGATTCACTTCGCACTCAGTAAGCTGCAGGTCCACTATCAAAAAAATCTCTAGTGGAGGAGTCCATTCTTCAATTATACACGTTTTTTCTTTCTCTCTCCCTCTCTCTCTCCCTCTACCTCCCTCTTTCATTCCCTTCTGAGGATCTCATTATGAGTGTTCAGAATGATTTTGTGAACAACTTCCGGTGTTTGTCTGCCATTGACCGTGGGAGGTCAAGGCTTAATTCATGTGGAGTCAAAGGTCATGGCTTTGAGACTTCAGACGTTAAAAAAAGGCTGTTATGTTGGTGAAATGATCCATG
>NC_045161.1:28651246-28660672 GCF_900700415.2 Clupea harengus
GCCACTGACAGGGAGTGATAGTTCAGGTGAAGAAGAAGGTGTGTGTGTGTGCAAATCTGGATGAAGGATAGAGGGAGGTCATGACGACAAGCTCTCAGGGGCTTTCTTATGGTGTGTGTGTGTGTGTGTGTGTGTGATTCTATTCTCAGAGGTCGGATGAGAGGTGTGTTGTTTTGTGTCTGCGTGTCTTGTGTGTGTGCGCAAGAGACTGTGTGTGTGTGTGTGTGTGTGTGTGTGTGTGTGTGTGTGTGTGTGTGTGTGTGCGTGTGCACGTATGTATGCAAGAGAGTGTGTATGTGTGTGGTAAGCGTTGACAGGTGAGGGATTGATGGCCTGTCTTTATGTCTGTGGGATTGTTAGGAGCAGAGAGGCGTTGACGTGGGGTGGGGTGGGGTGGGGTTGGTCCAGAGGAGGGCTGTGCACTCCGTTTGGAGTCAGCAGTGTTATTCACTCTCAACAACTGCTCTGCCACCACACACACACACACCTGTGTGGAGGGTTGAGACGTGTGTGTGTGTGTGTGTGTGTGCTCCCCTCGACAGCTCCCCTTGACAGCACCACCAGTCCTGGGTCTCATTGCTTTTAGTGCTCTCATATCAAAAAGAAGTAAAGTCAAGCAGGGAGCGAGCCAGACGCGTCACAGCTCCTCTCAAAAGCTCCTCCTCACAGCTCTGAAGGATACAGGAGTTCTGGAAGTTTCTCTATAGCACGTCTATAAAGTCCTCGGAACACAAACTGATCCCCCCAGAGTGTCTTTGGAAGGATATGAGCAGTTGATAAAGTCTTCCAGAAGGTTCTATGGTATAGGGCGCACCTATAAAGCCAGCGGAGCGCGACCCATTTCCATATCTGACCACTTCAGCGTTTCTGTGCTCTACCAGACACTGGTCTGGCCCCCTGCCACCATTATTTCACGGTCAGTTTGACTCACGCCTGATGGGTCATCAGTCACCCCCCCTTGACAGCAAAGGGGAGAGGCTACAGGTCACACCGGCTGTCAATCACACCTCCAAAGGGTTCCAAGAGGTGGGCACCGCCCTCGTGTGCTGCCTGTGCTACGGCCTCCATGCCCTGGCTGACCTGTGGGAACTGAGGTGCGTGTCCGAGTAACGAGGGGTTGTTAATAACTATGGGATGTATGAAGGTAATTAGTGCTGAGCAGGAGAGTTATGGTGTTCATTAGTCTTTCCCAAAAAGAGTTATGATGTTAGCTAGGTGGACTCTCACTCACTTTGTCACAGTGGAATGTCCGGAGCCTTATTTTCATCATTCAAATTAAGAGCTTCAAAGTGAAATGGAAAACATGATTGTGTGTGTGTGTGTGTGTGTGTGTGTGTGTGTGTGTGGTGGTAAGTTTATAAACAACTTTCGTTATGGAATAATATGACACTTTTTAAGCGATGAGAGAAAGAACGACGCTCATAAGATGCTCAATACTGATATGGCTCACACACAAGTGACAAATTAATGAATGTGTCTTCAAATTAATGAGTGTGTCTCCTTGGCTGCCAGTGTTTGCCGAAAGCCACCCTTGAGTTCTGTAGTCAAGCATCCTGTTCAGATGAAAAGACTCGGTTCTCTGTTCCAGTGGTGGAGTTCCAGCACGGAAGCACACACACACACACACACACACACACACACACACACACACACACACACACACACACACCCCTGAACATAGGACCTGGCCTGGAGCGGAGGGGCTTCTTGCAGAGGGTAGATTTACAGCAGTCAGAATCACCTCGCACTCATTAACCTGTAGGTCCACTGTAAAAAACCCTCCAGATTCCATTCTTCACACACAGACTTGCACATACACGGTCTCTCTCTCTCTCTCTCTCTCTCTCTCTCTCTCTCTCTCTCTCTCTCTCTCTCTCTCTCTCTCTCTCTCTCTCTCTCTCTCTCTCTCTCTCTCTCTCTCTCTCTCTCTCTCCCTCCCTCTTCATCTTCATCTGTAGCAGTGATTCTGCAGTAGTTTTGCGGGGCTGCATGGGTGACCATGATATCTCGGGGTGTGATGTCACTGAGGGTGTCACAGCCCTCTGAATAATTCCATCCTTAAGTGGAGCTGCAGCTGAGATGTAGACAATATACACACACTCACTGACACACACACATACACATGCGCAAACACACACGCTCACTGACATACACGCACGCACGCACACACACACACACACACATGCTCACTGACACACACACGCTCATTGACACACACACACTCACACATGCTCACTGACACACACACTCTCACTGACGTACACACACACACACACACACACACACTCACACATGCTCACTGACACACACACGCTCACTGACACACACACACTCACACATGCTCACTGACACACACACACACACACACGGCGCAGAGCATAGAGATATACACACTATATACCAGGAGAGCTGCCCACATTGTGTTTCGCTGATGTGTTTTGTGTTTTACTCTCTCGTTCTCATCTCTCCCCCCCCCCATAGTTATGGGAGGTCTCCTCAGGTGAGATGCTGCTGTCTGTGCTCTTTGATGTGAGCATCATGTCGGTGACCCTTGACCCCTGCGAGTACTTCCTGTTCTGTGGAGGCAGTGACGGGACCATCTATCAAGTGTCTCTGCGCAGCCCGGTAAGTCTATCAGTTCTGTCTGCCTCTCTCCTTCTACAGACATCCACTACCCTACCCTCATAACCTTACTGTTTTACAGATTTAGTCTTTTTTTCCTTTTTTTTTTTTTGGTGTGTTTGGTATATAGATGTAGAGGTATGATATATGAAAATGTTTAGTTACTTATCCTCTTATTTATAATACAGTATCCTGTCAAGTTTCCAACCCCAAATTGACAATGTTTTTTCTTGAGAGAACTGCGTAGCGGGTTATAAATAGTGGGTTTGGTGGTGTGGCGTTGGTGCAGCCGGTGACAGTGACGTGGTGTGGCGATGGTGCAGCCGGTGACAGTGACGTGGGTTTGGTGGCGTGGCGTTGGTGCAGCCGGTGACAGTGACGTGGGTTTGGTGGCGTGGCGTGGCGTTGGTGCAGCCGGTGACAGTGACGTGGGTTTGGTGGCGTGGCGTTGGTGCAGCCGGTGACAGTGACGTGGGTTTGGTGGCGTGGTGTGGCGATGTTGCAGCCGGTGACGGTGACGTGGGTTTGGTGGCGTGGCGATGGTGCAGTGACTGCCTCCTGAAGGGTCCGTCTGGAGGAGAAGCCCTTGGACGGTCCTTTCCTCTCTCTCAGGCTTTTAGACATGCACACATGCAAGCGATCTTCCGTGTCAATCAGACTGTATCTCAAAAACACACACACACACACACACACACACACACACACACACACACCGCCTCAGTTCACACACACACACACACACACACACCGCCTCAGTTCACACACACACACACACACACACCGCCTCAGTTCACACACCGCCTCAGTTCACACACGCACACCGACTCAGTTCACACACAGACACACTCTCTCTCTCTCTCTCTCTCTCTTTCAATGCACACACACAGACACACCATTTATCATTCGCTTGCTCACACTGTCTCCTTTAAAAAGGCCTTTTATCTGTAACCCATGCCTTGAGTTGCAGCAGCTGCATGATAATGCTCTGTGGTCGGATGGGAAGGGAGAGACTGTTTCTCATGAATGACCAGCAATCTGGAGAGAGGCATAGCGAGAAGTGAGGAGGTTGACGGATAGACGGGAGCAGATCACCAAGGAGACGAGGGGAGATTGCCAAAGAGACACTAGGAGGTTGAAGAGATATGAGGAGGTCATTGGGGAGACGAAAGGTTGTCCGGGAGATGAGAAGATGTCTGCACAATTTCACAATGTCAGGACAGTGTCAGGAAAGTGCAACTCGGGAGGTCAGTAGGTCATCAGGAAGATGCAGAAAGGTCGTCATGGAGACGGTCAGGAGGCTCAGTCTGTCAGGTGGTGTTGTGTCAGAGATAACAGAGATATGTGAGCTGGTAATAAAAGCGACACAAGGTCGTTAGGTGGAGGTCAGAAGTTCATCAAGAAGATGGAGGGGGATACCAGGTAGATGCAACGTGGTCGTCAAGGAGACGTTGAGGCAGCTCATTCAGTTTAAGTTTTGTCATTGGCCATAACATCTAACATCAGTTTACATTGACATCCACTTCTCCCCGCAAGTGGCCAGTCTGTTGTGTTGCAGTGATTTCCTTCCTGTTTAGAGACATTACGGACGGTAATATACTGTACTGACACACAGGTGATTTCCTCATCGTTTAGAGATATTATTGTAATATACTGTACTGACACACAGGTGGGGATGGGTTTAGGGCTTGTGGGTTTTACAGGACTGATATGAGCATTGAAGTGTTTGTGTGTGTGACCATTTTGAAGAAACATTAGAGTTTGCTGTTGACTCAGTCGTGGCTCAGTCGCGACCTCAGGCTTACCTGTGTGTGTGTGTGTGTGTGTGTGTGTGTGTGTCCTGTGTCGCCTCCATATATGCACGTGTGTGTTCCAGTGTGTCGTGTGTGCCATTAAAAACCTGACAAAGGTCTTAATTATTAAATGAAATCAAAGCTTGGGCTTTAATGCTGAATAAAGTGAGGTCTTGCTTTGGGTGTGTGGTTCAAAGAAATGTCTGTTTAAGTAAAGTGGTTTTAACAGAAAGGGATGCCTCCAGAGTCTTTGATGTGTGTTTTAAACATGTGCTCACACACACACACACACATCAGAGTTTGTGGGTTAACTTCAGGTGAACCTTTCTGTCCTGCAGACTTGTTTTTACAGAGTTCTAGATTTGAGTACTTCCCTTTAAACACACTTCTCTGATCATGTGACAAGGCCTTGAAGTGCTTCCTTAGCATTCAGAGTCTCTCTCTCTCTCTCTCTCTCTTTCTGTTTCTTTCTTGCTCTTTTTCTTTCTCTCTGTCTCTCTCTACCTCTCTTTCACTTGACTCTCGTTCTCTCTGTCTCTCTTGCTCTCTTTCTGTCTCTCTCTCTCTTTCTTTCTTTCTTTCTTTCTTTCTTTCTTTCTTTCTCTCTCTCTCTCTCTCTTGCCTTCTTTCTCTCGCGCGCGCGCTCTCTCTCTCTCTCTCTCTCCACTTTCTCTGCATTGTTGGGAGTGTTTGCAGTAGTGTGATAAACTAGCTATATCATGACTCCACGTGTGTGAGAGTGGGTGGGGTGTTAGGATGCAAGGCGTTGAGCCCCCCACCCCTATCTGCTATCTCTTCCCCTCCCTGCTGTGAAACGTAAGAACACGCGCACACACACGCGCGCACACACACACACACACCTTACTCAAAGAGAAATATAAATCAAATGAACCCCTGGTTTCGCAGCAGGAATGTCAAATGTGGTTTACACTCCAGAAATGTTTCAATCCAGAGAGAAGATGGTGTTTTTTTTTTTTCACATGAAATGAAGAGAAAGTCTCTGCAGCTTTGTGAAAAACGTTTCAGAGGATTTCTGAACATTGCAGCAGCACCTCACTGGTAGATGACCAATCTGTGGCTATCAGAGAGAGAGAGAGAGATAGATAGAGAGAGAGAGAGAGAGAGAGAGAGAAGTGTGACTCCTGAGTTGACTGCTGTTAATGTAAAGGCCATTACAGTGGCCCAGATAACTGGAGGAGCTGAACTCTCTCTTCCTCTATCCTCCCCTGCTTCCCGAGTGGAGGTGCTTATTGCCCATACTGCACAGAGTGGAGTTGCTTATTGCCCATACTGCACAGAGTGGAGTTGCTTATTGCCCATACTGCACAGAGTGGAGTTGCTTATTGCCCATACTGCACAGAGTGGAGTTGCTTATTGCCCATACTGCACAGAGTGGAGTTGCTTATTGCCCATACTGCATGTGCTTAAAGGAAATCAGTCTCGGCAGCAGGGCTGTGTGTTGCTTTGGTTCCTGTAGGTTTCCCAGGCTAATCCCATTAATGATGTGTTTGTGCCGTACACTCCAGCGTGTGTGTGAGTGTGTGAGTGTGTGTGTTTGTGTCGTACACTCCAGCGCGCCTGTGCAGCATTCCTCTCATTTGGTTGAGACGCCGACAGCCTCCACTCTGGTGCTCTGGCACTCCGGCGGCTTATAAATACCCGTCCCCTTTTGCATCATAAAGGACCATCTGTGCCCTCGCCGCGCAGCGCCAGCCAAAGCCACCTCCTCACTGGCGCCGCCGTGGCGGTGAGGCCGGGGAGCGGAGGAGCGCGGTGAGTCAGAGAGCGAGGGTGGGGTACCCTGAGGGTACGCTCTCACACCAGTCATACCCAGAGAAAGAGGGGGATGAAGAGGGAGGAGAAGGGAGAGATAAAGAGGGAGGAATAGGAGATGGATGGCTAGACCATCACATTGACGCGAGATAGAGAAGGTGATGAGAGAGAGGGAGAGGGAGAGATGAAGAGGGAAAGGGAAAGGGAGATCAAGATGGAAGGATGGGCAACGCACTGACACGGAGACATTCAGAGAGAGGGAGAGGGGGATGAAAAGGGAAAGAGAGATAAAAAGGGGAGAGCGACTAATACACTGACACCAGAGACATAGTGAGGGAGAAGGGGATAAAGAGGGAAAGAGAGATAAAGATGGAGAGATACCAGAGACATGAGGGGGAGAGAGAAATGGAGAGAGAGAGAGGGATAGATGATTCAAAAATGAGAGAGGGAGAGAGTGATAGATGATTCAAAAAAGAAAGAGGGAGAGTGATGGATGATTCAAAAATGAGAGAGGGAGAGTGAGTGAGAACTAAAGAGAAAGACGAGAGTGAGATAAAGAGGAAGGGACAGAATGATATCCAGCAGGTCAGGTGTTCATGGCATGATCGGTGTTGAGGTTCTTGGTTCCTGTTCTGTAAGGTGCCGGACGACTCTCATTATTAACACAGGTTCAAAAACCCGTCCTCTGTCCGCTGAGTACCCTGGCGATCGTGGAGTGTGTCGAGACTGCGCCAAAGAACTGAGGCTGATGAGACGAGGGGCTTCCAGAGAACCAGCAGGCTCACCGGAGGGAGGTCACGCAACAGTCCCACATTATGGCAGCATGAGCACTCAACTTCGCTGTTTAAAAAGAACAGTGAAGAGGAGCCTTTCATGAAGGCACAGAGACATTATAGACCAGGCCATGCCATTAAATTGGGTGTTCAGTTGTGTAGTGTTCAGAACACCGTAGCATTAGTGTTATAGCACTCTAGCATTAGTATAGTATAGTAGATTATAGTATAGTGTGTCAAAGTGAGACCATGGCATTAATATAGTGCTGCGTTAGTGTAGTGTTAAGACCCTACACTATGTCATTGTATAACTCACAGTGCCCCTTCCCCCTCCAAATGTCCCTCTGCTGTGTCATGGTAAAGAGTCTTCAGAGACGCCCAAATGTTGCCCTCTCTCTTTCTCTTTGTCTCACTCTCTCTTTCTTTCTCTCTCATGTGCATGTGTCTGCTGTGTGTCTGCTGTGTCTCTGCTGACTCTGTCTCTTTCTAAAGGGCTCCGTTTCAGAAACAACACACACACACACACACACCACTCTTGCCGCCGCTAATAAAGTATCCCAGTGAGATAGAGGCGCGTTTGAAATGAGGTTTATGTAACGGCGGCGTTATGAAATTCCGTCTGCGGTGCAGTGCATTTATCACGGTCCAGATGCATTAATCAGGGCAATAAGCGCCTCAGAGGAGTGTGTGTGTGTGTGTGTGTGTGTGTGTGTGTGTCATCGCCCAGCCCAGCCCGTTGCTCCTAGCCTGGCCATCTGACTGCGTCTGTCTGCCTCTGCAACGCAAACCCATGCTTATTACACACACACACACCACGCTTATTACACACACTTTGTGTGTTTTATTAACTCTCACCGCTCAGCCCCCTGCTACTTACCCAGACCTCTGCGTCCGCCTCTCCGCTAGCTCGGGATATTTTACACACACACACACACACACACACACACACACACACACACACCAGGCTGTGTTTTAATTTACTGTCTCACGTTGAGAGATCCACTTCTGTAACTCAATCAGGAAATACTGATGTCTGCACTACCAGTCCCTGGCTGTATATTATTTACCCGGTCATGTCTTCAAAGCCTTTAGCCTGAAGTGAGCCGTCAAAGCCAGCAGACTTCCTGTCCCAATGCCAGCATCCTGTCTCTCCACCACGCTGGAGAGCTCCTTTCCACCTAGTCCTCCAGCATCTAGAGATGTTGATGTATTTGGGCGTTCCATCTTTCCAGATCAATCTGATGATCAAGGTAATTGGAGCCATGCAAGCCGCAGGGATTTTGGGGTTTGGAGAGGAAACCGTTATCGATTTCGCTTTTGTCTTTTCCTTCAAGAGAGAGAAGAAGGTCTTTAGCAATGTATATAACTCAGCCACAGCCTCATGAGGAGGTGTACTCGCAGAGAACAGAAAGAGCTGATGTCTGTGCTGGTACCATAGCAATCAAGACTCTGAGAGATGGAGATGAGCTCGGACATCCACGAAGAAGTGTACTTGCAGAGCTGATGTCTACACCACCAAACCACGGGCTCCTCAGTGGCGCAAAGGTTGAGCCGTTTGATCTCCTTCTATGTGGTCTTCGGCCTGAAGGTTTTGTAACACAAAAGAGCCAAAGATGAGCGTAGTCCTGGCACCACGGTCAACTGTGCACAGTCCTGAGCTGTTGAGTATGTTTTTTGCCTAACCTGCCCTCACAGTTGTTGAGGGTTCTCTCTCATGTCACAGCTCTTTCCTAACCTGCCCTACCCACATTGAGTAGTTGAGAGTATTTTTGCGTTCTCCTAACCTTCCGTCTCATGTGTTGAGCTGTTGAGTATTTTTGCGTTCTCCGTATTCCACCGCTCTCCTAACCTTCCGTCTCATGTGTTGAGCTGTTGAGTATTTTTGCGTTCTCCGTGTTCCGTCTCATGTGTTGAGCTGTTGAGTATTTTTGCGTTCTCCGTGTTACCACTCTCTCCTAACCCGCCCGCACCTCCCTCTGTGAGCTGATGAAGTATTATGGGCCCTCACAAGCCATTTGTTCCCAGGGGATTAAGACTGATTTGTCACCGAGACGCCTTCTCACCCTACTCACGCTCACACACACACCCAGCCCCCCCCACACACACACACACACATGCATATGCTCAAATACTCACTCATATACATACACACACACACACACACACACACACACACACACACATGCATAGGCACAAATACTCACAGATACACACACACACACAGAGGCCTTGTTTTTCTGGGGGGGGATTTACATTTTTCAGCGGTGAAGCAGCAGTTTTGTCTTGCCTCTGTTAATCCTGAGGCAGGAGAGTTTGTGCTCTCCTTGATAAAGGTGTTTCTCTCATCCATTCTTTTCCGGGCCTTACATTTCTCTCTCATTGTCACAGAGCTGAGAGGAAGGTGCTCTTTCAGGGACATTTTTCCTAGAGGTGTTTTGTCTTGTCTTCCACCTGGGTTTTATATATAT
>NC_045161.1:28661172-28681172 GCF_900700415.2 Clupea harengus
TGTTTACTTTAGTTTACTGCATGATTGTGGTGAGAGCACTTGTGATCCCTGATCAGTAAAGCTAGCTAAGGTTAGCTTCTACTCACCTTGTGAGATTGGTGACACATTAGCTAAGTGACTGGCTTTTGGAGTCTGTTCTTTTTTGCTGTTGGTAGAGGGATGGCAACAGACATATTTTAGAAATATAATGTGTCTCTACAGAGACAACGTTCACATGCATTTTATAAACAGAATTGAATGCAGGGTCTCAAGTAGTTCTTTAACTACCACGGGCGTTATTTTGTTGATTTTCCAAAACCCCATTCATTCTCACAAAGGTTTTTTTTTTAAACACACCAGAACTTGCAAAACTGCTAATCCGTAGCATTCAGGTATCTATTCATGGCACACAACATAAGTAAACACATCACCCACTGGGTGTGTTGTAAGAGTGGTCTGTAACCATGGATACCGCTCTGGAATCCCAAATGCTGCTTGAGGCAAGCGACAGGTTGTAGTCTGTCTTTTTCTTGCTTTGTTTCGCCAATTTAGCGAAAACCCATACATTTTTCCATAGCGATTATGTGTCTGGAACATGGAAGTGTTAAAAAGCTAACGCTGAAAGCTACAAACTTCCGATCGACTGGCATACCCTATTATGTTCTCTGTTCTGTATTTTATGTTTTATGCCTCAGTACCCTTACCGTCTCCTCGCTGGAGCCTCAAGGTCCCTGGAGGGTTCCTCCTCTCTCTCGCTCTCTCTCTCTCCCTCCTTCAAATTCCAGTGAATTCAGTGATGGCAAAGGACAAAATAATGAATTGAAATGAGGAACAGGCTTTTAATTGGCACCTGTGGACTTTCAAATGATTCTTACCTTACTCTTACCTGTCTGTCAGCGTATGTTAGACAGCTACCAGCTGACTTTGACTCTCTTCCGACTGATGAAGTGTGTCAGATCATCTGTTCGAGGCTTCGTCAGTATACGTTTCTCCTCTGCTCACATTTAGGAGAGTTTTAAAAATGCAGCGTTTCTGGGCCCCATCCCACGCTTGCACTGACCTTCCCTACTGAGGGGTTGATGTGAAAGTCAATGTAGCATGAAGAATGAAGTGTCGGGGGCTAGGCAGGGAATTTTAAAAGTATGCTGAAGTCAGGGGGCTGGTAATGCACCTTTCACCTGTGAAGGATGACTGAGGTCTCTCCTACACACACACACACACACACACACACACACACACACACCAGATACACTCATGCATGCACACACTCTCAATCTCATGCATGTACACACACACACTCACTCACTCACCAGATACACACACGCGCACACACACACACTCTCAATGTCATGCATGTACACACACACACACACACACACACACACTCACTCACTTACACACTAGCAGACACACATTCATACAAACAAACACACACTTACTCACTCACTCACTCGAAGACACACATACACCCACACCCCACCCTGTCTCTCTCCCTCACACATACACACACTCACTTACACACTAGCAGACACACATTCATACAAACAAACACACACTTACACTCACTCACTCACTCACTCGAAGACACACATACACCCACACCCCACCCTGTCTCTCTCCCACACACACACACACACACACACACACACACTTGTACTCATTTGCAGACAGTCACACTAATGCAGGCAAACATTCATGGTGTATGTGAGAGTGTGAATAGCGCTGCTTTAGTGATCACTTTAATGATATTCCTGTGATTGTTTGTGAGGCTGATGGCGTGGTGTTTCTGAGGCTGTGAGTAGACCTGCTTGTGTGATGTTGCTGTGAGGGTGTCAGTATTAATGGTGTTGGGTGTAGTGTATGGTGTAGGTTGTGAGTAGACCTGCTTGTGTGATGTTGCTGTGAGGGTGTCAGTATTAATGGTGTGGTGTTGGGTGTAGTGTATGGTGTAGGTTGTGAGTGGACCTGCTTGTGTGATGTTGCTGTGTGGGTGTCAGTATTGATGGCGTGGCGTGGTGTTGGGTATGACTAGACCTGCTGTGAGGGTTAGTCTGTGCTGATGCTGCTGTAGAGAAGTCTGGCCTGGAGCTGCAGCAAGAGCAGCCTCGTGCTGAGAGAACTGACAGAATGGGGCCTGCTGGACTTTCTTTTCTCTCTTTTCTTTCCTGCTTCTTCTCAAGCCTTTCCCTCTGTTCATCTATGCATCTCCTCTTCTCTCCTAATCTGTCGTCTTCTCACCTCTCTCCTCCTTTCTCCACTCCACCTCGTATACTCCCCATTCCTCTCCTCTCACTGCCCTCTCCATACTTGTTTATTTGACTGAGTGTTTACTGTTTATCTGAGCTGTTTCCTGTGTGCAGTTCAGTCTAGTAAAGCAGATTCGGGAGCTTTTAATTACACTAATTAAAGTATCCTGGTTTTTGCTCAAGAGTTGAGGGCAAATGTTAACAATTGTATGTCAGTCTTTGTGAATTTTCTTAATCTTAGGCTATTTTAGAGCGGCCAGTTGCCATGGGTTTGTCATCATTTTCACCAGCTTAAATGTTCTTTTACAGTATCATCTTCCAAAAGACCACCTGTGACTCTTTGTAATGGGAGTTTAATACCTCTTCCACATGTGAGCAGGCACCCTGAGGGCTTCTACATGTTCCTATTAGAATGGTTCAAGTTAATTTGAAGAGGATGTAACGTAAGAACCCATCATTTCATGCAAACGGAACTCTGCATTTAACCCTTCAGCAGGTACTGCCGCATCGGTGGGCTTTGAATGTTGTAGAATGAATGTTCTAAAGAATATCAAATATTTTAGAATCTTACATTGTTGATGAAATAATTATTTTACATAGAAGTTTCATAAACAGTTTGTGGTTATTTCAAAGTTTCTTTAGCTAGCTAGTAATCTAGATTAGCAACTAGGCAGCCATAGCAACCAGGAAACACCGTTTGCTGCACAGCCTGAAGCGAAGTTTAATTTCCCAAACTCAGCTCACCAATAAAAGGCAGTCTTAGGCTCAAAGTGATCCCAATTACTTGCGGATGATGTTAAATGCCTTCACACAGACATTAAACAGTCCTGAGAAAGATAAAAGGATGTCAGTGGTCATGGGCTTATTCTGATATCAGTGTAGTCACTGAGGGTGGAGAGGTCCCCCCCCCCCCCCCTCCCCTTGTCCTTCTCGGACATGTTCATAGAATGGTTCCAGTTTCCCCATGAGGATTATAATTAATGATCCTAAGTCGCCAGGAGATGGATAAACGATCCGACTTAAGCGTTTAGCGTTCATTCCCACATGACACCATAACACTAAGTAACTGGTTTCAATGTGAGTGGGAATCCCAGGGTGGACGATAGACTTTTGGGATGAAATCCTTGTGATCTCTTGGGGGTTCATATTCTTGCTAATCCATGCCTCATCTGTGTCTGTGGACATACAATCATCAATATGGTCTGCATTTAATCACGCTAGTGATTGATGTACTGATCACTTGACTAGACTTTTGAGATGAAATCCTTGTGATCTCTTGGGGGTTCATTTTGCTAATCCATGCCTCATCTGTGGACCTTGGACAGGCCTTATCAGATATGGTCTGCATTTAATCACGCTAGTGATTGATGTATTGATCACGACAGATCATTTCCTCTTGGAGAGGACACTTCATCAGAAATTGTGTGTGTGTTTGGCTGGCCGCCCTCTCGATTATGAAGTGGATGGGGGTCTTTTGACCTTTGACCTGTGTGCCACCTTGGTCAGTATTCACATCAATGCATTGCGGTCATTCCGAGAGGAAAGCAGTCGAGCGCCAGACTTAATCCCTATCTGGGAAACCTGCCCGAACGAGGGAACAAAAGACTCCTGCTCTCCCCTGCTGCCCGCAGATGCTCTCTGGCCTGTTGATCAACACACCAAATCATCACAGACAGCAGGAGCTATTAGCATAAATCACCCTGTATAAGCTGCTTAAAACACAAGGTCACTTTTTTCATCTGGAGTGACACGCAGGAGATACATCTTCAGTTTGACTAGCTACAAATGGAACTGACACTTTAAGCTTGTGCCTGAAAAGAATTTTAACATGTGAGGGAAAGATAGGGGCAATTTGAACATGAGAGGGGCAATTTGAACATGTGTGGAAAAGAGGGGCAATTTGAACATGTGTGGGAAAGAGAGGGGCAATTTGTCTCGTGCGCTATTCCTTTTGCTTGGTTTAAAAATCCTCCGTGGTTTGTTTATATATGACATACTGCTTATGTTGCCCTTTATGTAAGTAAACAAAGTTGGCCAGTAACTATTTAAGCACATATTTTTCAGCCAGCACTGACAACATTCTCACACCATTACTTTTCTTATTTGTGCGACACTCACCCTCCCAACCACTCTCTGCTCTGCTCTGCTCAACCTCTCTCAAAGCTCTGCTGTGAGTGATTTCATTGATTTAATCAACCACTGATGTGCTGTTTTGTTGCAGTGTGGTGCAGTTGGACCCCTCTCACTCTACCGAGCCCCGTCACGTCCTGTCACGTCACTCGCTGCCCATCACCGACATCCACTGCGGGCTCATGGGAGCTCAGGCGCGCGTGGCCACCGCCTCTCTCGACCAGACCGTGAAGGTGAGCCCTGTCCCCCGGCATACACAGAGCACCACAACAGCTATCCCAGAGACACAACCTCTCAAAGTCATCTTCTCACAGACTTTCAACAACTTTCACAGTAATTGTGTCTCACTGTTAAACAGTCTCAGACCTGGCTTCATCACAAACATTACTTTACCAACCACAGCATTCAGAGAATTGCCTAACAAACAGCAGCATTTACACTTTACAGTTTACATTACAGTTTACGTTTTCATTTCCAGTTTCTCTCAAACAAAATCTGTCACAGTAATCCTCTCTCTGAATGTCAGAAGCTCTGTCATTCAAATTAGCTCAAACACAGAGCAGCTTTTACAGAGCCCATCTGTACATCAGCAGCTTTCACTGATCATCTCACTGTTTACAGCTTTCAGTTATCAGTCATTATCTGTCATAGTGGGTGTACCTTTCACAAGCATTTTCCCTCAGACAACTGGAGTTGTGATTAAATTAAATTAAATTAAATTAAATTAAATTAAATTGAATTGAATTGAAACATGTTTGCCTGTCAGCTTGCACATCTTCACACAGGCCTAAAGTCTCTCATGACAGCTCAGAAGTCTTGCTGGCCGCCTCCTCTGTCTCGTCACTGCTGCAGTGTGGTGGCTTATGTGGATTCACAGACTCTGTCAGTCCCTCAGCTTTGACTAATGGGGAAAAAAGGAAAAACGTCCTTAGAGTCGAGTTGCATCTAGTTAAACTCAAGGAAGAGAGAGGGAGACCAGAAAACAGCTGTGGGTTGTGATGCTTTCACTGAAAACATATATGAGGGTTATGACGCGTTCACTTCGGGCTGACTTAGAAGTGGAAATGTAGACATCATCAGTGAAATTAACATTGCCTGCGCCTTTGAACCTCGTCTGCAGCCTTGTCTGTGGGGCCAGGCTGGGACTCCGTAAATTGGATTTGGTTTTGATAGAGAGCATTTCAGTGTTATACATTTCTGCTGCCTATCTGGGACTGGAGTTGTGCAGCTTTCATTTTCTTTTCACAAGACACTCTCTCTCTGAAGGAACTGAACTGAACTGAACTGAACTGAACTGAACTGAACTGAACTGAAGAGAGCACAACTTTCTTCAACAAAAATCTGAATACAAACATGAAGGTAGTAGAACGATTTGAAAACAGTTGCATATCATTTGCAATGACATGGTGGCCGTCCTGTGACAAGATTCAAGATTAGAGTCACAAGTTTGAGATTGTGCGACTAAAGATAGCGTGTCACTCCAATCTTTTATCGAGAGGAGTGACACGTTTTGTCCTTCTCAGAGCCTCAGTGTTGAATGGATCAGACAGCTGTGTTGCTGTGCAGTCAGATTCCTGATCAATTAGATTTCATCGCGCGAAGTAGCTCTGATCAATACTGTGTGGGTGTAGCGCCATATGGTTGAGCTAGGGATATTAGGCATGGATTACCCATCACTTTACATTAAGTGATAAATATCTGCGCATTTATGTTTCTATTTACTGTTTTGACAGGGTATAACTCTGTATATATAGATTTGAAATGAACGTTAAATAATGAATGAGTGTGGTTAAAGTTATGAACGTTAGGAGAGTGTGTTTGAAGTTGACCTTCAGCTTCGATTAAGGAGAAACCAGGCTAAGATTGGGACTATTTATGCCATGAACGTTGCTATCCAGGTACTTAAGGTCCGCTCTGTCTAATGCCTTTACATAAATGAGTTTAGGTGAATGTTGGACCACCAGGTGCCTGTTGAGCACCATTGGAGTCCATTTTAGATGTAGAGATGCCTCAACTCAGCCTCACTATTCAGGAGAGCGCACCGGAACAGTCTGGGCCTTTTGGGATTGTTGTTGGTAAAGAGAGAAAGAGGGAGAAAGGGAGAGCGAGAAAGAGAGCATCTGGAGGGGGAGGGAGGGAGAAAGGGAGAGAGAAAGAGATCGTTGAAAGGAGAGCGAGAGAGAGTGTTAAAAGAGTGGGAGGGAGTGATAAAGCGATAGGAAGAGTTTGAAAGAGGGAGAAGAGAGTTTTCAGAAAGTCACTGAGTCACCCTGCGAGTGGTTAATGGGCGCCTACACTGAGCTGGAAATGCCAACTCAAGTCGCCGTCTCTGTCGGCTGGCCACATTGTTGTGGCAGGATTTTCCCCCAAGTCATCTTCAAGGACAGCTGGCATTTACAGTGAACATACACTTATCCAAACTGTGTGTGAGGGTGTTCTAAGGAGAGCCACCAGACACACACACACACACACACACACGGATGATCCCTAGCCACGAGCGGCCGACACACAGGAGTTTTCAGTCATCTAACTTCACGCTCAGTGCCGCTGACATTGTGTTGACAGGATTTGGTTTGAAGTAATCAGGCCTGGTAAATAATGATGGGGGAGATGAGGAGGTAGGCATGACTGATCCAAGGGCTGTGTGTGTGTGTGTGTGTGTGTGTGTGTGTGTGTGTGTGTGTGTGTGTGTGTGTGTGTGTGTGTGTGTGTGTGTGTGTGTGTGTGTGTGTGTGTGTGTGTGTGTGTGTGTGTGTGTGTGTGTGTGTGTGTGTGTGTGTGTGTGTGTGTGTGTGTGTGTGTAGTTGTTGAAGTAAATGCAGTCTAAAGGGACTAGGGGAAAGAAGCAGATGGCCTTGTCTCACAACCTGCACTCCCTGCCCCCCAATCCCATTTCTGCACTCAATGTCAAACAGATTCCACTACGCTCTTACCCACAATCCTCTAGTTGTTCCTCCCCTGGCTTTGTGTTTGACCCGGGCAGCACCGGCCCACAGGGGCTTCTCCCATTGGTTCAGGGGACAGATTTTACACGGGGGTGCGAACTGACCGCCAGGAAGGTAACCTCCACTGAGAGCTTGACTGCTGCTGTAGTCCCAAATCGTGTGTGTGTGTGTGGAGGGAGGGAGAGGCAGTGGATCACCTTTACAATGACATGTTGTTTCATAACAAACTATAGGTCTAACAACATACGTGTCTGCATATCAGGGTATCAGTAGTGTAACTGCAGTCAGCATTGATCCTGTGGGTCTACTGGTAGAACAAGGGGCTAACAACACCAAGGTCGTAGGCCTGACACCAAGGGCGTAGGGAGCACCCATCCTTCTGGAGATGTACTGCTGCACTGTAAGTCACTTGAACAGAATGAAAGTCTCTGTTAAATGAATGAATGAATGTAAATACGATTTAATGTAACGTCTTCATTTGTTTCTGCATTAAACTTCAGCAAAATGAATGCAAGGAATTCATAATGCAGTTTTGCCACCTTGTTAGCTGCTACTTTGTGCTTTCCAACAGTTATATATCTTTTCTCTGACTTTGACACCACTTAACTTTGGGTTTGGAACGGTTATAAAGGTCACATTTTCTATGTTTAAAAGACGAGCAGGACCCACAGTGTTCGGAAAATGCAATCTAGTGTGTTGTTGATGCCTGCAGACACTTTTTTTGTCATCATTGATCAGGTTGTTTCCCTGAGGGGGGGGGGGGGGGGGGGGTTTAAGGTGGAGGTGCTGTAATTTCTTTATTGTCCATGGGAATCCTGTTCTCATTCCGAGGGTCTGTGCAGCATGATAGCGGTTCACCTCCCTCTCTTCTGCATCAGTGGATACTGTTACCAAACGAAATGAAGAGGACGTGATCCGCAGCTAAACTGCGTTGTCAAGGGATGTACGACGACAGGCACTAAACCCCCCTCCTCCGCTCGTAACTTAAATGAATCAAAACAAAGGCCTATCCTCTAATCCTAACGCACTTGGGCTCCGCCATGACAAACCAGGGTTATTAGTGGAGTGTAAACGCACGTATAGGCCGTTTACGCACCTTTTAAATTACAAAACAGCGTTAACTCCCCTTTCTCTGATCGTTTACTCACTTGTCATTATGCAGTATAAAACATTTGAGTAAAAAAGTACTCTCCCTTCTCCGTCTCATCTCCGTCTCCCCCGCCATTCCTCGGTGGCAATGCAGCCACGGCTCCCAAGCGAGCGGATCAATGACAGGCACTGCAGCATGCAAGCAGATGTACAGGTGTGGACATCAGACAGGTTGTCAAGAAATCTCATTTAAAAAAGAAAAAAAAGGTTGAGATTGAAAATGGTAAATGTGCAGAGTTGTTCACTATTCTTTATCTCTATTTCCAGTTATTATCCAGGACTGTAGCGTACAGATTGATGTGCGTGCGTGCGTGCGTGGCGGGCCCGGGTGGGCCTCAAACGTTGGGTCTTTATCATTTTATTGTTTTTGGTGGTGATAGTCCAAACAAAACGTAGCTCGTAAAATACCACAGATTTTAGAGACTCACAGATGAAGGCAACCACATGAGGGAAAACCGGCCTCAGCTCCAAGCCCGTGTTAATAGCGAGCCTCGAATGGCAGGACAGGTGTTCTATTAGCCAATCAGCCACAGGTAGTGAAAGCACTGAAGCTGCTCCTCCTCCCCTAGCTTTCCCTACCCTGTGACCTCGCCTATACTAACAGTACCAGCTCCACCCTGTGACCTCGCCTATACTAACAGTACCAGCTCCACCCTGTGACCTCCCCTATCCTAACTGTACCAGCTCCACCCTGTGACCTCGCCTATACTAACAGCACCAGCTCCACCCTGTGACCTCCCCTATCCTAACAGTACCAGCTCCACCCTGTGACCTCGCCTATACTAACAGTACCAGCTCCACCCTGTGCTCTCCCCTATCCTAACAGTACCAGCTCCACCCTGTGACCTCCCCTATCCTAACAGTACCAGCTCCACCCTGTGCTCTCCCCTATCCTAACAGTACCAGCTCCACCCTGTGACCTCCCCTATCCTAACAGTACCAGCTCCACCCTGTGACCTCCACTATCCTAACAGTACCAGCTCCACCCTGTGACCTCCACTATACTAACAGTACCAGCTCCACCCTGTGACCTCCACTATCCTAACAGTACCAGCTCCACCCTGTGACCTCCCCTATCCCAACAGTACCAGCTCCACCCTGTGACCTCCCCTATCCCAACAGTACCAGCTCCACCCTGTGACCTCGCCTATCCTAACAGTACCAGCTCCACCCTGTGACCTCCCCTATCCCAACAGTACCAGCTCCACCCTGTGACCTCGCCTATCCTAACAGTACCAGCTCCACCCTGTGACCTCCCCTATCCTAACAGTACCAGCTCCACCCTGTGACCTCCCCTATCCCAACAGTACCAGCGCCACCACAGCTATCCACCATTATTATCTCCACCATTATTCTCTTTGTTCTCTTTCCTCCTTCCTCTCTTTCTGTCTATCACTCTTCCTGTATAGTGTTCCACTTATCTATCTTGGCACCTCTCCTCTATCTTTTCTCTCCCTATCCCTCCCTGCTTTCTCTCCATCCATCTCTAGTGATCTCACTCTCTCTGTCTCTCTCTCTCTCACTCTCTCTGTTTCTCTCTCTGTCGCTCACCCTCCCTCTCCTATGTCCTAATTCCCCTTTTCCGTCATCACTCTCTACCTGTTTTTCTCTCTCTGCATCATTCTCCTTTTTTTCTCTCTACCCCTCTCACTCACACGTTCGTACTCTCCCTCCCTCTTCTGGTTGGCTTCCCAGAAGACGGAACATCATTTCATTATCTAACTGAATGAAATGGGCCTGCGGTTCTCTCTTCCAAAAACCCAACCAGCCCTCCTACTTTTCCTACCCCTCCTCCTCCTCCTCCTCCCTCCCCATCTTCAGACTCAACAGGACACCAGAGGCTCCGCTCATCCCTCTCTTCTCCTGTCTGTGAACGACAACAACACTCTTCACTCTCCGTGCTGCTGATCTGGGGCCAGCTCCCACCTTAATTAAACTCTTTCAGCAGACATCATATCTAACCCAGACTCGTCTTCAGAGGGTCCTCAGTCCTGCGTACCCAGCGCTGGTCCTGAACGGCTCTAGTGGCTGCTCTACTGTGGGTTTGAGAGGAAGGTGGGCGTTCAGGACTGGGGGGGATGGTGTGAGCCTGTCAGGCTGTGAAGCATGGCCTGAGGTATGCGGGTTACTGGTGGGGGGTGCAGGAGAATTCATTTTTGAGGTGGTGGGGTGAGTTTTTAAGGTGTCTGTCTCTGTCTCCCTGTTGGGCTGTAGAGCATGGCCTGAAAGGCAGGTTTGTTCAAACTGTGAGGGTTTGAGGTGATGTGAGCTTTTAAGGTGTGTCTGTCTCTGTCTCCATGTCGGCTGTGGCCTGGCACAGGGGACTCTGGGCTACTCTAAGCCCCCTGACCGACCGACTGACTGACCAACCGACCCACCGCATTTAAACATTTCTGAGGGGTTGCAGCACGCTCCCATTCCCTGCTTCTCCCTCGCTTACACCCCTCATTTTGCTCAGAGCTTTGCCATCGATTTCTCTCTCTGCTCCCCGCCCGTCAGCCCCCCCGAACCCCCTCCGCGCTTCGACAGCCCTGATGCAGCGGAGGGACGTGTGTGTGTGTGTGTGTGTGTGTGTGTGGTTTAGTCAGATGAATGAGTCTGGAAGTCCACCTGCGATTGCTTTGGACGCCAGCCAGCTGCGCTGCCGTGGCGACAGCGGAGTCCTGCACATCCAAGCCTTCGAGGTTTGGAGACATTTTCGCTCACCAGCTCCAAGCGCTTCCCAGAAACCTCACGGTTACCGTAGTTACCTTCTTTAGATGACTACTATAGTGCTACTGAAGACCTCCAATGGGTATGATGCATACAGAAATATATGCTATAGGTAAAGCCTGTCCATGTGGTGTCATTGATGTGGAGTAATGTATTGATATTGACATGTTCATTACCGGTAGTGTCCAGTGTATAATTAAGCAATATGACATGAGTGAGAGGGGGGCTGGTAAAAGATATCCTCAGTATTTCACTGCAAGTAATCACAGTAATATATTGATTGATTGATATTGACATGTGCATTAGTGTCAGTGTATAATTCTATCATATCTAGGACATGATTCAGACATCTAATCATTCTAATCACAAAGCCCAGTATTCAGGTTTGATTAGCTTTAATTAACTAGCGCTTGTGCGTGCTCACTCAGTACAGCACATCAGCGCAGTTCTCACAGCAACCCTGATTGGGTTCGTGTGTGTGTGTGTGTGTGTGTGTGTGTGTGTGTGTGTGTGTGTGTGTGTGTGTGTGTGTGTGTGGTGGTGTGTGTGTGTGTGTGTGTGTGTGTGTGTGTGTGTGTGTGTGTGTGTGTGTGTGTGTGTGTGTGTGTGTGTGTGTGTGTGTGTGTGTGTGTGTGTGTGTGTGTGTGTGTGTGTGTGTGTGTGTGTGTGTGTGTGTGTGTGTGTGTGTGTGTGTGTTCGTAAGTACAGCGAGGGGTGCCGGTGGTGTGTGTCTGTCTGTGAGTGAGTGAGAGAAACTCTGAGAGAGAGAGAGAGAGAGAGAGAGAGAGATGGACGGTCAGCACTGTGAGTGTGTTAAATCCTCAATGGCGCTGGCACATCAGTGTGTGTTGTGCAGCGCTTGTCTGGGCATCACACTCACAGCCTCTCTCTCTTTCCCCCCCCCCCCCCCCCCCCCTGTGCCAGAGGCTTAATCCCTGTGCTTAGCTGTGATGGTGCTGTATGCCTGTGATGCTGCTACATTATTACCGTGGTTTCTAACCCTGACAGTGCAGACTGGACTTCTGTGGGTTTCAGCACCTCAGCTAAGAGTTGCAGACCAGCCCTGATGCCTCCTGGGACCTGTTTCATAAAGAGTGTGTGTGTTAATGTATGTCTGTACTGGTCTTTGTGTAAGTGAGTTTGTTTGTGTGTGTGTGCGTGCTGATGTGCCATCCCACACATACACCATGCTTGTGTGTGGCGGTGCGTGTGTGTGTGTGTCAGTGCTTTTGTGTGAGACCTGTTCCTGACCTGCGCTCTCTTTTGAACACACTCATTGATGAATTTTGCTTGCTGCTTATTGAACGGATCTCCTCTCCTATTCACTCTGGTTGAGTGTAATCACATATATTACATACATCTGCAATGCAATAACACTGCACTGGAAGCCATGACCAGAGAGCCACCCTTTCATCCCAGCATATATCCAAACCAATATACAGGGTCACGCCAGTCCTATGCATTAATATAAACACGTTATAGAGGGTTATAAATTATGCATTCTGTTTCTTCTCTTTAAGCATTAGCCCTGTGAAGGAAAAATACGTGTGTCTGATTCCCCCTCCTCTTCCCTAATCTCTCTTCCCTCGTCCCTGAGCTCTAATTTATCTTCCTCTTCTCCTAAGAGGATTTTTTTTTTTGTGCAGTGTTTTCATAGTAAAAGATATTTAGAACATTTCTGAAGAAAGTGTATTTAGTCCTCAGCCTCCTATACACATATGCGATAAAAAAAAATATTAATACATTAACAACAAAGGACAATAGTTGGCTTTAATCACTCTTTCTTTCTTTTCTTTGTCTAGTGGCTTTTCCTTAAATGATAGCAGGCTCTCTGTGTGCAAGAGGTAGAGTAGCCACTCTTCCCTTGGTAGCTTGTGTGTCTGTGGGGACCTTTTTCAATGGCCAGTGTGTGGTCACTGAGTCTGTACTTAGTGACTGTCTTCCTATCTTTTATAGTAGATTCTGCCATTTTGTATTCTCTTTCAAAAATCAGGCAAGTTTGTGATGTGCTTTGGAATTTGGTGGCATTTATCCAATATAATTTTCTGTTTGCTGTTTTATAATTATATAATAATAATAATAACAATAATGAATAATAATTTTATAATTAGTTTTGGGGAGGATTGTCTGAGAACTCTCCTGAGAGACTTCTTCACCCATGGCAGAGCTGAGCTCCAGAACCGCTGGCTGAAGGAACTCTTTTGGATCTTCTGCTGTTGGCAATACAAAGCTTAAAATTGGGTCACTGGACTTTAAAGGCTGGTAAAATTTGATAGCCTTTAAAAAAATTAATTTGTATTCTCATTAATAGTGGGAACGGATTAAATGCTGCTCTTGTTGAGTTGTAGGGGGGGTGATCTGTGCACTTTCAGTATACTTTTAAAGATTTGTGTATGGAGTGTTTCAGTGTTTTTTTTTTTTTTTTTTTTTCTCTCCCAGTTGTCAGATTATTGAGTGTTTAGTGGTTCCCATACCTCGTTACCATAAAGAGCAATTGGTTGATGGAGCATCATTGGAGCATTGGAAATTCATGTGTTATTGTTCTTTTTAATGCAGAGAAAAACTTTCCTGGCTTTTGTCTTTAACTCATTTATGGCCAGATTCAAATTACCCGTTGAACTCATTGTTAGTCCTAGAAAGTAGAGATGCAACGGAACACTGTATGTAGAACGGAATGTATTACAATATGTCTGTCATTTTCCTTTAATTTCCAAAGCTTGCTCATTGTACTGCAGACTGCACGCACGTAGGACATTGAGATCCCATGAACATCTCTTTAGCCCGTTAGAATTTCCCTGGAGCCTATGAGCGCTCTGTGAATAGGAGCTGGAGAAGAGAGGGGAAACTAAAAACGAAATGATCTCGGCTCCAACTTGACAATGGTGAACACTAGCTAGACAGAGAGAAGCAAATTTAGAGAGGCACCACAGTCTTTCAAATATGCGTTGTGGGAAAATTCAATTCAATACGATGACTATGGTAAGAAGACTCTAAACAAATAAAGTACAGTCTGCAGGCATTGCTTTGCCACTGTTGGCTACAAAGAGTAGAAACACTTCTTATATCATATCTCATTTATGTCGCCATTATGACCACGTGGACCACGTCACAATGTCTCTTCCCGCACACATTTCAGCAGCAAAGCTTTATGAAACATCACAGATCTTTCCTGCTATCTAGCTCTCTCCACTGATAGACCACTAGCTCTCTCCACTGATAGTTAGACCTCCAGAGCATATGAAAGCTACCTCACTGTAGTAGAGATCGAAAGGCCTAGACAGTCGTGCTGACATTTTTCTGAATAGAACGTTTTTTTGTCTGTAGGCAAATATTTCTGTCTGAGTTTCAATTTTTTTCAGTACATTTATTATTTTGGAGGGAAAACCTTTGAGATTAGAAAATGGAACTGGTACATGCATTTTATTGTCATTTTATGAATCGGCCCTTCGTGCCATATTGAATCAAATAGCTTTTCAATACCACTCTCTCCCTCCTTCCTTCTTTCTCGCACAGACTTTCACACTCACTCACTTGCTCTCTCTCTCTGTCTCACTCATGCGCACACACACTTTCTCTCTCTCTCTCTCTCTGTCTCTCTTGCACTCTCTCTGTCTCTCTCTCTCTCTCTCTCGATTTAGAGCAGACAGATTCAGATTCACTTCGCACTCAGTAAGCTGCAGGTCCACTATCAAAAAAATCTCTAGTGGAGGAGTCCATTCTTCAATTATACACGTTTTTTCTTTCTCTCTCCCTCTCTCTCTCCCTCTACCTCCCTCTTTCATTCCCTTCTGAGGATCTCATTATGAGTGTTCAGAATGATTTTGTGAACAACTTCCGGTGTTTGTCTGCCATTGACCGTGGGAGGTCAAGGCTTAATTCATGTGGAGTCAAAGGTCATGGCTTTGAGACTTCAGACGTTAAAAAAAGGCTGTTATGTTGGTGAAATGATCCATGGATTCCTTTTGCTCTTTCAGTTCTTAAGACAGTTGGGGGAGGAGGGCTTGATAAGGAATAGATCTAAATGGAAAGGTCTTTTGCCTTTTGGGGTTTATGTTTCAGTTGTTTAGTTTAGTTAGTACGAGAGGTAGATTATAAGCGATGTCTTGGTAGGGTGGGCAGGGCGTGAGGTAGATTATAGGCGATATCTTGGTAGGGCAGGCCCAGTTGGCCGTCCTTAAACCCCACAAAGCAAGAAATGAAAGCCTGGATATTGATCTGCTATCCATGTTTAAATCTCTGGTGGAAACGGGGATAGTGGTGAAGTACACGTCCTACCAGCAGGCGGAGAAAGTGACTCAGATCAGGGGGAAGTGGTGTGTGAGGGTGGGGATGGTCACACACACACACACACACACACACACTCTCATGGGGAAGTGGTGTGTGAGGGTGGCGATGGTTGCCATTTAATGACTCCGTTTTCAACTAGAGAAATGGACTGGTTCTTTTTTTTAATGTTTTTTTTTATTATTATTTATTTATTTTATATATTATTGAATAGTTTTCAAATGGTGTTTTTAAATAAACTCAAAACTATCACACACACACTCTTTCTCTCTCTCTCTCTCCTGCGCACACTTTCACTCACACTCTCTCTCTCGCACACACACTTTCACCTCACTCTCTCACACACACACACTCTCTCTCTCTCCCGCTCACACACACACTCTCTCTCTCTCTCTCTTTCCCGCTCACACTCTCTCTCGCTCTCGCTCTCTCACACACACACACACACACACTCTCATGCATCTCGCTCACACACACACACACACACACACACACACACACACACACTCTCTCTCTCTCTTTCCCGCTCACACGCTCTCTCTCTCGCACACACACACACACACGCTCATGCATCTCGCTCACACACACACACACACACACACACACTCTCATGTTCTCCTTTTTCTCTTTCTCTTTGTTCTTGTATCTCTGAAATGGGATCTTATCTGTGCTGTGGCAGACGGAGTCCTCCCACCTGATCTCCGGCGCACTGATGTGTTTATTTCCTCTTGTTTGTCTCCCCACTCAACCCTTCCCGGCTTTAGACGACTGAAGCTTTTGTGCAGCTGGAGATGCCAGGCAAATTGATTTATGATATCATTAATGCACTGCAGAAACATTTCTGAGCGTACTCCCAGCACGCCCCCAATGGCTGTTACAAGGGTGTGATCTGGGAGTTTAACCAGAGGTACTTTTAGCTGCAGTTCATTTGTGAAAAGGTAAAGGTAATAATGGATAAAAATGGGGCTTCACTTCACAAGAGTATAGGCCCTCTCTGACCTCCGAACTTTCTCATTCATGTTTTCATTAGAACAAAGAGCTGCATTTTTTTTCTTTTTTAAAATTATTCTTATTCTATTATTTATTTATTTTTGGGCTTTTTGCCTTAAATCGGAAAGGACAGTGAAGAGAGACGGGCAATGAGCTGGAAAGAGATTGGGAGTGGGATCGGGAAATGACCAGCGAGTCAGATTCGAACCCGGGTCCCCGTGGGCGTTTAGACCCATTAGAGCCACAGCTCCCCCCTTATTATTTATTAAGCCTGTGTGTGTACACATGCTTGGATTGTGTATTGTCAATGTGTGTGTAAACTGGCCATTTTGATCTGGTTCAGCAATGGCATTTGACCTGAAGAAGTGAATGTAAGAGCCAGTCCTGTTCTGATCTGAAGACTTGTGAGGCGCTGGTCTTAACAGTGTTCTCAGTTCAGGGTGACATGTTGTCTTAAGCTAAGGGCTGTTTTGACATTTTGATCTGTCTATGTGAGTCTCTGGTTTGACATTACCAGTTAACTGTGCCTAGCTGAAGATGATCGTTAACTGTCACAAAGCTGTGTGTGTGTGTGTGTGTGTGTGTGTGTGTGTGTGTGTGTACCTGGGCCAGATCCAACCCATTTGTGCTATTATTCATCATCTCTCTCTCTGCTCTTTCCCTCTCCCTCGCTTTCCCTCTCGCTCTCGTTCTCTCTCTGCTCTTTCCCTCTCCCTCTCTTTCCCTCTCGCTCTCGTTCTCTCTCTGCTCTTTCCCTCTCCCTCTCCCTCTCTTTCCCTCTCGCTCTCGTTCTCTCTCTGCTCTTTCCCTCTCCCTCTCCCTCTCTTTCCCTCTCCCTCTCGTTCTCTCTCTGCTCTTTTCCTCTCCCTCTCTTTCGCTCTCTCTGCTCTTTCCCTCTCTCTCCCTCCATGTATATCCTCTCTCCCTCTCTCTCCCTCCCTCTCCTTACCCAGAATTACTTAAGGGACGCTGCCCTGGCGTTCACTATCATCCGTTGTCGTGGGTAACGGGCTGTCAGTGCAGGCTGATGGATGCAGCTGCCACTGACAGGGAGTGATAGTTCAGGTGAAGAAGAAGGTGTGTGTGTGTGTGTGTGTGCAAATCTGGATGAAGGATAGAGGGAGGTCATGACGACAAGCTCTCAGGGGCTTTCTTATGGTGTGTGTGTGTGTGTGTGTGTGTGTGTGTGTGTGATTCTATTCTCAGAGGTCGGATGAGAGGTGTGTTGTTTTGTGTCTGCGTGTCTTGTGTGTGTGCGCAAGAGACTGTGTGTGTGTGTGTGTGTGTGTGTGTGTGTGTGTGTGCGTGCACGTATGTATGCAAGAGAGTGTGTATGTGTGTGGTAAGCGTTGACAGGTGAGGGATTGATGGCCTGTCTTTATGTCTGTGGGATTGTTAGGAGCAGAGAGGCGTTGACGTGGGGTGGGGTGGGTCCAGAGGAGGGCTGTGCACTCCGTTTGGAGTCAGCAGTGTTATTCACTCTCAACAACTGCTCTGCCACCACACACACACACACACCTGTGTGGAGGGTTGAGACGTGTGTGTGTGTGTGTGTGTGCTCCCCTCGACAGCTCCCCTTGACAGCACCACCAGTCCTGGGTCTCATTGCTTTTAGTGCTCTCATATCAAAAAGAAGTAAAGTCAAGCAGGGAGCGAGCCAGACGCGTCACAGCTCCTCTCAAAAGCTCCTCCTCACAGCTCTGAAGGATACAGGAGTTCTGGAAGTTTCTCTATAGCACGTCTATAAAGTCCTCGGAACACAAACTGATCCCCCCAGAGTGTCTTTGGAAGGATATGAGCAGTTGATAAAGTCTTCCAGAAGGTTCTATGGTATAGGGCGCACCTATAAAGCCAGCGGAGCGCGACCCATTTCCATATCTGACCACTTCAGCGTTTCTGTGCTCTACCAGACACTGGTCTGGCCCCCTGCCACCATTATTTCACGGTCAGTTTGACTCACGCCTGATGGGTCATCAGTCACCCCCCCTTGACAGCAAAGGGGAGAGGCTACAGGTCACACCGGCTGTCAATCACACCTCCAAAGGGTTCCAAGAGGTGGGCACCACCCTCGTGTGCTGCCTGTGCTACGGCCTCCATGCCCTGGCTGACCTGTGGGAACTGAGGTGCGTGTCCGAGTAACGAGGGGTTGTTAATAACTATGGGATGTATGAAGGTAATTAGTGCTGAGCAGGAGAGTTATGGTGTTCATTAGTCTTTCCCAAAAAGAGTTATGATGTTAGCTAGGTGGACTCTCACTCACTTTGTCACAGTGGAATGTCCGGAGCCTTATTTTCATCATTCAAATTAAGAGCTTCAAAGTGAAATGGAAAACATGATTGTGTGTGTGTGTGTGTGTGTGTGTGTGTGTGTGTGTGTGTGTGGTGGTAAGTTTATAAACAACTTTCGTTATGGAATAATATGACACTTTTTAAGTGATGAGAGAAAGAACGACGCTCATAAGATGCTCAATACTGATATGGCTCACACACAAGTGACAAATGAATGAATGTGTCTTCAAATTAATGAGTGTGTCTCCTTGGCTGCCAGTGTTTACAGAACTCAAGGGTGGCTTTCGGCAGTCAAGCATCCTGTTCAGATGAAAAGACTCGGTTCTCTGTTCCAGTGGTGGAGTTCCAGCACGGAAGCACACACACACACACACACACACACACACACACACCCCTGAACATAGGACCTGGCCTGGAGCGGAGGGGCTTCTTGCAGAGGGTAGATTTACAGCAGTCAGAATCACCTCGCACTCATTAACCTGTAGGTCCACTGTAAAAAACCCTCCTCTCTCTCTCTCTCTCTCTCTCTCTCTCTCTCTCTCTCTCTCTCTCTCTCTCTCTCTCTCTCTCTCTCTCTCTCCCCCCTTCATCTTCATCTTCATCTGTAGCAGTGATTCTGCAGTAGTTTTGCGGGGCTGCATGGGTGACCATGATATCTCGGGGTGTGATGTCACTGAGGGTGTCATAGCCCTCTGAATAATTCCATCCTTAAGTGGAGCTGCAGCTGAGATGTAGACAATATACACACACTCACTGACACATACACATGCGCAAACACACACGCTCACTGACATACACGCACGCACGCACACACACACACACACACACATGCTCACTGACACACACACGCTCACTGACACATGCTCACTGACACACACACACGCTCACTGACGTACACACACACACACACACACACACACACACACACTCACACATGCTCACTGACACACACACGCTCACTGACATACACACACACACACACACACGCTCACTGACATACTCACACTGACACTCACACATGCTCACTGATACACACACGCTCACTGACATACACACACACTCACACATGCTCACTGACACACACACACGGCGCAGAGCATAGAGATATACACACTATATACCAGGAGAGCTGCCCACATTGTGTTTCGCTGATGTGTTTTGTGTTTTACTCTCGTTCTCATCTCTCCCCCCCCCCCCCGTAGTTATGGGAGGTCTCCTCAGGTGAGATGCTGCTGTCTGTGCTCTTTGATGTGAGCATCATGTCGGTGACCCTTGAC
>NC_045161.1:28686172-28691172 GCF_900700415.2 Clupea harengus
TGTGTCGAGACTGCGCCAAAGAACTGAGGCTGATGAGACGAGGGGCTTCCAGAGAACCAGCAGGCTCACCGGAGGGAGGTCACGCAACAGTCCCACATTATGGCAGCATGAGCACTCAACTTCGCTGTTTAAAAAGAACAGTGAAGAGGAGCCTTTCATGAAGGCACAGAGACATTATAGACCAGGCCATGCCATTAAATTGGGTGTTCAGTTGTGTAGTGTTCAGAACACCGTAGCATTAGTGTTATAGCACTCTAGCATTAGTATAGTATAGTAGATTATAGTATAGTGTGTCAAAGTGAGACCATGGCATTAATATAGTGCTGCGTTTAACACTACACTATGTCATTGTATAACTCACAGTGCCCCTCCCCCCTCCAAATGTCCCTCTGCTGTGTCATGGTAAAGAGTCTTCAGAGATGCCCAAATGTTGCCCTCTCTCTTTCGCTTTGTCTCACTCTCTCTTTCTTTCTCTCTCATGTGCATGTGTCTGCTGTGTCTCTGCTGACTCTGTCTCTTTCTAAAGGGCTCCGTTTCAGAAACAACACACACACACATACACACACCACTCTTGCCGCTGCTAATAAAGTATCCCAGTGAGATAGAGGCGCGTTTGAAATGAGGTTTATGTAACGGCGGCGTTATGGATTCCGTCTGCGGTGCAGTGCATTTATCACGGTCCAGATGCATTAATCAGGGCAATAAGCGCCTCAGAGGAGTTTGTCTGTGTGTGTGTGTGTGTGTGTGTGTGTGTGTGTGTCATCGCCCAGCCCAGCCCGTTGCTCCTAGCCTGGCCATCTGACTGCGTCTGTCTGCCTCTGCAACGCAAACCCATGCTTATTACACACACACACACCACGCTTATTACACACACTTTGTGTGTTTTATTAACTCTCACCGCTCAGCCCCCTGCTACTTACCCAGACCTCTGCGTCCGCCTCTCCGCTAGCTCGGGATATTTTACACACACCAGGCTGTGTTTAATTTACTGTCTCACGTTGAGAGATCCACTTCTGTAACTCAATCAGGAAATACTGATGTCTGCACTACCAGTCCCTGGCTGTATATTATTTACCCGGTCATGTCTTCAAAGCCTTTAGCCTGAAGTGAGCCGTCAAAGCCAGCAGACTTCCTGTCCCAATGCCAGCGTCCTGTCTCTCCACCACGCTGGAGAGCTCCTTTCCACCTAGTCCTCCAGCATCTAGAGATGTTGATGTATTTGGGCGTTCCATCTTTCCAGATCAATCTGATGATCAAGGTAATTGGAGCCATGCAAGCCGCAGGGATTTTGGGGTTTGGAGAGGAAACCGTTATCGATTTCGCTTTTGTCTTTTCCTTCAAGAGAGAGAAGAAGGTCTTTAGCAATGTATATAACTCAGCCACAGCCTCATGAGGAGGTGTACTCGCAGAGAACAGAAAGAGCTGATGTCTGTGCTGGTACCATAGCAATCAAGACTCTTTACTACATGTCAAATGCAGATGAACATGAGAGATGGAGATGAGCTCGGACATCCACGAAGAAGTGTACTTGCAGAGCTGATGTCTACACCACCAAACCACGGGCTCCTCAGTGGCGCAAAGGTTGAGCCGTTTGATCTCCTTCTATGTGGTCTTCGGCCTGAAGGTTTTGTAACACAAAAGAGCCAAAGATGAGCGTAGTCCTGGCACCACGGTCAACTGTGCACGGTCCTGAGCTGTTGAGTATGTGTTTTTTTTTTTTGCCTAACTTGCCCTCACAGTTGTTGAGGGTTCTCTCTCATGTCACAGCTCTTTCCTAACCTGCCCTACCCACATTGAGTAGTTGAGAGTATTTTTGCGTTCTCCGTGTTCCAGCGCTCTCCTAACCTTCCGTCTCATGTGTTGAGCTGTTGAGTATTTTTGCGTTCTCCGTGTTCCGTCTCATGTGTTGAGCTGTTGAGTATTTTTGCGTTCTCCGTGTTCCGTCTCATGTGTTGAGCTGTTGAGTATTTTTGCGTTCTCCGTGTTCCGTCTCATGTGTTGAGCTGTTGAGTATTTTTGCGTTCTCCGTGTTCCAACGCTCTCTCCTAACCCTCCCGCATCTCCCTCTGTGAGCTGATGAAGTATTATGGGCCCTCACAAGCCATTTGTTCCCAGGGGATTAAGACTGATTTGTCACCGAGACGCCTTCTCACCCTACTCACGCTCACACACACACACCCAGCCCCCCCCCCCCCCCCCACACACACACACACACATGCATATGCTCAAATACTCACTCATATACATACACACACTCACTCACACAGAGGCCTTGTTTTTCTGGGGGGGGATTTACATTTTTCAGCGGTGAAGCAGCAGTTTTGTCTTGCCTCTGTTAATCCTGAGGCAGGAGAGTTTGTGCTCTCCTTGATAAAGGTGTTTCTCTCATCCATTCTTTTCCGGGCCTTATATTTCTGTCTCATTGTCACAGAGCTGAGAGGAAGGTGCTCTTTCAGGGACATTTTTCCTAGAGGTGTTTTGTCTTGTCTTCCACCTGGGTTTTATATATATATATATATATGTGTGTGTGTGTGTGTGTGTGTGTGTGTGTGTGTGTGTGTGTGTGTGTGTGTGTGTGAGAGCGAGAGAGAGAGAAGGGGGTCATTAGCGGGTGGTGGAGATGTAGATGCTGTGTGTGTGTGTGTGTGTGTGTGGAGGAGAGGTGAGGGGGTCATTAGCGGGAGGTGGAGATGTAGATGCTGTGTGTGTGTGTGTGTGAGAGAGAGCGAGAGAGAGAGAAGGGGGTCATTAGCGGGAGGTGGAGATGTAGATGCTGTGTTGGTGTCACACTGCAGAGAGGCGAGGTGTCCAGAGATGACCTCACACACTTCAGGAGTCTGGCACTGGCATAGCCAGCAGCATGACACAGCACAAAGTAGCCAAAGAACATCTGATTACAGACCTCTCTCACTCGCTCACACACACATACATACACACACACACACACACACACACACACACAGCTGTGTTGGGTTGGTGTTAGCTTTCTACTTCTTAATTTACTGGTGTTACAGCATTGGTGTGTCTGTGTAGGTAAAGGCCTGCTCCTGCATACTTTAAATTCTAATGAGCATGGATGCTGCAGTGGGTGTGTGTGTGTGAATTGTTGGTTTGTTAGTGCATGTGTGAGGGCGGAAGAGTGTTTGTAAGCATGACTTTTTCGTGTGTGTGTGTGTGTGTGTGTTTTGACTCGCCATCAGTGTTGTGATTGTCTCTGCAGACATGAATGGGGCTTGGGGATCCTCGCATAAACAGGCAGGCAGTCATCTGCTCCCCCTCTTCAGTCTGAAGGTTCTGAAAGTTAATCCTGCATGCCCCCCCCCCCCCCATCTCCTCCTTCCTCCTCTCCTCCTCTCCTCTCCTGCCTCTCTCAGAAAAACATCCAATTCGGGGGTAAATGGCGGCAGACAGCTTTCATGTTTTTAAGCACTTGATTTCCCCCCGTTTTAACAGCTAATGTGGACTTCCTATTTATTTCTCTCCACATCAGCCTCGGATTAATTACCCTTCTTCAGCTTAGCGTCTACACACACGCACTCACACACACACACACACTCACACACTCACACACACATAAACGCACACATACACATATATGGGGGTAAATGGTCTGATACAAGACGACATGTTCTGTACATGTGGTACTTCTGTACTTGTGGTAACGCACACTTGAAAGACGTGCAAAATGGTCCAGTCTGGGGAAATCCTAACTAAATCCTAAACTAAAACACACACACTCACATTCACAAAGACACTCACTCACGCACATACACGCACATACACGCACATACACGCACACACACACACACACACACACACACACTTACTTTCCAGTGGTGTTCCGCCATGGTTAGGTGTGGCGGCAGGCGTAGGCAGTGGCCGTGAAAGAGGAGCAGTAATGCCAGGCGTCAGCACTAGTGGGTCTCAGCGGCTACGTGTTGGCCGCCCTCTCGTCTTATGCATACTCACATTCACATACTCACATTCTCATAGACTCTCACATTCACACACACTCACATTCGCATACACTCAGACACACACACACACTCACATTCACATACACTCACAATCACATATACGCTCACAGACACACACACACACACACACTCACATTCACATACACTCACAATCACATATACGCTCACAGACACACACACACACACACACACACACACTCACATTCACATACGCTCACAGACACAGACACACACACACATACACATACTCACATTGACATATACGCTCACAGACTAATGTTGCACAGTGTATCGATACTAGAAAGGTACAGCGGTACCCTCACGTTAAAAACGATACGATTGTGCATATTTTTAGTATCGATACTTCATTAAAATAGCGCGCAATCAGAGCACACCCACTGTTCCGCCCCGTCAGGCTGCCTGCACGCATTGATCGCGTGGTCGGGGCTGCTTGCTCTCACACACGCAGCAGGCAGCCCTCACACAGACAGCAGGGGAGACATGGCCATTGCTATGCCGATGATACTCAACTGTTTCTGTCTTTACCTCCTGCGGCACCACTGTCTCGGCTCGGATCTCGGACTGTCTTGCTGATATATCCACATGGATGAAAAATCACCACCTTCAGCTGAACCTGGCCAAAACGGAACTGATGGTCTTTCCAGCCAAACAGGCCATCCACCACAACATCAGCATCAATATTGACTCTTTATCTCTTGTTCCATCCAAAACGGCAAGAAACCTCGGGGTCATTATCGATGACCAACTGACTTTCACGGACCACATTGCCTCTGTCTCTAGGTCCTGCCGCTTTGCGCTATTCAACATCCGCAAAATCAGACCGTACCTAACCCAGTATGCCACCCAGCTGCTGGTGCAAACCTTGGTGAGTTCCCGCCTTGATTACTGCAACGCCCTCCTAACGGGCCTGCTGGCTTGCGTGGTGAAACCACTACAAATTATCCAGAACGCGGCGGCGCGTCTGGTGTTCAACCAACCGAAAAGGGCACACGTCACCCCGCT
>NC_045161.1:28696172-28713672 GCF_900700415.2 Clupea harengus
TAGTAAGTCATGTTCCCCTCAGGCTCATTTCTGTTCTGTCTGATGGCTCCCTTTCCTCTGGCAGTGCCAGCCTCACGATGTCTCTTACCCAGAACCCCTTTAATACCAGCTGTCTCCCTGGCACCACCCTCTACCCCAACCCCCCCTCTTTAACACACACACACACACACACACATACAGCATGTGGAAATACACACACATTGTCACACTTGTACACACACACACACACACACACACTCACACGCTTGTAGGTCATAGGGTATAATGCAAGCTTCAAGCATTCTCTGTGATGATTCTGAGTGTGTGTCATTAGAGTGTGTGTTAGAGGCATGGACATTAAAAACCTAATTTTTTAAACAAATTCCTACTGAAATATTTTGTAATAGTGTTAGGCCTATAATTGGTCTATAGGTGTATATAATGGGTCTGTAGGTGTATATAATTGGTCTATAGGTGTATATAATTGGTCTATAGGTGTATATAATGGGTCTGTAGGTGTATATAATGGGTCTATAGGTGTATATAATGGGTCTATAGGTGTATATAATGGGTCTGTATGTGTATATAATGGATCTGTAGGTGTATATAATGGGTCTATAGGTGTATATAATGGGTCTGTAGGTGTATATAATTGGTCTATATGTGTATATAATTGGTCTATAGGTGTATATAATGGGTCTATATGTGTATATAATGGGTCTATAGGTGTATAATAATGGATCTGTAGGTGTATATAATGGGTCTATATGTGTATATAATGGGTCTATAGGTGTATAATAATGGATCTGTAGGTGTATATAATGGGTCTATATGTGTATATAATGGGTCTATAGGTGTATAATAATGGATCTGTAGGTGTATATAATGGGTCTATAGGTGTATATAATTGGTCTATAGGTGTATATAATGGGTCTGTAGGTGTATATAATTGGTCTATATGTGTAGATAATGGATCTATAGGTGTATATAATGGGTCTGTAGGTGTATATAATGGGTCTGTAGGTGTATATAATTGGTCTATATGTGTATATAATGGATCTATAGGTGTATATAATGGGTCTGTAGGTGTATATAATGGGTCTATAGGTGTATATAATGGGTCTGTAGGTGTATATAATGGGTCTATATGTGTATATAATGGGTCTATGAAGTGCAAGAACACAGCAGGAATGATGTTCTTCTCAAATATGTAGAATGTTTGGACACACACATATTACGTGTTAATGAGTTAATAGTTTAATTAAAAGAGCTTAATTGTTAGGAAATGCATATTGAATTCAGGTGAAATATGCCACTGACTGCACAGCTTCATTAGCGGCGCAGTAGTTCTGAGTAATGGAGTCACGATCTGAACACGTGTGTGTGTGTGTGTGTGTGTGTGTGTGTGAGAGAGCATTCATAGGGCACCCCTCCTCTGTCTGCCATCCCTCAATAAGCCCGTCTCCACCGTTAAGTGATGCTTCATGTTGGGTAAACACTTTTTCATTGCACTGCTTCCTTTAATGAACCCATTCTCTAGTGTACACACACACACACACACACCCACTGAAACACACATCCACACACATACACACGGTCAGTCACACACTGAAATGCGCACACACACACACACACACACACACACACACACACACACACACACACAGAAATACATACACACATACTTATCTCTTCTTTATACATCACTGTTGACTTTCCATGGGCCAGTGCACCAGCCACCAATCACTTAGAGAGAGTTGCCGATGGTAACGGCTCAGAGGTCGTTGGAGTTTGATTGCATCATCAAGCGGAGAGTGTGTCTGAAGATTCTTTGCAGTAATGGGGTAAAGCTGCTAATGCCAGTGCAGCGCTGTGTGTGTGTGTGTGTGTGTGTGTGTGTGTGTGTGTGTGTGTGTGTGTGTGTGTGTGTGTGAGAGAGAGAGAGAGGCGCTGTTTGTGTGAGAGGCTGTGTGTGTGAGGGAGAGAGGGAGAGAGACGGGCTGTGTGTTTGTGTGTGTGTGTGTGTGTGTGTGTGTGTGTGTGTGTGTGTGTGTGTGTGTGTGTGTGTGTGTGTGAGTGGCTGTGTGTGTTTAATCTGGCATTGACAGGCGCAGTAATGGTAATGCTGTCCCTGCACATATCAGTCCATCTCATATCTCCCAGCCTTGTGAAGAGCAAATATCAGTAAATATCACTGATAGACCTTGGCTCAAGCCAGAAGAATCCTTGAAATATCTCCTTGTATCCCTCTCTTTTTGCCATCTCTCTCTCTGTCACTCTTTCCCTAATTCTCATTCTCACACATACTCACTCTCTTCCTTGCCCACAGCCCCCCCCCCTCTCGCTCCCTCCATCTCTTCTCTTCTCTTCTCATTTCTACCTCTCGCTCCCTCCATCCCCCTCTGCTGGGTGCTGTGTCCCTGTCCTCCTTTGCCCTCTTCTGAAGAGAATGGCACTCACCCCTCCCTTTCCGTCCCATCCTTTTCACATCCTCTCCTCTCCTCTCCTTTCCTCTCCTCTCCCCTCTCCTCTCCTCTCCTCCACTCTCCACTCCCCTCCTCTCCCCTCTCCTCTCCTCTCCACTCTCCTCCTCTCCTCTCCCCTTTCCCCTCCCCTCCTTTCCTCTCCTCTCTTGTCCTCTCCTCTCCTCTCCTCTCCTCTCCCCACCTTTACTCTCCTCTCCTCTCTTCTCCTCCCCTCTCCTCTCTCCTCCATAGAGGAAGAATGAAGAATCTAAGTGTCTTTCCAGTTAGTCAACTGAATCTCATCAGCATCAATCACCCTTCATCCGTCACCATAGTTATAGTAGCATTCGTTATCATCATGAAACCTCAGCTAACCTATCCTTTGCAACCTTTACTTGAAGAAACATGTAGTTCCCCACAGAAACTGATAGATAGATAGATAGTGATAAATATTTACACATGATTAACTTTTAAAATGTTTTGTTCATGTTGGCTTTTGTGTCTGCTTTCTGCTGTGGAGTCGGGGGATGGACAGAGATGTACATGGGCACATGGGCATTGGCATTTATTAATGGCATTCATATAGTGCTTTTCTGCTCATTAGAGCACTCAAAGCTCTTTACAGGTTAATGCCTCAGACATCTCTGCCATGTAAGGAGCCAACCTGCACATCGGGAGCAGTTGGGGGTTCAGTGTCGTGCTCAAGGTCAGGAGATCGAACCAGCAGCCTTCCGAATGCTGAACGACTCCTCTGCCTCCTGAACCACATACACGTGTACAGTACCTGTCTGACTCCCCTACCTCCTGAACCACATACACGTGTACAGTACCTGTCTGACTTCTCTGCCTCCTGAACCACATACACGTGTACAGTACCTGTCTGACTCCCCTACCTCCTGAACCACATACACGTGTACAGTACCTGTCTGACTTCTCTGCCTCCTGAACCACATACACGTGTACAGTACCTGTCTGACTGTGATTCTGCTGCAGAGAAGGGAAATGGATAGAGATGTTGGACTGGGCTTCTGTGTTAGCAAGTATAGGAGAAGAAAGGAGAGGGCAGAGAAAGAGAGATAAAGGGAGGGAGAGAGAGAGAGATATTGGGTCGTGTCTCTGTATTCTACCTGGAGAGAGAGAGGAAGAGAGAGAGAGAGAGAGAGAAGAGAAGAGAGAGAGATGTTTTCTACCTGAAGAGAGGGAGAGAGAGAGAGGAAGAGAGAGATGTTGGGTTGTGTTTCTGTATTCTACCTGAAGAGAGGAAGAGAGAGAGAGAGAGATGTTGGGTTGTGTTTCTGTATTCTACCTGAAGAGAGGAAGAGAGAGAGATGTTGGGTTGTGTTTCTGTATTCTACCTGAAGAGAGGAAGAGAGAGGGAGAAGAAGAGAGATATGTTGGGTTGTGTTTCTGTATTCTACCTGAAGAGAGGAAGAGAGAGAGAGAGAGAGAGAGAGAGAGAGATGTTGAGTTGTGTTTCTGTATTCTACCTGAAGAGAGAGAGAGAGGAAGAGAGAATATTGTATTGTATTGTACCTGAGGAGACGGAGAGAGATGTTGTGTTTCTGTATTCTACCTGAAGAGAGAGAGAGAGGAAGAGAGAATATTGTGTTGTATTGTACCTGAGGAGACGGAGAGAGAGATGTTGTGTTTCTGTATTCTACAGAGAGAGAGAGAGAGAGAGAGAGAGAGAGAGAGAGAGAGAGAGAGAGAGATGTTGTGTTTCTGTATTGTACCTGAAGAGAGGAAGAGAGAGAGATGTTGGGTTGTGTTTCTGTATTCTACCTGAAGAGAGGAAGAGAGAGAGAGAGAGAGAGAGAGAGAGAGAGAGAGAGAGAGAGAGAGAGAGAGAGAGAGAGAGAATTTTTTTGAATTTTATAAAAAACGTTTTATTAGGTAAACAGCATTGCAAACAGTGTTTTACACATTATTCAAAAGGAAACAAAACATCAAAAACAAAATCATCATCATCATCAACTGAGCACACAGCTTTTTCACAGCACCACTGTGCAACAAAAGTATCCAAGTCATTCATTGCTTTGTAGAAACAAAAACCGAGTGAGACTCTCGACATCAGCAGATTCCTTAAAACAGGTACCACATGACAAAAATGAAACAAGGCTCAAATTCTCCCAACACATGGGCAAACAATAATTCATCATTTAGCACAGGGCAACATTTAATTTATTCAGTTTTAAAAAAGTCGTACAAAATAAATCGCTAACACAATTTAAATGTAGAGAGCCACACTTGATGGTGTTACACATACTGAAAAAACTAAGTAGACTTTATTTTTCCACGCAACTTTTTTCTCAACTTGCTCATTATTTTCCGGAGACGAAACACCGCCGTATCCTCAAACACACCCTCCCTTATCCACCAGGCAGCGTCGCTAATAAACTGCGAGCAGTCTGGAAAATGCAGTTCAACCTCCACGTTCCGCATCCCCTTCGTGACATGTAGGAAAGTATTAATGCTATCTGCAGTATATGTCCTATCTTCGCTGGAGAGCTTTACATCTCCCTGCGAACAATCGGACCAGTTTGAATCCATGGATTCGCAATCGCTATCATTTGTGTGTTCATCTTTCTTTATTTTAGTCACGTTAATCTCCGGGCCCATTTTTCTCTTCACCGGGGCTTTGAAAACTGGGTCTATGTCGATAGCCTCCACCACATCCACTGACGTTTGAGGGACTGTCAGTGTCTGTATTGAAGGCCCCTTTTTATTTCCAGGTTCACATGATCCAGCCGCAGCTAGCTCTTCTGCGACAAAGATAGCGACAGCAGGCTCCATCACCACCGACTCACCCGCCACGGCTTCGGGGCCAAGCACAATCAGACAATCCCCCTCAAGTCCGCTTCCCTCGGTCTCATCCACCGAGGGTTCTACCTCAGTGACTGGGGGAACGACTGTGGAGGACTCATTAGTTTTAGCTGGAGTTTTCTCCTTTTCAGTGTTGGCATTTTTGCCAGGACAATAGCGACCAATGTGTCCTGCTCCACCGCAACTGAAACATTTCAACGCAGTGTCTGACCTTGCATACACCACATAATCGAACCCTTCCACCCTTAGCTTCAGTGTTAGCTCAATCTCCTCCATGCCACTATTAAGGACCATGTACACTTGTCTTCTAAACGACACTAGATGTCGAAGAAGGGGCGATTTACATCCCAGAGGGATTTTTCGAAAATGTGAAACCAGCTGGCCATGCTGTTGCAATTCTTTAGCAATAAGCTCATCTTTGATGAACGGGGGTACATTTGAAATGATTACTTTCTTGGCGGGGGTACTGAGTGGGAGGACTGGAGTGAGGGAATCATTGAGTACTATACCCTGAACAATTACCTGATTAGCCTTATCAATTGTGCTGAGAAACAGCACAACCGCATTGTTCATTCGTGAAGCCGACTTCACGTTTTCGTGACCAATAATTTCACCAACCGCTAAACTACAATCTTCTACACTCGCGCTGCACTCCACCTTCACTCCGTGCCGCCGAGTTAGTTTTTTCAAATTCCATGCTTCCCGCGGCGGCCATGCTCCCAGCAAAAGCCGGTTGCAGACTCCACGGGCAAACAATCCGTGATATTTACAACACCAAACTAAACCAAAACCCAGTAATTGTAAAACTAAGTGCATGCACACATAAACAACAAGTACATATAAACAACACACAAAGTTAGAAAAGTTAGAATTAGACTCACACACGCGTTCAGCCGCTCACTCACTCACTCACGCATGCGCTCAGAGAGAGAGAGAGAGAGAGAGAGAGAGAGAGAGAGAGAGAGATGTTGGGTTGTGTTTCTGTATTGTACCTGAAGAGAGAGAGAGAGAGAGAGAGAGATGTTGGGTTGTGTTTCTGTATTGTACCTGAAGAGAGAGAGAGAGAGAGAGAGAGAGAGAGAGATGTTGGGTTGTGTTTCTGTATTGTACCTGAAGAGAGTGAGAGTGTGAGAGAGAGAGAGAGAGAGAGAGAGAGAGATGTTGGGTTGTGTTTCTGTATTCTACCTGAAGAGAGTGAGAGAGAGAGAGAGAGGAAGTGTTCTTCAGAGGGATGCTGGAGAGCGTTGTAGTGTGGGCTTCCACTTTTCCACTCTGCCAACAGGTTGAAGGGCAGGGCTGGATGCTCTTTGATCAGGCATCAGCTGCAGTGGACCGGCCTACAGGTAGCCCCAGTCAGGCAGCCATCTCTCTCTCTCTCTTTCTCTCTCTATCTCTCTCTTTCTCGCTCACGCTCTCCTCTCTGGAGCAGCCTTCAGGAAGCCCTTGTCAGACAGCCATCCCTCTCTCTTTCTCTCTCCTTTCTCTGTGTGTCTCTCTCTCTCTCTCTCTCTCTCTCTCTCTCTCTCTCTCTCTGTCTCTCTCTCTATCTCTCTCTTTCTCGCTCACGCTCTCCTCTCTGGAGCAGCCTTCAGGAAGCCCTTGTCAGACAGCCATCCCTCTCTCTTTCTCTCTCCTTTCTCTGTGTGTCTCTCTCTCTCTCTCTCTCTCTCTCTCTCTCTTTCTCTTCCTCTCTCTCTCCTCTCTGGAACATCCAATAGCAAGCCCTGTCAGGCAGCCATCTCTGTCTCTCACTCTCGCTCTTTCTCTCTCCCTCTTCCACCATCTCTCATCTCTCTTATGCTCTCTGGTCTTTACCCTCTCCTGTGCAGTTGGTGTTGGTGTTGTTGTTGTTTGTGTGTATATGTATATTAGAGCTGTGAAAAATAACGCGTTAACGCGTTATGATTAAATTACAGGATTAATTAGTTCATTTTTTTAACGCATTTAACGCATGCGCAAAATGAGCTTCCAATATACGCACATTTCCGCCCAATCTGCATTAGTCGCCGCTGTAATGGGAAGTTCGTGTTTAAAAAAAAACAAAGATGGAACATTCAATAAAACCAAAGTGATATGCACACTCTGCGGGAAGACGTTATCGTTTCACCGTAGCAATACCAGCCTTAAGTACCACCTCAACGCGATGTATGCGTTGGTCGGCGAGGGGAGTTAAAGTGGAATGTGCCAAACCACCCTCACTGAACAACGTAGGCCCCTCATTAAGTCTGCCTGTGACAAGTTGACTAGCACAGTTGCCAAATGGATTGCAAAAAGCTGTAGATCGATCAATATTGTTGAGGAGGGGTTCACCGAAGTTTTGAGAGTGGCAACGGGGGACTCGAGCATCAAAACACCGCAAAAACGCACAATAATGACAAAAATCCACAAGCTGTATGAAGCTGAAAAGAAAAAAATGAAAATGACGGCTGCTACGAAACATCAGGCGCTGACAGGGGATCACTGGACTTCTGTGAGTAACGATAACTACCTGGGTGTAACTGCACATCTAATCACCGACGAATGGAAGTTAAAGTCGTTTACACTAACGTGCATGAAAACAGAGGAGCGCCACTTTGCAGATGCATGTGCACAACAGTTCCAAACTGGGCAATTAAAGACAAAACGACCACTATAGGGACAGACAGTGCACGTAATATGATAGATGCGGCTAGACTACTGTAAAAGGGCATTTAGAGGCATTAGATTGTGTCATGGTGTGGTTAATGGTTGTTTGACAAAAAAGAGAAAAAATGTTCAACCATCCTATAAAAACAATGGCTAAGAAGCCCAAATAATTTCTGTTTGATTTAAAAAGAAAATACATTTTTTTTATTCAACCATACAATGGCTAAGAAGCCCAAATTCTGTTTAGGATGAAGATTATATTAATGTTCCATATGGAATAGCAAAGAGAACTGCTAAATAACTGCTGAGTTGCAGCACCATTGTTTTTTTTATGAATAAAAAAAGAAAACATGTTAAATGTATATATCTGTCTTTTGTCATAAATCTTTTTGTTCTCACAAAAATATACCGAGAAAATCGGTAATATGTGATTAATCATGATTAATCCACAGAAACCTGTGATTAATTTGATTAAAATTTGTAATCATTTCACAGCCCTAATGTGTGTATATATATATTGTGTGTATATATGTAATTAGTTAATTTTTTTTAATCTATTGACAGCCCTAATATATATATATATTAGGGCTGTCAATAGATAAAAAAAAATTAACTAATTAATCGCACATTTTGAAATTAATTAATCGCGATTAAAAGTTAATTTTTCTTCTTAAGACTAAATCTTATAAATAAACGAGTAATCACTTCAGACAGCGTGTATTTTGGACACAATGGTGCCCCTCAACGGTAAATCGTAAGAATTTCCCCTGAAGCAATTTTTCCTCAATCATCCCACTGTCCTCAACTATGTTGATGGGCCGACAGTCACCGGCAACCCAAATGGTAACCTTTTCACGGACTGGTCTAGTTATTTTCCTAGAGAAGTCGTGGTGTGGGTTGGCGATCATCTAACCTGGGACTGCTTTCTGTCGGGTGCTTTGCATTAAGGTGGTGACTTCAAGACGAGCTGCTTCTGTGATAGCTAAATTCAGCTTGACAAATGCTAACTTTAGTTTTGTCGATTGTTACGTCATTTTGGCTTTTAAACAGAGACTTTCCGCCCAACAATCCCTCAGCTCTCTCCATCTTCAACTACCGCAGTGGTTCTCAAACTTTTTCTGTCATTCCCCACTTTGAACAAGGGTGGCTATTCAAGCCCCACCTGTCCCTCATCGCTCCCATAAAATGGTAGGCCAAGCCCCCTACTTACGGGCTACATTGCCCGAGGGGACACAGGTTCAAGTCTGGCCTGATGTCATTTCCTAATCCTCTCCCTCTTCTCAGCCTCGCTTCCTGTCATAATTTCATGTCCTATCCAAATAAAGGCATTAAAAAAAAATTGCGTTAAAATATTTTATCGCGTTAATCGCGGCCGCATTAATCGCATAGATTAACGCGTTAACGCTGACAGCCCTAATATATATATATATGAGTCCTGTAGAACTCCGTCAGCGTGGACAGAGCCCATCCGTCTGTCTGCCTGCCCACCCTGGGCTGGAACACACCAGGTGTCACTCTCCTATATTAGACATGGCTACCTGTGTTTGCATGGCCATCACTTCTCTGCCACGGTCACAGCTTGACACTCTCAGCAAGTGACATGGTGTGTGTATGTGTATTTGTGTTTATGTGATTGTGAGTGTGTGTATGTGCGTGTGTACAGACAAAGAGGCACAGGTGTGTGTGCATGTGACTGTGGTACCTCCCTTCTCCATTGGTAAATAAGCTATCAGGAAGCTTGTTCTCTCTCTCTCTCTCTCTCTGAGTGACCGACCCCTGCCCTGGCTCTCTGTAAAGGAGAAGTGTGTGTGTGTGTGTGTGTGTGTATGGTTTGTGTCAGTCTCCAACAAGCCAGTCAATCAGAGACTCGCCGACAAACAACCCCCCAATTCCACCCCTACCACTTCCATTCATCTTCATTAAGCCAATGTCAGCCAATCAGCAGCCTCCGCCTGCAACCTCCACAGCCAATGGCAGGATAGGAGTTGACAGCCTTGGAGTTTAGCTGTCTGTTGGCCACGGGTTAGAGGAAGCCATAGTGTTCCTAATGATGTGGCATTAGATAATAATACATTAGGGGGAGCAGACTAGATAATAATACATTAGGGGGAGCAGACTGGATTGGTTTCCACAGTGCAGGAGACAGAGGGAGAGAGAGAGAGAGACCGCGGGAGAAAGGGAGAGATGGAGAGACGGGGAGACAGTGATCACGAACAGCCAGCTGGAGCAGTGTACCCAAACAATAGGTAAAATAGCCATATGTTTTCTGTTCCGAGCTTTTTTCTCTCTCTCTCTCGGCCTCTCTTTCTTTCTCCGTCTCTGTCTCTGTTTCTCCCTCTCTATCTGTCTCTTCCTCTCTCTGTCTCTCTCTGTCTTTCTCCCTCTCTCTCTCTCTTTCTGTCTGGAGTTTTCCTTTTTTGATCCCTCACACACTCACAGCTCACTCCTCTCTCTCTTTCATACACACACACACACACACACACACACACACACAGCTCACTCCTCAAACACACTCACACATAATCATATGTATACACACACACACTAGTGTCTGTCTAGTTTCTCTCTCTCTCTCTCACACACTCAGATCCCAGCGATTAGATAGGTCAGACTCTGAAAGGCTTGTTGCTGTAATTAGCAGTGTAAGGCTGAAGGGCTGACTGTGAGGGCACTGTCTGACAGACGGAGTTTAGACTTCAGACGATTACCCCTCTCCCTCAGCTGTGTGTGTGTGTGTGTGTGTGTCTCTGTGTCTCTCTCTCTCACAGACAGGCAGCAGTTTTGGGTGTATGAGCCAGAAAGAGAGAGATTGGGTGCAAGAGAGAGGTGTGTGAGGGTGTACGTGAGCGAGCGAGAGAAAATGTGTTTCTGTACATGAGCAAGAAGTGTACGTGTCTGTGTGTTTTTATGTCTGTGTACATGAGGGAGAAAAGTGTGTAGGTGCGTGTGTGAGTGTGTGCGGGTCTTCGAACCAGATCTCAGGCAGAACTGGAGCTCCAGGAAGTAGAAGTCACCAGATTGTCAAGGCAACCAGGAAACTGCATATGATGTTATGTAGGCCTAGACTGTGACTGATGAGACAAATAGTCTTATTTATTTATAAAAAAACGGCTCAATGTAATGGTGCCAGATAGCGATCTGTAGAGCCGCCATGTGTTTCAGGGAGGGTGTGAAACCTCCTTCAGTGGTCATTGTTTGTTAATGGCTCCCTAGCGTTCAGTCTGTGCCTGTCTGCCTGTCGGTGTGGATTACCCTGGAAGTCTGAGAGCTACTTCCTGCCCTCTGCGCCCCTCCATTCTCCCCACAGTGTTCAGTAATGTCGGCCCCGACAATAAGCCTTAAACAGCGGCGGCCGCCATGTCTGAGGCTGCGGAGACTGGAGTGGGATTGTGTGAGGCAGACGACCCGACCGACAGCCAGACGGAGCGGAGAGGAGAGGAGCGGGGCGGAGTGCTAATGCAAGCAGGGCCGGGACCTTCAGACCCCGGTGTTAATTGCTTGGGGGATTTTATATTTTATTTATACGAGCTGTAATTATTGGGCTCGAGCTGAAGACTATCACACGGCTCATGAAACCACCACTGCTGGTGTTATTGCTACTGCTCAAGACTCAGACCGGAGGACGCTGTGCTGTGCAGTGCAGTGCTGTGGAAGAGCCAGGGAATACCGCAGGGAATACCGCAGGGAATACCGCAGGGTTGTTCCCAACTCCAGTGGCTGCCTTTACACAGAGACTAAATAAATGCCATGAAGTACCTACAGATATTCGATGTTATGCTCTGTACTATAAGCTATTAATATAAATATTATTATATAATTTTTTTCTTAATGCTGATTCTATACACAGATACAGTCTGGCAGTGAAGTGGAATATCCTATTAGCGTGACTGTGTCAGACATTTGCGATGGGAACAACCCTGACGCCTGGGGTCCTCGATTCTGGCAAAGGGTTGATTTTTGAGCTCAACAGCCACTGAAATCCCATCTCTCCCTTCTGTGCTCCTGAAGCAGCGTGTTGATTGGCTCAAATTGAGTGTTTTGAGTGAGAGCACACCTTGGACAGACGCCTGAAGGAGCGGCAGGAGGATTTCAATGAAAAGGTAGCGGAAAATCAGGGATCCAGTGCTAACAATTACACGTAAACACAGCGTTGCATGTGTAAAAACTGTACCAGCTTGAGAGAGAATTTCAGCTTTAGAGAGAGAGACAGCATTTCAGCTGCAAGACGGGCAATACTGGACCTGAAGGGCAGCTCGCAGAATTCAGAAGGACAACCATTTTTAAATTCTTGAATTGACTTGAATTGAATTTACTTAAAATTCTCTATGCAAGAAGAGTTAAACACACACACACACACACACACACACACACACTTCCTCTGTTACTTCCTCTGAATGGTTTTCAAAAATATGTCGTGGATGTTTGTTTTTCCAGTTGAACTAGTAAGCCCCCTGGAGACCCATTCATACAAGCAGGCATAACAATCCACTTTAATAGTAAGAACACATCACTTAAGAATGAGTGGGATGGCATTTCACCAGACACCACACCTAGCTCCCCGCGCTGTACTGGACTTGACGAGGCGTAAATCTTGTTTTACGCACCACTCTCCATCTGAGCGCTCCCCTCTGGAAGCCCAATCACGGCCAGGCCAGGCGAAGCGAAGGGCTGGCTGGCTGGCCTGCCTGCCTGCATGCATCACGATGGTCAGCACTTTCTAAGCGCCGGGCGGAAGTCTGGTTGCCTCTCATCTCTGCTCTCTCTGGCCAGGGAGTGGTGGTGGGGGTGGGGGCTCTCTGCAGTGTGCTGGCATCGCCACCGGTGCTCTCTCTCTCTCTCTCTCCCCCTCTCTCTCTCGCTGGCTGGCTGTCCTAAAAGACCCCGCTCTGGGTGACCCTGGCTGGCAGCGGGTCTAATTTATGGTTGAGTTCAGGAGGAGGCGAGGGCCATTAGAGTGATTTGGGTGGCGGAAGCCAAAGTGAGGGGGAGGGACGGAGGGGATCAATACGTGTAATTGAGTGAGAGATAATTAGGCAGCCCTTAATACCCTGCAACAAGGAATAAATATACTCAACCTGTTTCCGCTTTCTCGTCCGATACACAAACTACTTTTTAAACTGCCCAGCTCTTAAACACAGGTTTGTTTATGCCCCACTTATTTACAGCTCTGAGGCACCGCAAGCTCAGTAGAATATTCCGGTGCTTTCCAGAAAACCCTCTCCGAATGAGGAATTGTGTATTGGGAATGGGGCACTGTGCTTTGGGAATGGGGCACTGTGCTTTAGGAATGGGGCACTGTGCTTTAGGAATGGGGCACTGTGCTTTAGGAATGGGGCACTGTGCTTTAGGAATGGGGCACTGTGCTTTAGGAATGGGGCACTGTGCATTTGGAATGTGGCCCCAGCTTGTGGGGATATGGAGGTTGGTCAGTGATGACGGGCAATGTGAGGAGTTAAAGTAAATGTTCCGGGGCTTCCCAGGAAAGCCTTCGTAATTAGAATCCGTAGTTGGGGAGTTTGGCACGGGATTGTGGGCTTTTATGGCTGATGATATGGAGCCCAGGTGTGTGTTTAGTGTAGATGGGAGGAGTGCCTCAGGACTGGCGCTGGTGCGCTGGTATGTGGGGCTTGGGGGAGGTGGCCAGGCTCTGCTCAGTGTGTCTCCTCTGGATGGGATTATCACGGAGTTTATGACGGCTCTGATTGGGCAAAGCCACATGTCTTATGTCTTATGTCTTCTCGCGGCCCTGCCCTGCATTATGCATGAAGGGGCTGTTGATTCTCCACTCCCGACCGCTGGGATTGTTCTTATGACACACACACACACACACACACACACACACACACACACACACACACACCCCAACCTGTTGGATTCATGGGCTGAATACCAAATTTAAACAGAGTTTTCTCTCTCTGTTCAGATGCAGTGTGTCAGCATCTGGTCCCTTCTTTCTGACACACTGCAAATGAACACACATCACACACACATTCATACTCTCTCTTTCTCTTTCTCCCCTCTCTTTCTCACACACACACACGCACACACACACTCTCGCACTACCAAACACACACACACTCTCGCACTACCAAACCCACACACACACACACACACACACACGCACACACTCGCTCTCATCTGCTCCATTTGCGATCTCTCATATAGTGGATGCATAATTCATCTCCCCTGTCGCCTGGTTGACAAACAGAAATTGGGACAGAGAGCTCGATTCCTCAAACACTCGGCTCTAACGGCAGTGTACAGCCCGTATCGACTTTCAAACTCAATAAAACCGGGTGCTTGCCAATCCCCAAACACGACCCAGACCTTAACAGTGCCGGACAGAGAGCTGTCAGAGGCCTCCACCTGAAAACACACACGCACACACACACACACACACACACACACACACACACACACACACTGCTGGTGAGTTCTGCCATATGCAAACCGGACCAGGCAGAACTCTTCTGACTGTTGAATCTCCATGGCTCAGCAAAGACAGACGGAGGTGGATTGCAATTAAAGAGAGACATCCCAACCCTTCCTCGACTGCACTGTGTGGGCATCATGAATTGTTTCCATTGATTTGGTGGAGGTTTTCACAGGAAAACCAATCCAGAGCTTGAAGATATATACTGCCGAGTTTGCAATACACAAACAATGCATAGTGTAGGTTTGTCTCTTAAGACATAATGTGTCGCCTGGGATGCAGGAAGAAAAACCTACTTCCATTGCGCCGGATCTGTGCTGAAGAAAAGCATTACCAAGGCAAAGTACCCCGGGAGTTGATGTTTGTGCAGTGGTATCGGCATACTAATCCAGCTCGTCATATAGTTTATTCATTACTATTGATCCTCCTGAACATCAAGCTGAAAAAGAACACCAAACAACTCTCTGCCGTTTTCATTTTCTTTACTTTTTTTTTGGTTGTATCATCGCTTTTTGGTAGACTTAGATGGTTCTTCACCTAGTGGGGAAGGAGAAGTTTCCACCTGCCCATAGTCATCAGCTCAGGAAGAGGGCAGTCCGGCTCACCTGCTGGCCAGAGTCGTGTGTGTGTGTGTGTAAGCGAGAGAGTGAATCTTTGTGTGTGGTTGTGGGGGGGGGGGGGGTATAAGTGTATGTGTTTTCCAAGCCGAGAGTGTGTGTGTGTGTGTGTGTGTGTGTGTGTGTGTGTGTGTGTGTGTGTGTGTGTGTGTGTGTGTGTGTGTGTTTGCGGAAGGATGGAGCGCGTTCAAACACACTGTTCTTCCCCCTCCTCACAGAGCTTTAGCGGTGAGAGTTTGCCATGCGGTACCCACGCCGGGCCTGGTGAATGGGCCTCCCGGTGGGGGCTGTTATGCTAACCCTGTTTGCCGTGAAGCAGGCCTGGCAGGAAGAGGCACTCACAGCTAGAATCAAAGCGCTCTGCCTCCCTCGTGTTAACACCGTGTTGATGGGGAAATTTAAGAGCGTGAGTGTGTGTGTGTGTGTGTGTGCTACTATTCACCTGCACACAGAAGTTTCAACCTGTCCCCCCTTCAGATAAGCTGGCATGACGGACGGAGGGAAAGCTGAGATATGTCAACAGCTTTTAGGGATACAGTGCCTCACACACACACACACACATAAACAACCACTCCGAGAAACACACACACACACACACACACTCACTCATCCTCTCTGTTGGGTGCATACAAACTCATCAATCCTCTTTCTTAGGCACATCACATACTGTACAATTTCCCTTTTGGACACATACACCCGCACAAGCACACACACACCACTCTATCTTCTTTGACAAACACAAACACCCCTAGATACACACACACATCCTACACAGACTCACACATACACCACCTCACTCTTCTCTGCCAAACATACATACATACATACATACATACATACATACATACATACATACATACATACATACATACGTACATACATACATACGTACATACATACGTACGTACATTACCTTCTTGGTTGTACAGATGCATACACACACACACACACACACAGAGCCCCTGTGGCATTGCCTCTGTGTGGGTGTGTGTGTTAAAACGCCAAAATCAAGTTTGCTGGTTGTGACATGACATGCTGTTTGACTTCAGCCCAGGATTTAAAGCCTCGTCAGGCTCCTAGGGGATCAATCCGGAACATGCCGTCAGTAACTTCCCATAGACACGGCTAAAGGTCCGTCCTTCTCCCCACGCGTGGTACGAGCCCAGACCTCCATTGATCCGAGCGCCTTAAATCACCCTCCCTGCCCCCGGCCCCCCCCATCCTACATGTGTCATTCATCTTTTTCCGCTCTCATCTCCTCTCCTCATTGATCTACCTGGAGCCCATACCTTCACATTGACATGCATTCATGTAGCAGATCCATTTATCCATCCCGGCTTACTGACAGATACACAGACCCATCATCCTCCCACACACACACACACACACACACACTCAAACACTCAAACACATCATGGACCCATCATCTTCTCCTGCAGGAAGAGCACAGGAAACACATCATGGACCTGGTGGGCTTCTGTTTAGCTGTTTACAGGTGAAGAGATTGTGATCAGTACCGTTTAGTTTTGCTGCTCACCTTTCAGTATAGAACCCACGACCTTGGTGCTGTCAGTGCCTTCCCCTGCTTTACAGCGTAGATCCACTAGTGTGAGCAGGGTTTGTCGCCCGTCCTCTAGGCATCACTTCACCCAGAAGCCTGCTTAAAGCCTGCGGTGTCACCACACGGGGTAAGAAGACGTCGAATGACAAGGGTGGGGAGGCTTCAAAGAAAAGCCGAAATGGTACTGAGGGAAGTAGTTTGTGACCTAAAAAGAGGTCAATGCATCGCAATGCAGATGGCCCACCTGTAAACGTGGTTACATGCCCCAGTGATCGTTGGGCGCCGTGTTGTTGTGGCGCTGGACGGAATTGTAATTTATGTTCCAGCGTCGGCAGGGAGAGGGACAGGAGGACAGCATGAATAAAACATCTGCAATCATCTCCAATGCCAGCGTGGAATCCAATCGTTCCTGATCATTCCCCTTGGTAGAGGAGCCTGCTTTCAGTTCCTGGATCCCCAGATGGGATGCTGGAGGCTGAGGGTGGCCCTGAAGTGTCTAAAGCTGAACACTTGTCACACCGTTTGGGTGTGTTTTTTTTATTTTGAGATCCAGTTTTTATGAAGGTCCGTCTCTATCCAAGATCACGGCACAGTTAGGGCTTTTTGATCATTGCGGTTTCTGTCTTTAACATTGGAACATACTGTTGAACGTTTTGCTGATGGTGTATTTTATCACGAGGTGGAGTTTTGATAAAATTGGCCTGTGTGTGAAGCCCTCCTTAGTTTTTGTCTGTTGAAGTGTGTCTGACTGAGGCCATCATTTCAGCTCCGTCAGAGTCAGTCAGACAGAGCTCCCAGTTTGACATCCCCACTGCATATTCAGCTCGTCAGCATTCAAGCCTCAGGTGCAGGTGATCTGCCAACACCTGACTCACAGGCCAAATCTTCTGTGTGTGTGTGTGTGTGTGTGTGTGTGTGTGTGTGTGTGCGCATGTGTGTCTGTGTGAGCGTGTGTGTGTGAGACTTAAGTGTGTGTGTGTCTGGGCACACCTCCCTT
>NC_045161.1:28718672-28721172 GCF_900700415.2 Clupea harengus
CTGGACTGTAAAGACGGCCCCTATGGATGGAACGTTTGCTCTGGACTGTAAAGACGACCCCTATGGATGGAACGTTAGCTCTGGACTTTGTTGAGTAGGCTTTAAGTATGATTGTTCGTTTAGAATTAGTGGTTATAGGTCGCTACAATTACAAGCTCTTGTGGGTTGCCGTCATTTACAGGCTGTATTTTGGCTACGGACGGTGTCAGTGCAATGGACGTTCCTGTAACAACACTTTGGTTCGTGTGAAACTCTGAATTGGAAGTGAATTAACCAGTATGGTCTGACAGGATCGTTGATGACTTTCCCGATGAAGTTCAATGTTGACCATTCCAAATGTGTTTATATCTGACACACGTGTGTGTGTGTATGTGTGTGTCTCCCTCTCTCTTGTCCATTAATAACCCATAGATCATCCACCCCCAGATCCAGGTGCTCTCACCAATGTGTCTCTCCCCATCCAGGTCCAGTATCTCCTATCCAGTGTGTCTAACCTCTTTATCCCCCCCCCCCCCCCCCCAGATCCAGTGTGTCTAACCTCTCTTGCCCCTCTCTCCCCCCCCCCAGGCCCGGTGACAAACTCGTGCATCATGATGGCTCCTGCCAACATGTTCCTTCCTGAGAGCCGCCCCGCCGTCCCTCTGCCTCGCTTCAGCCGCCATCTTAATCCCACCGAGCAGGGAGACTCCTCCTCCACTGGGATGTGTCTGCGTCTGGGATCCAACACACAGGTGGGGGTGTGTGTGTGTGTGTGTGTGTGTGTGTGTGTGTGTGTGTGTGTGTCTCTCATCTTAACACCTCTGAGCAGGGAGACTCCTCCAGAACCACCGGCAGGTGTCTGCGTCAGGGATCCAACACACAGGTGTGTGTGTGTGTGTGTGTGTGTGTGTCATCTTTACCCCACAGCAAGGAGACTTCTGTGTCACTGCTGGTCTGTGTGTGTGTGTGTGTGTGTGCGCGTGCGCGTGTGTGTGTACAAGAGAAAGGAATTTTATAATGTTTTTATTTCTTTAGACTGTGGCTGAGTGAACATGTATTGATTCATTCACTCACTCACACACACACACTGTGTGTGTGTGTGTGAGTGAGTGAATGAATCAATATCTACACACTGTGTGTGTGTGTGTGTGTGTATGGTGCACAATCAAGCATATTAGATGCTTGCTTGTGCACCATACACACACACACACACACACACACACGTAAACACAATTCCCCACTGATATTTTGCAGTCTGCTCACACGTCTTCTCTTGTCTATTGACATATGCCTGCAGGTGTTGGGAGACACCATATCAAATGCATGCATACACATACACATACACACGTGTCTTTCTGATGTTTTTGGTGAGATGCTCGAATCGTCTCTTTATGAGATTGCGTGCAATGTTCTTTCGTGTGTGTGTGATCTGTTAGTGAAACGGTCGTGGGGTGTTTTGGATCAGACCATGTTTTTGTGTTTTTGAGTGGTCAACTTGTGTGTCTCTGGTATTTTTATGAATGTGTGTGTGTTGTTTGTGATGCTATTGATGGTGTGTGTGTGTGGGGGGGGGGGGGGGCGGTGGGTTGAAACTTGTGGTGATGTTTGTTTGTGTAGTTTTGAAACTCTTTTGTGATGCTGTTTGGGTCCATGTATGTGTGTACATGCTTGTGCCTAACTGTGAAAACACTCATGTTTGTATGTGTGTGTGTGCGCGTGTTTGTGTGTGTGTGTGTGTGTGTGTGTGTGTGTGTGTGTGTGTGTGTGTGTGTGTGTGTGTGTGTGCTCTGGTGTGATGAGTAATGTTGTTGTGAGACAGCTGTTTGCTGCCTGCCGGTAGTCCCTCCTCTGTCAGCCTCTATTACAGGCTTGTAGATGAAGCAGCGTGTGAGGCTCTGCACATTACCAGCCACCTGCTCAACACTCACTCTGTCCACACACACACACACACACACACACACACACACACACACACATACAAACACGCGCACACACACACATACCATAACCTCTGCCAAACACTCTACTCCCCTCTGGTTCACTCTCTCATTCACACTCTCACTCTCTCTCTCACACGCTCATTCACACTCTCATTCACTCTGTCATTCACACTCTCACACTCTCATTCACTCTCACACTCTCTCTCATTCACTATCTCACACTCTCATTCACACTCTCTCTCACCAACACTTAAACTGCCTCACCCTCCCTTTCTATATATCTCCCTCCCTCTCTCCATATATATCTCCCTCCCTCCCTCTCTCCATATATATCTCCCTCCCTTCCTCTCTCCATATATATCTCCCTCCCTTCCTCTCTCCATATATATCCCCCTCCCTCCCTCTCTCCATATATCTCCCTCCCTCCCTCTCTCCATATATATCCCCCTCCCTCTCTCCATATATATCTCCCTCCCTCCCTCTCTCCATATATATCTCCCTCCCTCCCTCTCTCCATATATATCCCCCTCCCTCTCTCCATATATATCTCCCTCCCTTCCTCTCTCCATATATATCTCCCT
>NC_045161.1:28726172-28756172 GCF_900700415.2 Clupea harengus
TGTGTGTGTGTGTGTGGTGTTAAAATGGCGTGGATGTAACTCTACACCTTTGCCTCATGTAGTATTTGTGGATGTATGAATATGCTAATTAGCCACACCTGGCTTCTCCTCTGATAGTTCTCGTTTCGACGTGGCCTTATGCTAATGATATGTAAATTCCCACTCTGCAAATTGACTGGATTGGTCCCTTAGGTATGTGGCATAAGAAACCCAGGCTGTCTGATTGCATGTTTTTGAGGCGGTCATTGGTACACTGCAGTTCCAAGGTGGAAGTACTCAGCCATGGCGTTGACTGCGTAGTTCGCTCATGATATGTCGAGTGATATAAAAAACATCATATGGACATGTTAACAAGGTTGAAAACCTGATTTTCACTGGTGGACGACGTATTTAGGTGAATACCTCTCTGCCTGTCTGCCTCCCGGTGTCTGTGCCAAGGCCGGTTCTGTGTCAGTACCTCTCTGTCTGTGCCAAGGCTGGTTCTGTGTCAGTACCTCTCTGTCTGTGCCAAGGCTGGTTCTGTGTCAGTACCTCTCTGTCTGTGCCAAGGCCGGTTCTGTGTCAGTACCTCTCTGTCTGTGCCAAGGCTGGTTCTGTGTCAGTACCTCTCTGTCTGTGCCAAGGCTGGTTATGTGTCAGTACCTCTCTGTCTGTGCCAAGGCTGGTTCTGTGTCAGTACCTCTCTGTCTGTGCCAAGGCTGGTTCTGAGTCAGTACCTCTCTGTCTGTGCCAAGGCTGGTTCTGAGTCAGTACCTCTCTGTCTGTGCCAAGGCCGGTTCTGAGTCAGTAGGTCCAGGCTTGACAAATGGGTATTGGCCCTCCAGCCAATCATCCGCGAGCTCAGCTAGGCCCTCCAGCCAATCATCCGTGGGCTCAGGCACTCTAGCCAATCATCCGTGGGTTCAGCTAGGCCCCAGTTAGCTCCACTGTGGACTTAGACATCAACTCAAGCTGTTTCTTCCTCATAATATTTGATGGGTCTGGGAATGAGGATGCGTGGGTGTGTGTGTGTGTGCGTGCGTCCTGGGGGAATTTGTATGTTTGTGTGGGAGATGCTGTAATTGTTGATGGGGTGTGTGTGTGTGTGCGTGCCAGAAGGTTTCAGGGCGTGTGTGTATGTTGAAATGTTGTAAATCATGACATTGGCTGGAACACCATTGAGCAGATGCTGGTAAATTAACACAGTTGCTGTTTGACAGACTGCAGGCAGAGTGTGTGTTTTTAATTGTGTGTGTGTGTGTGTGTGTTACTTGCTGTTCAGCCACATGCTGCTGCAGTGGCAGACACATTAGACAGGCTGATGGTCTACATGGGAAGAAGTATTCCTTTCAACTTATGTGTTCTTGTTTTAACCCAAAAGTGTGTGTCTGGGCAAGTGTGTGTGCATGTGCGTGTGCCTTTGCATGTGTGTGTGTAGGTTTCTGTGTGTCTATCTCTGTGTAAGGGTAATGGCAGTTTCCTAAATTAATGAGTTAAAATTATGTCCTTTTCTAATGATTACATTTTCTGTGTGTGCGCTTGCTTGTGGGTGTTATACACTGGCTGACAAAGCTGGCAGTTATATTTAGGGTTTTGTCCCTTTCCTATCCCCAGTCCAGTCGCCTGCCCTCTGTGCTCTAAATCAAACGGTCAGTTGACCACCCAGGGAGTGATTAAAGGTGTGTGTGTGTGTGTGTGTGTGTGTGCTCCCTCCGACCCCCGAAGCACCCTGCCAGGTCGTAATGAGGTGTGTATCGGTTTTGGGTACAGCGCTGTACGTCCTGCTAGTGTGTGTAAAAGAGAGCATCAGTCACTGTGTTCCCTGCTGAGGATGTTGGCGCTCACTGTCGCCCCTTGCTGTTCAGCAAGTGAAAACGGCTCAGCTGGCTAGTGCAGTGGCTGAGGCTAGTGCAGTGGCTGAGGCTAGTGCAGTGGCTGAGGCTAGGGGTCAGGCTACAGGGGTAGCTTTAACCAGTTAGCATAAGCAGAGGTTGGTTTTAATCATGTACCAGTGTGGCCGTTTAGTATAGGGTTTGTCGTTATTGTGGTCATCGGTCATAGAGCATTTTCAGCCCAGGTGATTGGCTCTTACTAGTTCTGGTGCCGAAGCTGAGCACCATGAAACAAGATGTCCGCAGTCATTTTCGTACTCCCTGGGTAGAAGTAGCTCGCATAGCATCAGACGTCGTAATGAATGGGAGCGGGAGTTCGTCTGTCACTGTTCAACCATGTGCTGTTACAGTAGCAAAGTACTCTACGCATTAGACCAGCTGGATGTCTACGTGGGATGAAGTGTTCCTTTCAGCTTAAGTGATCTTGTTTTAACCTGTGTGTGCGTACATTAGTGAGTGAGTGCCTGTGTGTGTGTGCGTGCATTAGTGTGTGTGTGTGTGTGTGTGTGTGTGTGTGTGTGTGTGTGTGTGTGTGTGTGCGTGCATTAGTGTGTGTGTGTGTGTGTATGCGTGCATTACTGTGTGTGTGTGTGTGTGTGCATTAGTGTGTGTGTATGTGCCAGATGCCAGACCCTTGCTGAATCTGTGCCTGATTTGTGCCGTGTGATGCAGCTGTGCTCTGGGCAGCCGGCCCTCAGGGTGAAGTCCTGGTGGAGATGGCAGCCAGGCTGTTTATGTGTTTGGCTGCGGCGTTAAGGGGAGGTCTGCCATGTTGTTATTTTGCTTGTCGTAGTTTATTGTCATTGTCAACTTTCAATACGGCGGTCAGCCACTCCCTCTGCTCTACACACACACACACACACACACACACACACACACACACACACACACACACACACACACACACACACACACACACACACACACACACACACACACACAGCTCAAGAGAGAGGTGTCTTGCCCACCCAGCAGACATCACATACACACACGAATACAGATACAGTACATTCACAGGTGGACAAAAACACACACACACACACAAATACAGATACATTTACAGGTGGACAAAAACACATACACACACACACACGAACTCATGCAAAATCAGAGGCAGGCAAACGCATACATACACTCATGCTCCTGCACATACACAGTAGATAATTAATTACCACTAAGATGCACTTACTTGGACAAGCTTACACACACACACACACACACACACACACACACACACACACACACACACACACACACACATATATATACATATATATATATATATATATATACACACACAACACAACACACACACACACAGATATTTTCTCCTGCACACTTGCAAAGGAACTTGTTCATATACATTCAAAGACAAATACTTAGACCTACTCACTTAAACTGATTTTAGTACACACACACACACACACACACACACACTGCTCTCCTCTGTGCACTGAGCCCTGGGGGACCCTGTCTTTAGCATGCGTCAAACACACACTCACGCTTGCAGCCCGGCAGATTCCACACAGCGGGGCTAGTGGCCACCAGTCCGTGGATTTACAGATGAATTGAAATATTGATTTAATTTCTCTTCTCTTTTTCTCTTCTTTTTCTCTCTATCCCTCGCTCCCGCGCAGGACCCAGAGGAGACTTACTTGGAGAAGGCAGACAAGCTTCACGCCCTGATGTGTGCTGTCACTGACAAGGTGAGGAGGAGGAGGAGGAGGAGAAGGAGGAAGAGCAACAAATAATATATAAATAATACGAAAATTAAATTAAATTAACAGTCTAATAGTATAGTAGTACTAATAGTAGTAGTATAATGGCTTTTGTGGCGCATCCCAGCATGCCTTGGGTTGGGGTCAGAGGGCAAAGCAGAGCCCCGTTTTGTGTGTCACATGTTCTGTTTGTGCTGCCCCCACGCGTCTTCTCTTCCACCCGTTCCGGAACATTCCTCTCTAGTCTTCCCCCCCAAAGACCTTTCAGGAGGAACAAATTGAGTGATGGTGGTAAACATCTCCTCCAGGGAGCTCTAGGCTCAGGCCCTGACAGCTGTGGAGAGAGGGGGTGCATTTCCACATTACTTTTGTGTGTGTGTGTGTGTGTGTGTGTCTCTGTGTGTCTCTGTGTGTCTCTGTGTGTGTCTCTGTGTGTGTGTGTGTGTGTGTGTGTGTGTGTGTGCGCGCGCGTGCGCGCGCGTGCGTGTGTGTCTGTGCGTGACCAGTTCAGACATCCCATGTTTAAAAGCATGAGAAGTGCCTGCAGTTCCAACTGACGGTTCCACAGCCATTTTATGCCTCATATCAACTTGAATAACAAACACACGCTCACACTCACACACACGCATGCACACACACACTTTGGTTGTTCAATTGTCCTGTTGGTAATCTACTATGCAGTGGTTGCTCTTCACGCTTGCTGTAAGAGCTTTGACAGGAAACAGCCGTGTAATAACACTCACAAAGCCCCCGTCAGAAGCACCACTGTGTGGCCTCTTCTTTGAGCCCTACTGCTGCAGGGAGGAACACATTCAGCCCCTCATCTACCTCCACTCTCCTCCCTCAGTCCGACTGGACGCACGCTGTCACCCACGTCACCCACGTCACCCACTGTCACTCAGGTCACCCACTGTCACTCAGGTCACCCACTGTCACCCACGTCACCCACTGTCACTCAGGTCACCCACCGTCACTCATGTCACCCACGTCACTTGCTGTCACCGACGTCACACGCTGTCACCCACGACACGCACATACACTGGGGCTGAACAGAGGAGTGGGAACAGAGCATCGGTTCCTCTCCACGCTTGTGGTGCACCGACCAGTCAGACGTGAAAGAGGCAGTGTGTTAAACAGCGGGGTGTTTGTGTGTGTGAGGTGTGTGATGTACTTGTCTGATGTGTTTGATCATCATGAGCGTTAAATAATTGACGAGTGTAAGATGCTCTGATGGCTGAGCTGAGTGGAATCCAGATCACTGGGCATCCTCACAGCGGAGATGGGACACAGGCAGAGAATAATAATAATAGTAATAATAATTTAATAATACAGTTTATTTGTATAGGACCTTTTTATACACAGAATGATCCTCCAGCAGAGGCGGGACACAGGCCGTGAGAATGGAGAACAGCGCCTGTGCCCTGGACCTCTGGGGGGCACTAGTGTGGTCACGGACAGCTGAGAGCCTAATAAGGCCGAAAAGCAGACCAGTGGGACAAGGCCCCCCCCCCCCCCCCCCCCCAAATCTTCCGCTGTGCTCTGCCCAGACCTCACGATAGAGTTCTTATCGGCAGCCTCCATCACCATCACAGCCAAGCCCCTGTTGTGTTTTTCAAGGGAATAAGCGGAGCTCGGATCCCTAAATGAGAGCTAGGGCCGACCGGTGTTCCAGATGAAGCACCTCTCCGCACTCACTGATGAGGGGGCTGAGGCAGCAGTCTGTGTCCTGACCAGCCGCTACTCTCCCAGTGACATGATTATGGCTCAGGGTGTAATGGAGATGATCTTTTTAAAGGAGAGTGATAATGATGGCTGGAGGGAGGCCGTGCGCCAGATCGCCGCATAAGTGCGTCTCCTTTGAACTGATGCACACACAGATGGGAGGCATCCGGCCCCGTTTAGGGCCTCAGCTAGTCCAGAAATGGCCGCTGTGTGTGTGTGTGTATATCTGTGTGTTTGTATATCATTGAGCTGGTGTGCGTGTGAAGGAGTTTGGATGTGTAGATGTATATATATATGTGTTTGTGAGTGTATTTCAGTAGGTGTGTGTGTGTGTGTCTGTGTGTGTGTGTGTGTGTGTGTGTGTGTGTGTGTGTGTGTGTGTGTGTGTCCTTATTTGAGGAGGCTTTACAGTTCTATGGTAGGGATCTTTGGTGAGGGTCGATGAACGAGTGGTGATCTGCGTGCGTCTGAAGACCGTCTGAAGACTGTGATGCTGCCGGCACCAGGACTCTCTCCAGCGCCAGAGAGGAACTAAAGGGATTAGTCTCACTCAGGCAACAAGAGGGAGAGGGGGCAAATGAAGAAAAGAGAGAGAAAGGGAGACCAATGAGAGAGACCAATGAGAGAGAGGAAGAGGGAGCAATGAGAAGAAGAGGGAGCAATGAGAGAGAGGAAGAGTGAGCAATGAGAGAGAAATGAGAGAGAGGAAGAGGGAGCAATGAGAGAGAGGAAGAGGGAGCAATGAGAGAGAGGAAGAGGGAGCATTGAGAGAGAAATGAGAGAGAGGAAGAGGGAGCAATGAGAGAGAGGAAGAGGGAGCATTGAGAGAGAGGAAGAGGGAGCATTGAGAGGAAGAGGGAGCAATGAGAGAGGAAGGATCATAGAACGCTAAACAAGGTACCCTTGACCCACTCTGTCAAATGCTTTTTCTTGATCAATAGATTAAAAGAAAAAAAAAAACCAGATCAAGATTATTCCCTAGTGACACACACACAATAATGTCACTTATTTCAAAACTGTCCATACTGGTCCGACCCAGAACACAAGACCTCTGCTTCTTCTTGATTAGGCCGCCTCAAACATCCCTTACGCCTGGTGCTTGAGCACGCCCAGGTCTCCTGTCTGAGGCAGCAGAGAGGGCACCACTCACTGACTGCTGATCAGCAATTTGCCCCTCCTAAAACACTCTCCCAGCCTCTCGTGATTGTCCTTGCCCCTCCTAAAACACTCTTCCAGCATCTCGTAGTTGTCCTTGCCCAAAAGGACCCAAGACCCTTGATAGAATTCTGCCGGCAGCCGATCAATTCCTGGTGAACAGCCCTTGGAAAGTGGCTGGACAGCCTCAGAAAGCTCTGGCAGACTAATGTGTCTGTCCAGGGCCCTCCTATCATCCAGCTCCAGCCTTGGACGTCCTTCTAGTAACTGGATTAAGCATGCACACAGTGTGAGTCCCACAAAAGGTTAGCATAGAGAGCCATAGCCTTGTCTGTCTTTGCACAGGGTCGCAGGTTATTGCCCCCATCATCCCGATGCTTCTGCTGCACAGCTTTACACTCCCGATTTAAGAAGGAGATATACAGACACACACCTGCTTCTGATTTAGGAAGGAAGTATACACACACACACCTGCGCCTGATTTAAGAAGGAAGTAAGCTGAGATACACCTGCTTCTGATTTAAGAAGGAAGTATACAGACACACACCTGCGTCTGATTTAGGAAGGAAGTATACACACACACACCTGCTTCTGATTTAAGAAGGAAGTATACAGACACACACCTGCGTCTGATTTAGGAAGGAAGTATACACACACACACCTGCTTCTGATTTAAGAAGGAAGTATACAGACACACACCTGCATCTGATTTAAGAAGGAAGTATACAGAGATACACCTGCATCTGATTTAAGAAGGAAGTATACAGACACACACCTGCATCGGTTTACCCCAATAACTGTAAAGAAATTGTAGAAAATGTTTGTACGGTAACATTTACGAGCCTGCCAGTGGCTAAAGTAGGCGCTGTACTTTGATGTAGACCAGAGGAGCTGTGTGTGTGTGTGTGTGTGTGTGTGTGTGTGTACTCAGTATGTGCGTGTGTGTGTGTGTGCGTGCATATGTGTGTGTGTGCATGTGTGTGTGGGTGTGTGTTTATTCTGTTTGTGTGTGTGTGTGTATAAATAAATAAATAAATAAATACATTAAAATGGGGGAGTTTTCCCTGTTAACCCTGGGGGGGATTATTGTGCCTCGCTGTCATCCGTGCTCTGCCTGCTCGGCGGAATTCCACACAATGGGAATGTCAGGATTTTGGCCTGCCGAGATTAGGGATGTTTAAAAATGCTGTTTTGATGACCTCACTGAGACACCACAGGGAGCTGGGAGTGTGTGTGATTGTGTGAGAGATGTAGGAGTGAGGGTGGGTGGAGGAATGTGTGTGTAAATGTGTGTGTATTGTGTGTGTCATGTATGGGTGAGTGGGTGGTTTGTGTGTGTGTGTGTGTGTTTGTGTGTTTGCCTGTCTATGTGTGCGTGATTTCATCTGTGTGCGTGTGTTTGTGTGTGTGAGATGAAGGAGGAACTGTCTGGTGGATTCTTGCATCACTGCTGGAAATTAATTCCCTGCTCATTTGCACAAAATTGATCCTTTTGACACCCAGCATATTTCCATAAGTATCTTACAGACCTGCTGTGTGTACGCTTAGGATGGGGGATGGGGGAGGGGGGTTTGTGAGGGTGGGGGGCACACTGTTCAGTCATCATTCTAATTTAAACCCGCACCCCAAATACCCCCACTCCAAATACCCCCACTCGAAACCCCCAGGGGGCAATCAGACTCTTATAGGAAATGTGACACTTTTAAAAATCTAATCAGCCCAGAGACAAACAGTTTTTATTCTGACCACTCTCAGACTGGCATCTTGCTAATTCCTTTTCCTCTCCTTATCTGCGTGTGTGTGTGTGTGTGTGTGTGTGTGTGTGTGTGTGTGTGTGTTTCCAGAGTGTATTTGGAGACGGAGAGAACACCAAAGTGCGCGTGTCAGAGCTGGAGGAGGAGGTGAAGACCCTGAAGAAGATCAACAAGGATCTGTACGATTTCTCCAGCCAGCTGCTGATCAAGCCCAGTTAGAGCGGCCCGCGAGTGGGCCGGAACTGGCCCAGCACTGGCCCAGAGACACTCAACCAGCCACCTGCGGAGGCACAGCTTCAGGATGAAACGGCCTCACTGGACAGCCCCTTACACCTGTCTGTCTGACTGTCTGTCTGTCTGTCTGTCTGTCCCTTGTCTGTATGTCTGTATGTCTGTCTGTCTGTCTGTCTGTCTGTCCGTCTGTTCTCTGTCGCCTGTCTGTCTCGGCACTTCAAGCTCATTATGATCAGTGAAAATGGAAACAAAGAACTTGTGTGTTATGATTTACTGTAGGCTGTTAAGTCCATTTCATACAAATATACCTATATGGTTTGTTTGTTTGTTTGTGACAGGTCCGTTACCTTACTGTGGGCAGCTTGTTAATCTCGACATACTGCTCTAACGTGACTTAGTACACCCACATCCCCAAATCCGCTCCCTTTGAGTTCCACACTTAAATCCCACAGATCCCCTGCTTCTCCGTCTGACCCAGGTGTACCCCTGAGACCCCTGCTGGTCTCCTATCTGTTCCCTGTCTCCCGGCAGCAACACCCCCTCATCAGCACCTGTATTCAATCAGCCAATCAATACCATGGATTCTTTTTCCCTGCTGCTTGCTGGGAACCAGAGGGGCGTTTGCATAACAGTGAAATGTGTCTTCATCCACGGTCCAGTCAACAGTGGAGGCGTTACCAGTGTGGACTTTTGTGCTTTTTCTTTTTCTTAAGTATTGTATTCTCTCTCTCTCTCTATCTGTGGGTAGGGGTGTTAGCCTTGACTCCTGTGTATTTAAGTGCTATGATGATACGGAGTTGAGTTAAGCTCGTTTACTGAAAACGCTTCATCTCCCCCCGCCCGAGCGGCTGCAGCGTGTTTATTCACAGTGAGAGAGCCATTAAGCCCCCTCACTGCGAGTGTGTTTGATTTTTATCATGTAGCGTAGCGTAGCGCAGCATAGTCGTTAGCCTTTCAGATGTTAGCCTTTGTGATGGCGCTAGTGTTTTAGGGATCTGGGGGGGGGGGGCTGGGTGTACCTCTTTAATTAGTGTGTGTGGGCTTTGGGAGTGTTCAACCCGCAACCTCAGTCTTCTCTTGTCTTCTTTTCTGTCTTTCTTTTTTTTTTTTTTTTTTAGGGTTTTCAGCTTTGTGGTCGAGCGGGGAGGCTGTATCAATGTGTATCTGATTCTCCTCATTTGCAGCAGAACAGAGAGCCAGAGTGTCCCTGTCTTAAGAGGACAGAGAGAGAGAGAGAGAGAGAGAGAGAGAGTGTGTGTGTGTGTGTGTGTGTGTGCGCGCGCACAAGCAAGTGAGTGTGGCACAGATAACACCACACTCCTCTCCACTCCGCACAGAGCCTTTGAAGTGGCTTGCTTTATTCTGAGTGCCCCCACTCATTCAAGACGGAGATGGGTAGCACACGCACACACAAACACACACACACACACACACACACACACACACATTCACTCCCACACACACACACACACACACACACACACACATTCACTCCCACACACACACACACACACACAAACACACACACTGTAATGTTGACCCGAATTCCTCACAAATTGCACACTTCAACAGAGCTACTGGATCTGTGGAGAAAAGAGTTCTAAAATCAGTACAAGGACAGTCTAAAGGGGGAATTAGAGTTTCAGCACATTTTGTTCATTGGATTTTTGTTTCCAAACATTATACACACACACACACACATAAGAACTCTTGTGTACTCATTAGAGCTTTGATTGCATTTTGGTGTGTCTTTAAAGTATGTGTAGCAGTTTTGTACCTCTGAATGGAAATAAAATCTCGAAATTGCCAAACATTGATTGTGATCTGCCTCCTTCAGTACAACACCTGGTCGTACCGCTTCCATTCTACGTGTTCCCACACAGACCTAGGAACGCAGAAGGAAGTCATTCCACTTGACATGTGGAAACAGGAAAATGTTCAATATCCTCATTTTAATTGAAATGGCTGGGAAATAAAGGAGTTGAGTGCTTCGGCCTCAGGAATCAGATTGTGCTCGCACGAGCAAAGGCGGAGGCTCTGAAATAACAGAATTAAGCCGAGCGAAGAGGGAGAGAAAGAAAGGGAAAGGGGGAGAGAGAGGGAGGAAAATGTCATTTACGTTTCTGCCCGCGTCTTTACCTCCTCCCTCTCCACCCATCTCTCTCTAACACTACTGGTGACCTTCAGAGAGGAGAGGAGAGGAGAGGGAAGGGAAGTCTCTCAATCCACACTCACACTCCCAGTGGATGCTGTGTGTGTGTGTGTGTGTGTGTGTGTGTGTGGGGTGGAGACCCCTAGACACATAGGGGGTTGGATGGCTGAGCAATTGTTATGGAAGATGTGCTGTATGTTCATTGTTATGGAGGATGGGCCTTACATTCATTGGATTTACACAATCTCCAAAAGAATCAATTTCCAAAGCTGCCCCCCGCCAGCCCTCTGCCCTTTCCCGCTGGTCCCCTGAGGGATTCTGGGTACTGAGGCTGGCCGCTTGGCTAAGAGCGGATTGGTGTATTTGGAGCACGAGATGGGGCAAGAGAGAGAGAGGGGGAAACACTGACTTTGAAGAGCCCAAGCTCAAGGATAAGTAGCATCCACTTGATTGTGAGAGAGTGGAAGAAGTGTGTGTATGTGTATGAGGGAGAGAGTGGCAGAAGTGTGTGTGTGTCTGTGTATGTGTGAGAGAGTGGCAGAAGTGTGTGTGTGAGGGAGAGTGGAAGAAATGTGTGTGTGTGTCTGTGTATGAGGGAGAGAGTGTCAGAAGTGTGTCTGTGTATGAGGGAGAGAGTGGCAGAAGTGTGTGTGTATGTGTATGTGTGAGAGAGTGGCAGAAATGTGTGTGTGAGGGAAAGTGGAAGAAATGTGTGTGTGTGAGGGAGAGTGGAAGAAATGTGTGTGTGTGTCTGTGTGAGGGAGAGTGGAAGAAGTATGTCTATGAGGGAGAGAGTGGAAGAAATGTGTGTGTGGGAGAAGTGTGTGTGTGAGGGAGAGAGTGGCAGAAGTGTGTGTGTGTGAGGGAGAGAGTGGCAGAAGTGTGTGTGTGTGAGGGAGAGAGTGGCAGAAGTGTGTGTGTGTGAGGGAGAGAGTGGAAGAAATGTGTGTGTGTGAGGGAGGGAGAGCGAAATAATGTGTGTGAGTGTGTGAGGGAGAGAGTGGCAGAAGTGTGTGTGTGTGAGGGAGAGAGTGGAAGAAATGTGTGTGTGTGTGTGTGAGGGAGAGAGTGGCAGAAGTGTGTGTGTGTGAGGGAGAGAGAGGAAGAAATGTGTGTGTGTGAGGGAGGGAGAGAGTGAAATAATGTGTGTGTGTGTGCAGGAGTTTGACGCTGCCCTGAAACTTCGCTGATTACGCTGACCTGCCAGCTGTGTGCTCACGATTATCGTAATCACCACGGCGATGAGCGTCTCAAGAAATCCGGCGATCTCATCTTGGCTCTGCTCTCTCTCTCTCTCTCTCTCACGCACAAGTGCTGTGTGTGTGTGAGTGTGTGTTTGACAGTCACATTGCCGTGCATGCAAGTCCAAAAAGTGCCATTTAAACACTCCATGGGGATTCAGAAGGGCCAGTGAATCGCAGCTAAGCAGCTTATTGTGCATCATCTGGCTAGCCTTACAGTGACTCCATAGGATGCGGAGCTGCCTTGTCACTGACCACAGTATAGCACAGCAGAGTTAGCAGGAAAGCTGACAGCCAAGAAAGTATAGCCTTCAAGGAAGCACACCCGGCCCGCTGCGAAGACAAGCCTGTTCAGTTCCTCCACAGTGTCAGGGACGTCACTCTAAAAGCCGTGTACTTACTCACTGCTTCAGGTTGATAAAGAAAGATTGACTATATGACTGAGGTTAAATTGGTTTTGGTTTAAGTGGTGTTGGTTGGTGGAGCAGTAAGGTTTATGTTGTAAGGGTAAAGTGAAGTGGGGCATGGAGATGGAAACTTCTTGTGTGAAGATACTTGCATGTTGAGGTATTTAACATAAATAAAGCTGTGGCTCATGTCACATAGTTATGATGATGACTGATGAGATCTCACCTTTGACCTTTATGTTCCGGTTTCATCAGTCATTTACGACACGATGGTGTAAGGAAAACCTAACTCCGATATAAAGACGGCAGCAATCTCAGAAAGCTGGCTCTGTTTCCGTGGTTGCCAGTGTGTCACACTCGCACAACACAAAACATCCTTCCAGGACTAAATGTCTCAGTAGATATTTGCACCTCTCCCGCTAATCCTGTCTTAAGAGGAATACCCCAGGGCTGCCCAGGAGATGAGGCCTATTGATTATTGAGGGGATGTTTAGGAGCGTGAGCAGGCCTAACTAGCCTCCGAAGCTTCCCACCCACTCTGGCTACAGCCAAATGCCAGGGTCATTTACACCATATTGATTGCTTTGGTCTGGGAAAGCGGATTGCCTGCAGACCGCCCATATATCGTCCTTTAAAATGCCATCTGAGTAAAGATGCATATCTGGATATTGCCTTCTGTAATCTTTTGGAAGCTCTTTCTAGTGGCCTAAGTAAACAAGTCTAGAGAAGGTATTTCTTCTGGACTAAAGCAGTGTGTAGATAAAAACTGAAACAGTACTCAGGAACTCCAACGATCAGGAACTCTCTGGCCTAAACATCTATTCTTGACACTGAATATAAAGGGTACAGACTGGCACATTCACTTCACAGTGCTGTTTGTATTCACATTCACTGTTTCTAAAACCCTGTTGTCCAAACTGTCTCACATGACATCACAGGTATGGGTTCTGTCAGTGCATGCCCTCCCCCATCATCAGACCATGAACTCTGTGTTGTTAGCACACAGCTCTACCAGCTGAGCCACCATCCTTATCGATTTGCCTGGATCATAACAACGCCCCTCTCATAATTAGGGTTGGTTTTATGGTGGACCCCCCCATGCTTCCCCCTTATGTCTCCATCTGTTGGACATGCATGACTGAAGGACCTCAGCTGTTTGGGGCATTCCTCTGGGCCGGGACGGGCCTGGCCTTGGAATAATGGAGAAATGATTTGGTAATTGATCCGTTTATCTTCCAAGAAGGAGATGAAAGGGAGAGGGGTGGTCTGTGTGGGCCCCTTCAGATCGATCTCATTCTGCAGGGTCCAACAGAAACGCTATATTTCATCCTGTGAACACGTGCCATAAAATCAATGCTGACTCTTTTGCTTTTGATCCTTATGTGGGCTGATGTTTGACGGAGACGGACGAGGCCGTAGAACGAGTTGATAGTCATTGGCTTTATTGCCTTCACCCAGTGACATCTGGATTAGCAGCGTGACCAGTGACATCCATTATTCTTTCCACAGTAGAAGCTAACTTTGGGCCATGACGAGCCCAGATCTGGCGCTGGTCTGGGGTGTCGTGGTGGGAACTGCCTCTGAGTCAGCCTGGGTCTGGGGTTTAAGTGGGTGAAGGGATGCTTGTGGACATGCCTGTCAGGTGGAGCTCAGGAGGAGTTTTTAGCACGCCGACTGCACGTAGCCACTAAGCCTCATAGGAACGTACTGCCCACACATAGCATGACATGGATATTTAAGAGATTTATATGACAGGAAAGAAACTTTGTTGGAAAGGAATTATCATAAGGCTTTATTGCTTGGTCTTGTCTTTACAGTACCTCCAACTAAGAAGTATTTTAACCTCTTGGATTCTTAATTTGGCACGTGTGGAACAACGGAGCTGAAGAAGGAGAGGCGGTTTTTACGAGCCTCACCTTAAACTCAAACAGGAAGTGAAAACCGGCGTCTCCCCTGAAGGGCCTCGGTGCAGCATTTGAAGCTGTTCTCCCGCTGAGATCTGCGCTTTCTCTTTTAACCTCTTTTAATTCCCCTCCTCTGGCCCAAGCATGGCCGTAACGAGATGAAACTCATTAGCTTTTATCTGCGGGAGAGGGGAGTATCCCAGAGAGATTGAAATTTGAAAGGGGGCATAAAACTGAACGCAACAAAACGAGCTTCCACCAGGACGCCCATCCTCGCTGTGGTATTTTGATGGTACGCCAATTTGGGTGCAGCAGTGTTCCTCTTCTCCGCTGTTTGAAGCCGAGGCCGAGACTTCTGGGGCCCAGAACACAGAAGAAGGGGAGGTGACTGTGTTTCCATGCTGAGAGAGATAGAGACTTCTGGGGCCCAGAACACAGAAGAAGGGGAGGTGACTGTGTTTCCATGCTGAGCGAGATAGAGACTTCTGGGGCCCAGAACACAGAAGAAGGGGAGGTGACTGTGTTTCCATGCTGAGAGAGATAGAGACGCCTCCTTTTTTTTTATGATGGTTTTTCTTAAGGATCAAATGAAAGACCATAAAATCCATTAGATGCTACACGGCTCCCCCTCTGCTACTCTTAACAGCAATTACACGCTCTCCTCACCTGAATCCCCTTCTCTCAAGATCCGCCTGGTCCTGAACCCATTCACTAAACGAGGTGCGTTTTCTCAAGATGTCCGCCTGGTCCTGAACCCGTTCACTAAACGAGGTGTGTTTTCTCATGGGAGCACATGCAGATTCATGAGCTGGGAATCATCGTCTGCATAGAGCGAATCGTCGTGACAATCATAGTGGTGTGTTGTGTGTACTGTGCGGAGCCGTCATGACAATCATAGCGGTGTGTAGTGTGTGGTGTGTTGTGTGTTGTGTGTTGTGTGTGTAGTGTGTAGTGTGTGGTGTGTGGTGTGTGGTGTGTGGTGTGTGGTGTGTAGTGTGTAGTGTGTAGTGTGTAGTGTGTAGTGTGTAGTGTGTGTTGTGTGTTGTGTGTGGTGTGTGGTGTGTGGTGTGTGGTGTGTAGTGTGTAGTGTGTTGTGTGTAGTGTGTAGTGTGTAGTGTGTGGTGTGTGGTGTGTGGTGTGTGGTGTGTGGTGTGTGGTGTGTGGTGTGTGGTGTGTGGTGTGTGGTGTGTGTGGTGTGTGGTGTGTTGTGTGTAGTGTGCGGAGGCTTCCACCACGCGTCTGGCCGCTGTGGGAACACACTGGCGCGCCATAAGGCGCCTTTCTCACACCCCATTAAACAAACCATTAAAGTGGAAAAATGTGGGCTGCTTCATTGTAATTGGGCAATAATATGCCTCCAGTGGGGCTGTCAATGTACACCTCTGGAGACCGAAACACCTGTTGTGGATTATCCCGAATTTTCGAAAGTGCCCTTATTGCAGCATACTTCAGTAAGTTAGAATTGATTGTATATATAGTTACGCATTACTAACCATGCACATTGACCCCAAAAAACATCTTGCAACAACATGTGCTAATGTAATAGGTACACTGTGCTTATCAATTAATGAAGTATTAAGAACAGTAATTAAGGACACTTATTATAAACTGGCACTTATTATAACTGGGTCTGTTATCTCAGGCATTTTTCTCTTTTCAATATAGTTATAGAGGTGATAAATGATGCAGCATTTAAAGTTTCCAGCGATTGACATGGAATTGAGAGACTTGGCTTGCAGCTGAGTTTTGGAATTCTCGGGTCAGGAGAGGGTTCTATTTCAGAGTTCTGCGCTGGGATGCTCCCTCTCTCACCCTGGTCACAGGATTCTGTGTCCGTGGTAATGAAGGAGGGGAAAGAGATGTGAAGCAAATGCTTCTGCCTGAGGGCATGCTAGCTTCAGGCCACAGCCTCAGAGCAGAGAAGTCTATCTGAGGAGACTGAGAGGGAGCACAAGGTCTTTAGAGAAGGTAAAAACAGACAGTCAGAGAAGCAGATATTTCCTGTTACTGGAGAGTTTTGGGTGTCAAAACCAAACCTGTGGATGAGTTCAGTGCTGGAGCACTACTGAGCTGTGAAAAAAAAAACTCTGTGGAAGAAAGAGCTTTTTGTACTTAAAGTGCTTGAGACACTTGTTTGAATGAAAACTCACCTTGTAGAATAGCGTCCGTGTTGAATTGTAATGAATTAACTTGTGAAGCACAGCGAAGGCTCAGAGAAACATAATACATCTATTAGTGCTGGTCACTGGCTGATACAGTTGCTGGCCTAATTGCTTGAAGAAAAGGGTTTATAACAGAAGGCGCACCTTGCCTGAAATTACTTTAAATTAGGTTATTTACACCTGACCTTGTGTGGATTTGTTACAGATGTAGCTGCGAGCGCTGTGTAGCATTGTTCGTTTTTTCCCCTGCAATTGGTGCTCAAGGCAAGAAAATAAAAACCGTTTGTTCGAACTCTCACTTCTCTGAACAGCTCATTTTGACAATTCTTCAAAAATTTTACAATGTTTCAAAAAAGAGTCAATTAAGTAACTCTACCAAAATTCTGATTATCTGCTATGGCTCTCATTCTGTTAGTGTTTGTGTGTCTTTTACTCTAAGTGTCTGTGTGTGTGTGTCTGTGTGTGTGTGTGTGTGTGTGAGAGTGTGAGAGTGTGAGTGTGTGTGTGTGTGTGTGAGTGAGAGAGAGAAAGAAAGAGTGGTTGCGGGGTAGAGGAGCCCAGCTTGCGCATCATGGAATATTCATGAGCTGCTCTGCTGGTTCCCATCCCTCTTAAATACCTTCGGTGATCCCATCAACACACACACACACACACACACACACTCTCTCACACTCCTGATCAGAAATGCAGGCTTCCTGGCAGACGCACACAATCACAAACACTGGGCTGAAGGTGTGATGAGGGATCAGAAGCAGGCATGCTTGCGGAGGTTTGGAGTGTGTGGTGTCCTGCGGGTCGAGAATGTTTTCAAGTGGTTTTCAGAGTGTTTTCTGGAGTGAAGGTAGGGTGTGTTTTGTTGGAGTTCAGGTCTGTGTAGAGGTGTAGGTCTGCTGGTCTGATGGGGAGGGTTTGAGAGTGTTTAGGCATGGGATGTGGGGAAACTGCATCACAAGCATGAGTTTGGTTTTGAAGTCAATAGGATCACACGAACATAAGAGAACCGTTTCCAGGACCGAATTTGTGCCTTGCCCAGCATGCTTTGTGTGCCTTACACAGTCTAAACAGGGTCACAGAGTAAGGGAGAAGAATAGCCATCAGCTTATACTCAATAAGAGAGCCAAGACCCTCATCTCCTGGTCCCCTCAGATGATTGGCAGTGATGCCACATGAAACTGTATCCTCCCAGCACCAGCGAGGGCAATGAGAGTTTTAATAAGGACTTAATTTATCTCCTTTCTATTCATCCTTTCTCTTGCCCTCTTCTTGTCTTCCTTGCACATTTCCATGACAATGTGGGGAAATTAACTGGACCTGTGGCGATGTGTGTGTGTGTGCGTGCGTGCCAGAGAGTGTGTGTGCGTGTGTGTGTGTGTGTGTGTGTGTGTAGGACAGAAAGAATCACAGGGGATTTTTTATTCTCAAAGGTCTACTTACCTGGCAGGATAAGAGAGTGGGTCCTCCAACACCCCTGGGGGTCCATTTCACGCACGTGAGCGTGTGTGTGTGTGTGTGTGTGTGTGTGTGTGTGTGTGTGTGTGTGTGTGTGTGTGTGTGTGTGTGTGTGTGTGCGCGCGCGCGAGTGCGCGAGTGCGAGCGGGCGCGTGCGAGCGCTGGAGGAATGTTAAGACAGTGTTGTGACATTTAAAAGCAGAACGCGGCGTCACACCTCACCCCTTCCCTGCTCCAGGAGGGAGCAGAGTAAGAGTCATCCCCAGCCCCGCGCGCCTTGGCTTTCACAGAGAAACCAATTTCGTCTGGAGTCGAGCTGTCTGCTCCGCTTGTGATCACCGCGGCTCAGATGCACGGGCCGCTCCACGGAGGTGACAGGCACACATGCGCCCTATCTGCACACACATCCATCCCCTGCCTCCTTCTGTCCTCACGTGGATTCGTCTCAAGCCGCAGATACCCGAAACAGAGCATAGTGCTTAAGAGCGGGACGCAGAAATCCAATTAAAACCCGTAAGTGTATTTACACTTCGCTCTCAGTGCAGACGCGTGGAGGAGAAGGACTCCCGCGCCTCCCCTGTTCACACAGTGACTGTTGCGGTAACCATTAGACAAGGAGGTAAAGGAGGGCTCTCGCATGTTATCTGCCAAAGTGCACAAGCGCATTAACACCGGCCACAGGCGCTAATCCCACACAGATAAACGTCTTCCATTAATTGGTGTTTGAGGAATGCATTAAACCAAGGCATGATGCCCTGTTTTCTCGTTAAGTGAACTGAGACGCACACACAGGCGTTTGGCATGTGGGTGCTCTTTATGTACAGGTGAGGAAAAACAACATTTCATGGAGATTTGGAACAGAGGCAGTGCATTTAAAAACGGGCTACAAACCCATAGTTTAGGATTTAGGCAATGGGGAATAATAGACACTCCATGGAATGCAACCAACTGCAGTGGTGAATGTTGGAAGTCTATCATTAGATCTTTTTAGAAAAGAAGGTAAAAGTTTGAAAAGAAAAAGTATATTCACGAAGTAAATTTCACAAATGTGCACATAATTTTGTAAGGTGTTCTGTTTGTTTGTTGTTGAATGTTGAATGCATACTGTGGCCAGATACTTAGTTTGTTCTGTCTCACTAGACTCCACTTTTCTGTAATGATGAGAAACAGCTGAGGAGCCAGATGCTATTGTCCAGGCGCTTACTTAAAACTGGCTCTCATCTCCTGTTGTAAGTTTTCAATGAGTGGCCTAATCAATACTTGCCCAGCCTAAAGTTTGCTCCGGGGAGTAGGGGATGCGCTGGCCTTGCCGACAGACCAGACGTGACAAGCGTATCTCTAATGAGCAGGGGCAGCTCTCCCCCACATGCTCGGCAGCAGAAAGTAAACGCCGCTCTAAAGTACAGCAGCGCATTGTGCATTCCGCGCGGGTACGGGTGATTGAGCAAACAAGATTTAATGGCCGCGTGCTTGTGCAATGTCACTTTGGGCAGTTAGCCATGGTGTCTGGCGCAGTGCTCTCCTTCAGGCTCGAGTTGCACATTTGAGGCAACCCTGTGCAGTGAGAAACCTTCGTGTTCAGTAGAAAATCACAACAGAACAATAGCTACCTGTAAAATTGAGTACAATCAATCGACCCGTCGGGCATAATGAGCATTAGTGTTCATTTCAGCCTACGCCTCAAATAATGTGTCAAATTGTTTTGAAGTGCAGGATTATTTCTACCCTATGTAATCAACTCCGTTCCAACAGAAAGGGGTTTATTATATTACAAAGGATAAACAATTATTTTTTTTAAATTAGTTTTCAAGTCAATCCCCTTACAGTGTCAGGGACGTATCCAGCTCTCTCCCACAATGTTGTAATGAGTTGTCTGTCTCTGTTTTAAGCTTTCAAAACAACATTCATCTGTGGTCAAGTGTGTGGTGCTGGGGCAAAGCACAGCGAAAATTGATCTGTCAAAATAGTCTGTACAGCAGTGAAAGCACAGTACCATGTTGAGTGGTGCCAGTGTTTTTGTATGCTGGAGCTGTTAGTCAACATACAGAGCCAGTGGCATACCTAAAACATGGCAGGTATGGAACGTGCCCTGGGCGCCACATGCAGGGGGCGCCACCGAGCAGTTTCTTTTAAAGTTAAAGCCATCCGAAAACTGAAAAAAAATATTTTCTTCATTGATGAAGTTGAAGATGAGATGAATTTCCTTAACACACGTGGACTCAAACGATAGATTTTGTGTCATTGAGAGTAAAGACTCCATGTTTAGTAATTTCAGGTATTAGTCTGCTCATGGGTCTCCTCAGGCCTGGGCTCTGAGGCATCCATAAAGCCCTGAATGTTTTATGAATAGCCCCGAATCTCTCGCTCTCTCTCTCTTTTTTACAAATATAATAATGATAATGATAACAATAATAATAATGATGGGAAACAGTCATTCCGATCATGCATTAAAGCCCTCGAAAATAATGTTACTTGCAATGGGGATCGCATACTTCAATGCGTGTGTATGAGATAGTTTGCCCCATAATATGTGTATGTGCCAGTGTGTGTGTGCCATTTTCAAATGTATTTAAAGCATTAAAGCAGCAATAAGAAGTTGTTATTAAAGCAGCAATAAGGAGTTCTGTTCACTACCTAAAAGGCACCTTACTACCTAAAAGGCATGCAAAAACCTTGCAAACACCACCAACAGCCCAGTTGACACTGATAGAAGCTTGCCAACACACTAACTGGTGTCTTTTGGCAGTATAGCTGGCAATGTCATGCTGTGAAAACTTTTCTTCCATTTTTGCAGGGTGTTCCAGCCGGGAACAGGCATTGGGCATATCCTGGATGGCTAGTGGGAAAGACACAGGTGTTTATCTGTCCTTCACATGACCATATGCTATCAAAATGAATTTGAGGATGGTACCAAAACTAGACTGATTAAATGTTGCGTATTGTCAATAAACAATAAGATGGTAACTATCTGGCTAATTCACTACTTGAAGGCTATGGATAGCAGAAGATTTTTCCAAAAGAAAAAGAATGAAGGCAAGGAGGCACAGGCGAGGCTAGAGGAGGTGGAGGAGGAGTTATCTGCTGTTGCTGACCATTTGGAAAAGAGTGAGGTAAGAGGGAATGAAATTATGAGAACTATTTAGATACACTTTAATATTTCCGCATTTAAAATCGACCTCCAGGCAGCACTTTGTAGGCCTATCTCAATCTCGGTTTACCAAACAAAGGTTACCTGTATGATTACAGTATGATGTTCACATGAAATGTAATGTCTGTCTATAAAAGCCTCGTTAATGTTTTCTATGGGTGACATATGGCAATGTCCATGCCCCATGTCAGTGTGACCTAACATAAAAGTTTACCATTTCATGGTAACAAGCAGTGTGCCTTAATGGATGGAATAATTGTATGAGTCAGACAGACGACAGGGCCTGCATGCCATAGGTTGTCTGTAGGCTTACTGCTTCTGTCCAAAACTGCGTGAAAATGGCCGCCCTTCAGGTCTAGGCTTATTGTACATTCAGGAGCAACTGGAAAGTATGAAAGTTCCAACCTCTGTGTGTGAGAGATACATCTGAACACCTGTAGAACAAAGAACACTGAGGTGTTTGAGAGCTCCAAGAAATAGGTGACTTCACATGACATGGCAGTATTTGTGGTGAACGGCAAAACATGTACTTGCTCCGTGCTCAACGAGGTCACTTCGTTGTTAATTTAGGTTATACTCATTAGTGCAGGTGATTGTGATACTTTGCAGCCCCAAATGTTTTCAACTTCTAGCAACGCCCCTGCTAATGATACTATTCTGTAGGAAGTATGAGCTCTAAACGTCCCCTGCTTACAAGCGCCCATTGGCGCCTGATGGCAATATTTGGATCTTGTATTTCTTAGCTGATGTTATGGTAAACTTATCTAAAAGACGGCGGTCAGATGTGTGGACAGGGCGCAATTTCAGTTCTTGCTAGGCACTATTTTTCCATAGACACGCCCTTGTACTAAGGTGACCAGACGTCCCCGGTTTCAGGGGACAGTCCCCGTTTTTGGTGGCCTGTCCCCGGCTAGAGCTGTCCCCGGAAATGTCCCCGGTTTTCACTGTGACCAACAACAGACCCGGGATACAAATTAAAAAAAGAAAGAAAGAAAACATTGACCAAATGTTTAGTTCCGTAGCCTACACGCCTCAGGCTCAAGCAAGCCAGCCAGCAGCCAGGGGGACACGCTCTAGCTCAGAGCTCAAAGATGTTGTAGAATGACCGTCTTTGCAGTATTTTGATTGGTGGAATATGCAGCGCGGTAGAATCTTTGCCCTTAGCTTCTACTTTTTTTATTCAGAGAGAGATCGCGTCCATTCATTTATTCATTCAGCCAGCTAGCTCTGGCAAATCGAGTACAAGACAGGATAGCTTTGGAATAGGCGATTAGCGAACGGTGTTTATTGTAAGTGTCATTTTTTATCATCCATGTCACATATTATTTAACCTATAATATATAATATATAGTATGTAGCCTATGATCAACAATTTGCAACAATGTGAGTGTTAAGCAGCAGCTATCTGTCGGTCAGGTGTCAGCCACAGCTCTACTTGCTAACTAACTTTGTTAACTTTTTAACATTAGCAGTGCTACTAACTACAGTACTATGAAATTTCAGTTTCATTAGTCTGGGTTACTATTGAGAGGTAGTTGGCAACTTGTCAATAAATTAAACCACTTGAAAGCAAGAAAATACTCCTTGAACTCGCTTTCCGTACATCCAGTTGCGCTTCCCGCTTACGTCTGTCTCGTTGTTTGTGTGACAATGACAATAAAGTACTTTGAACTTTGATAGTTCTGTGGAAGCAAAAACAGTCTCACCCGTTCAATGTTAGGCAGTGGGTTTCAATGTGCTAAAATCTTTAAATGAGTCATGTGCTTAGGCTACATAGATAGACAATCACAGGTAGCCTAGAATAATGGTAGGCCTACATTACTTAAAAACAAACACAAAAAAAAAACACATGTGTTCTTGTGGTGAAATGTCTTTTCCCCACATTAACTTCACATATTCTTTTTCAACAAATATGTGAACTGGTAGTGTGTCACAGAACTAGTTATTTTTTTAGATTATTCAGATCTCCCTCCCTCACCTTGACATTGCTTGGATTTAATTACATTTTTTACTGAAATTGTATTTTGAATCTTTTAGTTTTTTTGTTTCTTAAATCACATTTGGTATAGTAATACCTAAAAAACAATTCCAAAGATCCTGGATTCTATGGGCCTGATCTGTAGGTTCATAGTTCCAGCTGATTTCCACACAGAATATAGGAATACAATGCATTCAGTTGCCTCAATGGCCTTAACATTTTCTATGCTGGAAAAACCTACACCTTTCACCCATCCGTGCAGACCAGTCACTTATCAGTCAAACACAGAGGTTAGGCCTACTGGGAAGCTTGTGCATGACGTCAACAAAGTTCTTATCTTATTATCTGGCAAAAGGTTGTTACCTTTACTACTCTTCATTTCAGCCACTTTGTGATTAGTTTTAAGAAGAAAACTCTTTGTTTGACATTCCCCTTGCGATTTACAAGAACAAGGGTAAGATAAACTGCTTTTATGAATAAGGGCCCAGTCAGTGTCCCCGTTTTTCTATTACAAACACAAAAATATGACATGTTTTGGAGATGTTAACGTGTCTGAACTGAAAATGTCCCCGGATTTCGTCTCAGAAATCTGGTCACCTTACCTTGTACAGAGCACTTAACCTCCAGCTCACTATGCAATATCTCCCTCCTCTGACTTCCCCCCCTTTTTTTGTCTACCCCAGTAAACCAGGGATGCATTCAATTTGTTGTCTGAGAGCTACATTTCACACTTCAGCAGCTTTTTAATTTCACACGGGAAAGGAGGCCCCAGGTAGAGTGTAATATCCAGGGACGTGCTACGCCATTATCTGTGCCGTACAAACGCCTGCCCGCTCCTCCGACAGGACCAGTAGCGTCAGCTGCGGCTGGAGAACCCCATCCACATGAAAGAGGCTTGGGGATGACATGACAGTGTGACAGCGGGTAATCTTAACGAGCCTTCAACAGACTCTCTCAGATGGGCGTTTTAATTGAAAAGCCGATTAGTGCAACACATGGGCTAATTAATGATTTGTACTCTGAGCACAACAAGACAGCTTCTCTGTCATCGAAAACATTACAACAATGTGTGTGTGTGTCGTCGTCGTCGTCCTCCCCCCAAAAAACGGCTTCTTCATCACATGTTTATTGTCCTCCTTGAATAACTCAATATAAAATGTCTTCTTGCTGAGTGGATATTATGAACTTGGGAAACAGCCATGACTTATTCATCGTTCGGTTTTCCAATGGATGTTTGGTCCCAGGCTGCGGGCTACAGGAGAGGGAGAACGGCTTCACACATCCACACTCCCTGGGTGTCTGAAACTCTTCCTGAGATTAGAGATTAGACTCAAGCGGCGCTGAATGTTCTTTTGATGTGCGGGGTTGCGCATGCTGCTCTAAATTATCTGCGCACAATCCTGAACATGCCCTGTGTCCTTCCACCCGACCCTTATTGAGGCATCCGTTTTTTAACATGGTTAAATATGAGCAGTAACATATTTGTGAATTTCTCTTTCTTTATTTTCCTTATAAGAATTTAGTCAGAAGATCGCAGGGAAACTGTCTGGACTCAATTCAGCTCCTTAGTTATGTTGGCGGGACTCCAGCGCCGACTGTATTTTAGCCTGGATTTAAAAGCAAATTTACTCATGTCCCTGAAACCAAGCCAAGTGTTGACGCCGCTGCAATACAAAACCAGATGGGAAAGCTTTCGCAAGATGAGTTTCATTTGTAAAAACTGAACAGTCTATATGTCAGACCGGATACTGACAGAATCTTTAAATAGCTATACTATTCCCATATTCATTTGGATGACATATCCGTGCCCACATCAACAGCAACTACAAAGAGTTTTGATTAATGCTGAAAATATATTGCCGCCAAACAAACATTGAGGGCTAAATCGTTAATGCATTTATAAGGTAGACTATCCATGTGACCTTTTCCAAATGTAGTAATGCGTAGCGTTTCCAAAATAACGAACATTCGCAGCGTGGTGACATTGCGTAAACAAGAAACAGACAGCGCACATTAATGGTTGTAAATTGTCCAGTACACTAACGAAGGACCTTGAGCGCTTTGTAAGTCATCGACCTACGCCTCACTTATCAACCCCTGTGTCCGGTGTTACCGGTGTCCGGTGTTACTGTCTCACGACTGCTTGTGTTGCGTTAACGGAGAATGACAGCGCGCGGCATCTCAGCCTATCCAGCGGGCACCCCCTCCCCTGCCCATCGCTACCACACATTCGCACAGTAACATCTATAGATCACCAGTCATATCATCCTCCACAAAAGGAATTAAGGACATAAAAGAAAAGAAAAAAAACGGAAAGGAAAGAACGAGGCAAGCAATGCTATCTTCTGACAGTACCTCATTCCGTTTGAGAGCGCAGCAGAATGAATTTAATCTTTTCCAATTTCTTGGCATACTTTTACTTCGGATTCCAAATTCTCCATTCCTTCATCAGCCCGTGTCAACTCCATCCCCAGCCCTGTCACATCCTGGCGCGGATCGGACACACCGTGCGCCTGGGTGCCCTCCTGCCGTCCAGACAGCCGGCCAGGGTGCGGGCTGCCCTGAACCGCGCCCTCAACGGACTCGCCGAAACTGGGGACAACTTTCTTCCGTACAACCTCAGCTTGGAAGTGGTGCCTCGAGAATCAACGGACGGAGACCCGGAGTCCCTGTTCAGGTGTGTTTGTCAGTCTATAGTGGTCCAGGGGGTCTCCGCTGTGCTTGCCTTCCCCCAAACCCAGGAAGAAATCGTGCAAGTGGAATTTATGTCTTCTTTCTTGGAAATCCCTTTTATAAGCATCATAGAACACGGAGAACCGCTTAGAACACAGGTGAGTTGTTACGCAAAAATAATTTGCATATTGTTTTATTATAATCTGTGTATGTTGTCGTTGAACTTTTACAGTTGTGTTTTGGCTGCGCGGTTACCTGTTAACAGTGAAATTTCTCCGCAAGGTTCAGGCTGCTCATACAGTTTTTAAAATCACTTGACAATGCACGTCTGAAATATCTTTTTTTTTTTTTAATGTACATTTTTGGGCATTACACAGTGCGTTACGCGTCCCTACTGCTGCCAGAATATTGTTTTTATTCCTTGAATTTCAAAGCGACTGTCCTGTGCGCATTTCCCTCCTTCTCCGTGTCCGCTCTGCCGTTATAAATACACAAACCTAATTTGTATGAGTGCGGCATTTCCGAAATATGCTGGCCAACGCACAGGCGCACCTCCACTTGTTATTTCTCACACACGCATCCCAGCGTCTCCGTCTCCGGGGACAGAGCATTTTGTGCAACAGGGACTGACGCACCAGGATCCTTCGCTGTATCTTCTAAAATATTTTATCTATTTACATTTTTTTTTGGTGTGTTTTTGTGTGTGTCCTATGTGTATGTGTGTGTGTGTGTGTGTTTGTGTGTGTGTGTTTGTGTGTGTGTATGTGTGTGTGTGTGTGTGTGTATGTGTCTGTGTGTGTGTGATTGTTTGTTTTGCATCTTTTCTACTGATTGCAAGCCTCGCCTGTAAACATAATCAGTGGACATTTGCTTCCCCTGACATGAGAGAACCTGTGATCACCCGAATCAGTGGGTGCATTTGCACAGCAGTAGTGCGTATTGAGATGGAGAAGGTAGGCACTAAGAGCTCTGTGTGTGTGTGTGTAAGTGTGTGTGTGGGTGTGTGTGTGAGAGAGAGAGAGAGAGAGAGACACACAGCACCAGTGCGTATTGAGATAGAGAAGGTAGGCTACAGATGAACTCAACTGCACATTCACAGTGACTCTCAAACAAACAACTGCAGTCAGACTAGACTGGATATAAAGAGCAGTGTGTGACTGGCACCAAATAGTTTTTCCCTCTCATATCTCGAGATCTGTGTGGAGATGAAGACCTGCATGTACAGTTCATTTTTCATTAAGTGATGATTCAAACACAATAGTCAACTCTATGTATAATCATCAGCACTTGTGCAACAAGAGGGCCCATGTTTACTGCTGCTGTCATCTCACTTCATGGCAGGTGTGATTGATGAAAACCGTCATTGTGTCTGTCCGACACACAGACTTTCATGTGTCTCTGATGAAGAATCACGGGTTGCCATAGATACGGCCACCTCTGACCCAACCGGTTGGTCAGGTCAGGTCAGGTCAGGTCTGTCTCTTCGATTTAATTCTACCAGTGTCACAGCTCTGCCAAATCTGAGTGTGTCTGGCAAGGCCAGGAGACCTTCTGAACCGTGCTTAGAGAACCGTCTCATGGCGTCCTGTGAGGAATAAAAACACATCTGTTTGTTTAGGAGCGCTCGGTTTAGCATAGTTTAGCTAAGCTTAGCTTAATTGGTAACTCTTTATTTGGATAGTCCACCTACAGAGGCTTTGCGGAAGGTTTGTTCACTGAACATCTCCGTAACAAAATCCAATCCCTAAGGCTAACCTTAACCATAAATTGTAGTTGACAGAGTTTCAACAGATGGTTTGTTTATAATCTGAGCATCTGTAGATGGTGTATAGGGGACCAAATAAAGTGTGGCTGAGTCTGTTTCGTGAGAGCTAATCTGGTATGGTCACTGGAAAAGTCTGGTCATGTTTTCTCCCGCGGTCTGCATCTTTTTAAGACTTTCCTCCATATTGGCTGGTGTTTGCTGTAAGTAATGACACGCATATTACACTCCCGCCATCTTGATTTATTGTACTGTGTGTCCCACACATGTTTGTATTTCCCTCGTCAGGGCAGCCCAGTGCGTGCGTGCATGTGTGTGTTTGTCTGTGTGTGTGTGTTCCCTCGTCAGGGCAGCACAGTGCGTGCGTGCATGTGTGTGTTTGTCTGTGTGTGTGTTCCCTTGTCAGGGCAGCCCAGTGCATTGTAAGACTTGGCAAGGCCGCCCGGCAGGAAACTGCTTACATCACAAGGTACTTTAAGAAATTAAAAGACAAAAAAAAAATAAAAAATCTCACGCTGTAAATCTTATTGCCTCCATGGGAAAGGGGCCACATTTGTCTTGTTTAATGTCCGCCCATTAAAATCTCTTTGGAAGGCTCCATAACGGACTGTGAAAATATTGCTGTGAGGAGTTTGAAAGGGGGAACGGCTCAGAGTTTTGTCCAAAAGAATATGTCCATTTACTTGAGAGCAAAGTCCGTAGATCCATTTAGACTTAAAGTCTTGAGTGGAGTCTGCGTAGGCATTGCAGCCTTGTAGTGTGCGAGGCTATGGGTCAAACATGGTTAAACGTGAAGGATAAAATCCACTCAAATGGTTGATCTCCCTCAGCCAGGTTAAAATGAAATCCCCAACTCACAGTGTAATGAATACATCCTGTTTTTGTAGGTTGAAAAACATCTAAGTCTGTAACAGAAGCATTGTATGACCTGCTCCAATGTCGTGACATTTTGATGAAATTAGTGTGCCTTTAGTGTGTTAAATGTGAGAGAAGGCATAATGTGAGCTAAGCAGGCTGCCTTCGGTCCTGTGCTGAATTAATCCCGTATAAATATATACGGTTCAGCTTGAGAGGGAAAGCCCTTTGATCCTGAAAGGGGTGCCAGCTTCACTCCACACACACACACACACACACACGCACAGAGGGGACATGGGCCCACCCTCACATGGAGCTCAGAGCCACACTGGAGCTGAATGTAATGCTGCCCCCCCCCCCCCCCCCCCACACACACACACCTCCAAGGGGGGCAGGGTAAAATGTTGTCTGCTTAAGAATGCACTACATGCAACCCCTGCATCTTTAAAGATGCACTGCCAGTAATGTCACTAAATACACTAATACCTGTGTGTGTTCATGCCTGGCTCTCCTGTGAAACTCCCCTAAAGAAATCCCATGTGAGTGTGAGTGTGCACATGTGAGTGTGTACATGTGAGTGTGAGTGTGTACATGTGAGTGTGTGTGAGTGTGCACATGTAAGTGTGAGTGTGCACATGTGAGTGTGCGCATGTGAGTGAGTGTCTGTGTGCACATGTGAGTGTGTGAGTGTGCACATGTGAGTGTGAGTGATTGTGCACATGTGAGTGTGAGTGATTGTGCATATGTGAGTGTGAGTGTGCACAGGTGAGTGTGCACAGGTGAGTGTGTGTGAGTGTGCACATGTGAGTGTGAGTGTACACATGTCAGTGTGAGTGATTGTGCATATGTGAGTGTGCACAGGTGAGTGTGTGTGAGTGTGCACATGTGAGTGTGCACATGTGAGTGTGAGTGTGCACATGTGAGTGTGTGTGTGTGCACATGTGAGTGTGAGTGTGTTGGGAAATTAGGAGGACAGGATGCAGGGTGCGCTGCTGTTAACCAAGAGGATTGCCTCAAGCTCTGGGGTCTTTCTAATCCATATTAACAAAAGTAAGTAAGTTATGTAACTCCGATTCAGGTTTTTGTGGTTGTCCTTGCGATTTTTAAGAAAGAAAGAAATGTTCTCTGGAGACGCTATTAAGTTTGCAAACGGAACTTGGCACAACCTTGGTCACATTTTTAAATGCAGGAGCACTGCTAGTGAATCACACATAGACATAAAATAAAGCGTTTTATTCACAATGAATTATTAGCATTCCAATTTGACATAAACTTGGGCACCCCGAGTCGGTGGTGCGCTTCTGCATTTGCCGTTGGGTCGAGTGTATTAAACACATTTCTTTGCACAAGCCCGGCATGTGGTATCACTGGGCTTTCTCCATTCCACAGCTCCATTCTGGGCACTCTCTCAAGGTCACAGTGACTAAAGCCTTTTTCGGCTTCAGAGAGCCGTTTTAAAAGCACGGAGAGTTGAAAAGGAACATTTTCAAAGATAAATGGATTTGATCCATGTTTTAAAACACTTCCGCACCCACCCCCACCCCTCAACACCGACCACTGCTCCCATGCACATCTGAAAAAAAGGTCAACGTCTTCCTTTCATGTAACTTGCTTGAGGGTAACATTTAATTAGGATTATCTAAGATGAGGCTTTTGACTGGACTGGACGAAACAGGAGGGGGCCCAGCCTGCCCAGCTCTGCTGAGCCTTCTTTCATTTGGACTTCCTGTTTGCATCATAGCCTTGGCTGGCTATGAAGCCACACATCAGTGGGAAGGACATGAGCATGTAACCATCACCAGTAGAGAATTAGCA
>NC_045161.1:28758672-28778672 GCF_900700415.2 Clupea harengus
AGTGCTGCCTGTGCTGTTAGTGCTGTCAGTGCTGCCTGTGCTGTTAGTGCTGTCTGTGCTGTCAGTGCTGTTAGTGCCTCCTGTGCTGTATGTGCTGTCTGTGCTGTCAGTGCTGTCTGTGCTGTCTGTGCTGCCTGTGCTGCCTGTGCTGTTAGTGCTGTTAGTGCTGTTAGTGATGTGATGGAGGCCTGGACAAAGGACTGGAGAGGGAACTTCAGAGGAAACTTCTCTTCTCCCGGGCGCCCTGCAGCCTGGACACATGAGTCATCAAAGGAGATTTAGCCTGTTAATGTCAAGTCAAGGTGATTAAAGGAAGCTGGGATCCCTCCGACACCTTAATACCTGCCTTCATCCTCAGCGGCACAGCGCTAGCCTCCTCCTCTCTCTCTTTCCCTCTCTCTCTTTCCCTCTCTCTCTCTCTCCCTCCCTCTCTCTCTTTTTCCCTCTCTCTCTCTCTCTCTCCCTCCCTCTCTCTCTCCCTCCCTCCCTCCCTCTCTCTCTCCCCTGTGCTCTGTGGGGCCGTGGCCGTGTTTGTTAGCGGGACAAGCCATGCATACTTTATAGCGGCGGCGCGAGCGGCTAATGGCCTGGCTCAGGAGCTGACAGTTATTGACAGGCGTGATGGACGAGCACCAGATTAAGCCCGGGCGAGTCTGGACTCTGGCCCTGCACCTCTCGCCAAATATTTGACCTGAGGGGGGATAAGTTTCACTCGCACACACACACACACACACCTGCGCCCATTTTCCCTGTCTGTCTGTCTGGTTGGCTGGCTCTCTCCCCCCTCTCCCCTCTTCTCCCCCCCTCTCTCCCCCTCCCTGTTCCTCTTACTCTTTCTCTCTTTCCTTCCCCTCTCTTTCCCGCTCTCTCTATTTCTCCCTCTCCATCTATCTCTATCGTCCTACCTCTCTTTCTCTTCCTCTCTTCATCTTCCTATTTCTCCCTCTTCCTCCGCCTCCCCCCTCCATCCCTCTCTTCCCTCTCTTCCCCCTCTCTCTCTCTCCACCATTCCACCTCTCCCTCTCTCTCTGTCCCTCTGGTGAATACACATTTCCCACAATGGGGCTGTGCTCTCCCCCATGTCGGCGGTGCCCATCCTGACTGACTGTAATAACACCAGAATGGCGCAGACGAGGAGGGAGGAGAAGAAGGCAGGCAGTCAGAGGAAGGTCTGGAGGGAGGGAGGGAGGGAGGGAGGCAGAGGAAGGCCTGGAGGAAGATAAGTAGTAATGGTCTTACAGGTGGAGGGGTGCGATAGGTAGAATTACCACTCCAGAACCCAGGGCTCCTCCACTGCAATCTCAGCCTGATGCTGATGCCGACAGGGCCTTTAAGGCCAGGACCTGATACATGTGTGTGTGTGTGTGTGTGTGCGTGTGTGTGTGTGTGCGTGTGTGTGTGTGTGCGCGTGTGTGTGTGTGTGTGTGTGTGTGTGTGTGTGTGTGTGTGAATGTGTATCTGTGTATCTAGCTGTATAGACTGTTACCTGGGACCTGCGTGTGTTCAGTAGGTCCGTACTCTAGCAGAGCCAGACATGTGTTCCAAATCCACCTAAGGAGAAACATCTACAGGCGTAAACAGAGAGCTGCTCAGATTCAATCACCGTGGCTTTTTGTAGAAAGCTGAGCGGCGCTTTTGTCAAATTGTGGGTGAATGTTACTAGAGGAAAGCCAGCTGCATTATCACAGGCACTCATCACAGTACAGCTTCAGTGATCACAGGCACTCATCACAGTACAGCTTCAGTGATCACAGGCACTCATCACAGTACAGCACCGTAATTCATCTGTTGATTTTCTTTAACTATCAAACACAAAGTAGGAAGTGATTTGAGACTCTGAGTAGCAAACTCAAATGTTTTAAAAATCGAGATGCATCGATTTAGAATTGATAATCGATAATCGGTTTAGAATCGATAATCGGTTTGGAATCGAATCGTTGACCTCTGAATCGGAATCGAATCGTGAGGTGCCAAGAACCCCTTCAGCGCTCTGAGTCATTTATTCAGATGACTGCGGGCCACAGGACACATTGAGGTTATGCGATCAATGTGCCTACCCAGACTTCGATATCTCATTGTTGTGCTGGATTGATCCCTCTTTAGCGCAGGGCGCTCCCATTGAGCAGGAGATGTCTCCTGCTGGGCTTTTACATCACGTCATGAATCTTATGTCAACTTCACTCAAATGCTGCCACTCATGGTGAACTGGCGTCACAGGATGTAATAGTGTGTTGAGCTGAGTTCACTGTCTCCCCACTGTCTTTCACAGCAGAGAAGATACACAGAAAAAGCACTCGGTGTCCGACTCCGTGTCACCTTCAAGTGTGCTGAGCAATCCTACTTGACATAGTAATGAAATTCTCATTGAGCACACAAGAAAAAACGTTTCTGTGTCCAAAAATCTCTCTTAGATTTTGCCGATGGGCTTCTCCGTAATGGTTCTCCTGACCCTGCTGTAACCTACACCCTTATCATGCTCATACACTGTTCTACCATGTTCACATCTTGAGAGGCCAGACTAAACAGTTAAGAGAAGAATTAAACAAACAAGATAGTGACATTTACCCACAATCCCTAGAACCAGGAACTCATCAACGTACCTCACCATAGACAGGCATTAATGGCTCCTTAGCATGTGTTGTAAAGTTAACTTTAACATGTAATCATTTAACTTAACATCAACCTGACAATACACTTTAAATGTTTCAACCTTGGGTTAACTTCATGTTTCAACACTAAATTCTACTAATGATGTCCACCATTACTTGTTCCTGGTTAGGTCAGGTTTTTACAGGTCAGGTGTTCATATTCAGTTTTTGACCATACTAGATGATTTGAGTATAAATTAATGAGTAAACTGTGTTCTTTCTCTGCTGAAATAATGATTTGCACTTGTCAGATTGTCAAAATGTAAGCGCACATTTAAGTGAACTAATTTATTCACTTTGAAGTTAGTATTAGGTTTTACTATGTGAAAAGGCATAACAAATCATCTAAGACGTTCACAGAGCAAGACGGTCACATTCACAGAGCGAGTGGGTGATAATGTTAGGTTTAAAACTTACCTCAGACATTCCTTGTCATCTGCAAAATTAGCACCAAAAGAGAAGTGTCCTAATATCTTAATTAAAAAGAGTAAACCTTTTCCATTTCAAAGGGAAATATTATGCAAAAGGAATACAAAAAAAAATAATAACATTTTTGAAATCCAAAATAACTTCAAACCTTTCAGCAAAACACAAAGGCATGACTGTATGATGTACGGTTTGCCAACATTGAGTTTGCTGATGAAATCTTACTTGATGAAATCTACTAGCCTGCAGGTTTCATTTTTTATGTCAAGGTTCCTGCAATGGCTGATGGGAACTAATCTAATACTTCCTTTTCACTTAGCTTACATGATTCAAAGGGATAAGCTGAATGCATTGTCAGAATTACTTAGTTTAACATAAGTCATCGTTCAACGTAATATCATCTTGTAATTCAAATGTATTATGGTTAAACAGATTTATCAATCCTCTAGTCTTTCATTTAATTAATTTGAACCTCAGCGTTTTGCTCTTGTGTAATTTGATTTGAAGTTGCGTTTACACCAAACCTCAATATCCACTGAGCCAAAATGAATCAACTAAGTTGATTGAACATCTTGATTATTTAGATTTGGTTTTACTTAAAGTAACCAGATTCACTGAAGATCAAAGTCAACTCAACCCCCTGAGATCATTCACTGAAGATAAAATAACTATTTTAAGTCAACTCAACCTCCTGAGATAATTTGATTGAGTGTACGGATAAATCAAAACTTTGAAAAGAATGAAGGACTCTATTTCCAACAATTTCATGACATGTTTAAAAATAATTTTAATGTATTTTATGTGTGTTCACGTAACCGTTGCTAAGCACTGTTTAAAAGTTTCTAGGGTTAATGTTCTGTGTTTGCTAATGTCCCTGATACTATAACTCCTAATGGAAGCAGACGGCCGAGGCTATTCAGCAGTGTTAGACCGAGGCTATTCACCAGTGTGGAACAGCCTTGGGCTGGACCCATCTTAAATGAGAGGGGGCCAACAGTAATGTATCTATATCGTTCCACTGGTGGGTTTTGGTCGGCACCCCACCGGTGGTCTCCACTTCTGGTCCGCTCTCAGGCCACCATCATCTTTAGTTTAACTGGGCGTGGATATTAAGGAAATAGCATAAATGTTATAAATGTTCCTGAAATTTCAAACTCATCTCCTTGGCGTAGTCTATTTAAATTATCGTCCGCTAAACCGAAGAAGTTCATGACACTAGAAGGCTCACAAGGTGAAAAGTGACATGGTCAATGAAAGATCTATGTTACGCACTCGTAACATCTATACAAATGTTAATTGTTGGTGATAATAATTGGAGAAGTATAAATGAATGAAGAAAAACATGTTTTTAAAGCAGGTGGCTAAACTGTGGGCCGTTTGTCTGTAACTCCAATGAGCAAAAGGCCAGCAGACCGTTAACTCCGCCTCCAGTGTGCCGACAGGGGTCTGCTATCTGGGCATGTTACTTCTCACCTGGAGATCCTTGTAGATCCTTCTAGATCCTTCTAGTATGCTACTAGATCAACCTCTGTTAGACTATGCCAATGATACGAGTAACACATTCCCGGAATTGCAAACATTTTGTGTTATTTTCTTCATATCCACGCTCAGTTAAAGTAAGGATGATGGTGGTCTGAGAGTCTTTTCTGTCCTTTTTGTTAAGATTATGGAAATGTCTTATGGTTAGTTTTTGTGCTAACAGACCGTTGACTGAAGCCGCACAAAACACAGAATGGCCCTTTAAAGGCACAGTTCACTAATCCAATACACTACTTGTCAACTTCATTGAGTTGCACCTCACCATCCTCTGGCTGTCCATTCTGTGTGTGTGCCCGTGAGGACCAAGCCATACACTATTCCAGCCAATCAACATGTTGCTTTCTGGAGACTGGAAGGGAGGGGTGTCATTCGATTAGCTGTTGGGCTGTACTATCACCAGAATTAGGGAGTTTTCCTTTAAGAGAGGAAGTGTTCCTTTAAGATAGGGACCTGAGGAGATATGGCCAGGCACACACAGGCCATAGCGGAACAAAATCATCCCAAGACATTTTGACCCCAATTTTTTCCAGTAGTTAAATCACCCCCGAAATGTTCTTCCAGATGAATAATTCAGCACCCTCAAATCAACTTTAACTTCTGCTGGATGGCGACAGTGCCACCCCTGAGAGGCTGCACTGCGGAAACCTCAGCGCAAGGGGAATAACCTTTATTTAAGATAATGGCGTTATCGAATAGAAGAAAAAGTGAAATTACTTTATTTTGTGCTGTGTGGTGCTTCCACTGTTGTGGACAAGCAGATATCTCCTAGCACTATCCTTTTGTCCGAGTCGCTCTGATTAGATTGGTTTGAGGACCGCGTGTGTGGATGCTGGCCTCTCATTCATTTGGCCTGAGATTAGCAGAGCTTTTTAGCAGCGACAGTGACGTATGGGACCCAGGCAGCGAACAATGGCAGCGGCGGCCATATTGATTTAGTCCCTCATTGACTGTTGTTGTGCGCTACGCCAGTCTGCTCTTACTCACGGGAGCCAGGGGAACGCCACGGCGAGCCAGCAGCCACATAAATCAGCTCCGCTGAATATCTCAAGAACACCACCATCTACTTCCTCACTTAAGGTTTTTACTTAGAGATGTAGTTTGTGTGTGTGTGTGTGTGTGTGTGTGTTTGTGTGTTCATTTGTGTGGGTGAGTGTGAGTGAGTGTGTAAGTTAAATAAATAGAAGTTTTGAAGAAAAAGTAAATGTCCTCAAATTAAATGCAAAGAAGCAGACAAAAGCATGGAAAAGTCTCTAAATTGTAGAGACTATAATTGTTTTTCACTGAACTGAACAGTTTCATCCCTTTCACCGAATCAATATTCCCATTTGTGCCTCCAAGGCTCTATTGATCTGGGCAGTTATTAAGTAGAAATTAATTACCACCGCCTTGTTGCAAAATGCTTTGTTAGTGTCTTGTCTTCAAAACATAAGATAATTTTCTGTTTTCATTGTTCCAGATGAGGCTTTGTGTCCCACAATGAGACCACAGCTCATACACACCATGGTAAATGTGGGCGCTGCTTGGCTGAAGGATGGCACACACACATCTTTTTTTATTGAGGGTTTTTTGGGCCGCGTTGAGCACTTGACTGTCACACAGGCATTGTTGGCAGTGCTGGCAGTGATTTACATGTTTGCTGAAAACAAACAGAATCACAAACGGACTCGCACTAATTGAGGTGTCCAATTCCATTATTAGGGAATGAACAAGCTCCAAGAGCCCAGCAACAAGCCAGACCCCTTACCGAGCCTTATGATGTCAAGGCATGCTGTGTGTGTGTATGTGTCACTGTTTGTGTGTGTGTGTGTGTGTGTGTGTGTGTGTGTGCATATTTATTTGTGTAAGTATGTGTGTGTTTGTTTGTGTGTGTGTGTGTTAATATGTGTGTTTCTGTATGTGTTACTATGTGTGTGTGTGTGCATGTCTATTTGTGTCACTGTGTGTGTGTGTGTGTCAGTTTGTCTCAGCTCCATGTTTGTTCTGATTCATGGCACACACACATAACTGACCCATCATCATTCTTACGGGACATTTGCTCATCCTGGCCTCCTTTCCTTATGTTTCCTTTCCTTTCTTTTCCTTCCTTTTTTTTCTTTTCTTTCAGTTTCTTTTCCTTCCCTTCCCTTCTTTTCCCTTCCTTTTCTTTTCCTGTCCTCCTGCTGTCGGAGAGGACGAGGCAGTGCTGTTGGGACCTGCAGGCACACACACACACACACACACACACACACACATACACACACACACACATACACACACACACACACATACACGCATACACACATACTGCAGGCTGGACGTAGAGAGCTGGTGTCTCTCTTCAGAGATAATCCATTGAACCCCCCCTCCCCCCTCCCCAATAGCAAACACAACTCAGAAAGGGTTTTTGGCAGCCATGCTCCAAACGTCTCTCTCTTTTTATCTCCCTCTCTCTCTTTCTGTTTGTCTCTTTATCTCTCCCTCTCTTTCTCTTTCTCTTTCTCTCCCACTCATTCTCCCTCTCTTTCCCTTTCTCTCTCACTCATTCTTTCTCTCTTTATGTCCTTCTCTTTCTCTTTCTCTGTCTCACTCTCTTTATCTCCTTCTCCCTCTCGCTCTCTCTCTCCCTCTCTCTCTCCCTCTCTCTCTTTCTCTCCCTATCTCTCCCTCCCTCTCTCTTTCCCTCTCTCCATCTCTCTCTCTCTCCCTCTCTCCCTCTCTCTCTCCATATCTCTCCCTCTCTCCCTCCCTATCTCTCCCTCCCTCTCTCTCTCTCTCCCTCCCTCTCTCCCTCTCCCTCTCTCCCTCCCTCTCTCTCTCTCTCTCTCTCTCCCTCTCTCTCTCTCCCTCTCTCTCTATCTGTCCCAGTGAGTGTGTGTGGGCTGCCAAAGGCTCTAGTGCGGCATCTCTTCTGGGCCCAGTGTTATTATCGAACCTTCAGCGATGCTGTGCTCCTCTTGTTAAGGTCATGACAACCATTTACTCATGGCGTCCGCCGCTGCCCCCTGCATTCAGATAATCCCATTTCAGAGAGATCTCCACAAAGGCCGAAGTCATTTGTGCATGCAAACACAAGGAAGGGAAATGGCCATCCTGGGAGACGGCCAAGCAGGGCAGGTCTTCACCTTAAAATCACTTTGAAATCTACTGCTCAGTGACAGGAAGCTCAAACAAGAAACGTCTTGTATCCCGTGTGTATTCTATTTTCTCTCCATTGCTCTCTCTCTCTCCCTCTCTCTCTCTCTCCCTCCCTCTCTCCCTCCCCTCTCTCTCTCTCCCTCTCTCTCTCTCCCTCCCTCTGTGTGTGCAGTTTTTAAAGGACACTTTGTATAAGCAGGTTTTGGATGACAGTAATTGCTTGCTTGACGTACTCTTTTTGACTGCCAACCTTTAAAAGGGTGCTGTGTCTGAGCAGGTGTTTTGAGGACTGGCGTTTGGTGTTGGCATGCCACTCTGTGACCCCGACCACTTTCACCTGCTGCTGTAAGTCTCCCTCCTGAGTCTGGGCAGGAGTACTAAACTGGTCCGTTGGGGCATCCATGGACTCTCAGGTCTCTCAGTGTTGATGCCGAGGGGGGTCACCTGCGGGGCTCTTGTACCTCCTGAGGCACGCTGCTGGTCTCAGTGGCACACACTCACACAGGGCAGCCCAGGGGGGAGTAGAGCAGAGAGAGCAGCTCTGCTGGGGCTGCTGATGCTGCAGAAACACGTACAGTATGTTGGAGCCACTAACACACACACACACATGGGTACGGGTGCTCAGACACGAGACCTGCAGGGAAGGCTGGCCTCTAATTTAATTTAATTTAATTTAGGCAGCCCTCTTTAGATTGGCCGTTATGACAGTTTAATGGCACTGAATTAACTGGGTTATGTTATTGGTGTGGGAGTAATGCACGCTGTAAAATGGCAGCGGTGATGGTGTTGTGTCTGACAATGGAGCAGGAGATGAGGCTGTCGGCTTGATTAAGTGGCCAGGTAGTGGGCTGTTGGTCAGGGGGTGAGACACGCTGTAATTTGATTCTGAGCGTGGCACTCGTGCCAAATCTGCATTGGAAATCATGTCACTGACACACCCACATCCTCTGTCTGTATGTGTGTGTGTGAGTTTGTGTGAAAGACAAAAAGGGTGTGTGTGTGTGTGCTAGAGAGATATAAACAGATATAAAGAGGGAGAAAAGGTTTTAATTGGATTGAAAGAGTGTGTGTGTGTGCGTGTGTGTGTGTGCAAATGTGTGTGTGTCTGTGTTTGGATGTAGGTCAATCTTTAACATTTGACTCAAGAGTATTAAGATGTATAGTATTATCATATGTTAAAAATGAACAAGGCCCAATGTGCTTATATTTTACTGGTGTATAAATCCACTTTTATTAGATCCAATCATCATCTCTCCAGCATAGGAGGTCCTGGAGACAAGTAATTTTAAACCGGGTTAGCATAATCTCCAGTGATCTCCAAATCCAATCCAATCAAATGTGCTTTATTTATAAAATATGTGCAGCATTAGCTACAATTGTTTGTGCTACCATGTCTTTTTTGTATTCATTTTTATCTTGGTGTGTTTCTGGCACAGTTTTTACTGACGGGAACTTCCCCCAACATAGACAACACACACACACACACACACACACACACACACACACACACACACACATACACACACAGACACACATAAACAAGCATACAGACACACACCACTGAAACATATTTCATATTGAGGAATGTGAGTTTGTGTCAAATGTACCTTCGCTGGGCCATCCAGGATCAGCAGTCTGTCATTATGTGAGTAAAAATATGTATGCCGAGGTAAAGTCATTATGTGAGGTAAAATAAGTATGCTGAGGTAAAGTCATTATGTGAGGTAAAATAAGTATGCTGACTAAAGTCATAGTTAAAATAAGTATGCTGAAGTAAAGTCATTATGTGAGGTAAAATAAGTATGCTGACTAAAGTCATAGTTAAAATAAGTATGCTGAAGTAAATGTCTGGATATTTCTCTGTGTGACGTTACACCATCCCCAGGTAGAGCAGGAATCAAAAGCACTGTTTGTTTTCCCCACACCCCGTGACCCAAGGGGTTAACACACTTCAATTCCACGCTCTACAGAAATAAGCTGGCTGACTTGAACTTTACTTTCTGTGTTTCTGTGCGTTCCCAGAGCGTCAGAGGGAGAGAACAGAACGTTCTTTGATCTGCGTTGTGAAAGAAAGCGTCCTTTGCCTCTCGTGTGATAACAGCACTCCCTCAGTCACCTTGCTGTTCTTGATAGCGGGCCTATCTGTGATGGAGTGGCTCTATCTGATGCCTGGGGAGAGGGCTCATAGAACTGCAGGGTAGATGAGGTGTGTGAGTGTATCAGACGAACCCGACCAGAAACCAGAAAGTGGTGTGACAGCAATTAAACTGATGTTACCCCTCCGCCTTTGTCATCCCTTCACAACCTCTTCGAATGTAGAATCCCGGCGTCTCCTTTACTCTGGGTTAAATTCACCATATCTTGCACAAAATGGAGCCGTAAAGCACTTAGCATCAGCATCTCTTTGTAGAACTGCCATTGCAGTTTCTTGTGCAGAGCTGGTTTTAATGAAGAGCTGTGACATCCTGTCAGAGCTCGTCCCAGGTGTCTCTGCTTCCTCTTGTGGCCAATCACAATGGAGAGACACACTTACTAATGATTAAGGAGATTTGCTGCCTGTCTAACTGGTTGCATCTTAGTCTTTTAGTTCTGGGATTTTGCCTCTAATCGGACGGGACAGTGAAGAGAGACTAGAAATGATTGGGAGTAGGATCGGTAAATGGCCGCGAGCCGGACCCAAACTCCGGTCATCATGGGCACTCGGACCCTGACTAGTTCTGGCCCTGTTCTGGCCCTGTCCCGGGCCGGTTCTGGCCCATAATCAGCTGTCCTGATGATCCCCATGCTGGTCATTAGGGCTAAAAGGTCTGTAAGTAGCCTGTGGCTCTGCCCATAGACTGGCAGTGAAGCATACTAAACACTCAGACACACACATACCTACACATTCACACTCGTGCACACACACAAAACACACACACACACACACACACACACACACCTACACATTCACACTCGCGCACACACACAAAACACACATACCTACACATTCACACACACCTACACATTCACATTCACACTCGCACACACACACACACACACACACACATAAACACACACACACGCATACCTACACATTCAAACACATAAACACACACACACACACACACACACACACACACACACACACATACCTACACATTCACACACACACACACACACACACACACACACACACACACAGATACCTACACGCACACACACACGCACTCTTACACACACACACACACGCACACACACACGCACTCTTACACACACACACACACGCACACACACACGCACTCTTACACACACACTGTTGTGAGACGTGTGCCGTCTCAGGAGCCATGTGCCATCAGGAGGCCCCGCCGTGAGCGAGTGTGTCAGATGATCTCTCCGCTCCCTCCAGTCTGTCCCGAGTCTGCGCCGGGGAGCCACTGCTGCGAGAGGACATGCAGCTGATTTGTGTAATGGAGGGTGACTGACAAGGCCTGAGAGGGATTGGAAAACTCCAGGCCCCAGACAGAGAGTGAGCGAGTGAGTGGGCCATGGGGGAAGAGAGAGAGTGAGAGACAGAGAAAGAGGGGGGGGAGAGAGAGAGAGGAAGAGAGAGAGAAGGCCATAGCAAACCTCGCTGAACTGGTGAACTCATAAATCATGATTGAGACAAGCCTTTCCCGTTTCCAAACCCACCCGACTCTCTCTCTCTCTCTCTCTCTCTCCATTTTTATTTCTCTCTTCATCATTTTATTTCTCCTTCATTCAACCTCTGTTTCCTCAGACCCTGTTCGTTTTGGTTGATGTTGTTCTCACAGTTTTTTCTTTTTTTAAAGCTACTGAAGAGAAAGAAATGAATTAATGAAAGAAGGTCTGTCTCTGTTCAACCACCTTCTGTGGTTTCTTTGTACAGATCTTCACATCCTTTTAGCAGTCACCTCAGGCTCTCTGGCCAACATCACTTTAATTCTTCACACTGCGCTGGGTTACTTTTCTACAAGGACGGATGTCCACTTTGCAGGTCATATTGATGTGTTCCTGTGGGCTGACTGAAATGTTGGTATCTGAGCCCAAAGGCCATGCATTAATCTATGCCACAGGTGCTTTAAATCTGAAGACTTTTTCATCCAGCAAATGAGTCGTGACAAAATGTGATCGTTAAAGCCAAGGGACAATCAATGGCTCTAATGACACACAATGAATGCACTTATTGATTAACAATTAGTTAACAAAGACACACAACCAAAGACGGCACAAAGACATAATTATGGTTTAGTCTAAAATATAAAGTGATTGTGCTTGGGAAAGATGCTGGTCACCATAATATATAATAATAATTCTAATAATAATAATAATAATTCTTTCATGAAAGTCAAGTAGAAAAGTACATGATTACGAGAGAGGCAATGCTCTACTCTCCCGTCTCGATTTTGAGCTCTCAACCCTGTTGGCTTGTGTTGGTCCCAAGTTGACACAAGATTATAGGTGGTTATTCAGTCACACATTTAATCATGTCTATTCGTCTGTAGTGACAGACACCGGGTAGTAATGGGTTAAGTGCCAAACATTCAACATACTGGTGTCAGAAGTTAGAAAATAACTATCCACTAAAACATTCTCAGTGCAAATGCTCAATCGTTGCCCTTACTGGGGAGAAAGACTGCCTGCCTGCTTACAAACCTTTAATGATATGTGCAGTGCTTAAGTGCCTAAAATAACTCTTACTCTGAGGGACATAATGCCAGGGACAGCCCGGCAGCAAACATTACGCAAAAGCTTTAGATTACAACCTGCCGATAACACTAGTTTAAAGCATTTGTTAACTTCAGCAAACCATTCATCTCCGTCCTAACAAAATATTGTTATACAAAATGGTGTTATGAAACATACGTTTAGGTAGAGAAGGAATCCTGTATCAGCCTATTAAGTTAACTTTTTCTACTCATCCTATCTTCTCATTCGGAGCTTACTCTACCTCCCCTGCTGCTGTGCTCTCCTGTGGAGACAGGGCGGCAGTTGCTGCATCATCTCTACAGGGTATTTCAGGACCACGGACAGCAGCCACGCCAAACATTCCAACATCCCCAAAGATTTGAAACAGTGGCCAATGAGTAATGTTAAATGTATAAGGTTTATGGCTTAGTCATGACTTACTCAACGCTATTCAATACAATGGTCAACATTAACAAACATGTCATAAACCCTGAGTGATGGTACGTGATGAAGTTAATATGTTGGTCATGTTATCATCGGGCACTTCATGGATACCAGCTCAGGGGTTGTTCAATGTCGAGTGTTTTCCTCAGCTTGTTCTACGGTCTCTCTGTTTCGGGCTTTATTATTACGGAAGGAGCCCCTCCTCCTCCCCGCGCACCTTCCACCCCAGACTAAAAAGCTTTGATGAACACAAACATCAGAATGGCTATTGATTGGGGCTGTTTTTGTGGAGCGGTGCTGGTGTTGTGACTTACGAGGGAATGTCTGAGTCCTGATTGATCGTCCCTGGGCTCCTGGACCTGGTGCTGGAAGGGAGGGAGAGAGAGAGAGAGAGAGAGAGAGAGAGAGAGAGAGAGAGGGTGAGAGAGAGAGAGGGAGAGAGAGGAGCAGGGGGAAGAGAAAGAGGGGGATAAGGGGAAAGAGAGAGAGAGAGAGGAAGATAGAGGGAGAGAGAGAAGCAGGAAAAAGAGAAAAAGGGGGATAAGGGGAAAGAGAGTGAGAGAAAGGGAGGGAGGGAGGGAGGGAGGAAGGGAGAGAGAGCACATACGCCATTAATCAAGTCTTTGCTGACGTGCTGACATCGCACAGCCCCTCAGGGGGCAGCTCACACGCCTGACAGCAGCCCATCCGGCCCACATCCGGCCCAGCCACAGCAGACCGGGCCTATACCTGCTCCCGAGTCCCCCGCCACCTGGGCTGCATCCAGAATGCCTCCAAAGGCGAAATGAATGAACAAACAAAACAAACATGTCGTCGTCCGAGAGATGATGAACTGTGAGTGAGCAAAGTGAGAAGCATTTTACAGGGACAAGAGGAGAAGAGAGAGAATCCCATCAGGTCAAATACTGCCATTATGATTTGTATCAGTGTTTGTCAGTCCCACCATAAAAGTGACTCATAAAAGCCAAGTACAGTAAGAGGCCACGGCGTATTGGCAACTTCCTAAATGGAACAATAAAGACATTTAGATGTCAGGAGTGTGATAAATCAGTCGAGCTTACGGTCAAGGTAGAGGGGGAATGTGAATGGGGATTCAATGCACAGTTTCCCCTCCTGAGGTCCGTGGCACTATCTGTCTCTGTCTGACTCTGTCTGTCTCCATCTGTGTCCTATTTGAATGCACAGTACATGCTGTGGCAGTGACTTAGAGCTCTAGGTCTATGGGATGGTACACTAAACCAACATGCTAATTAGCCAGACTGGGAAACGGAGGGGTTTTCAAGCTCTGTTTGTTTGTGTGTGTACGTGGGTATTTGTGTGTGCATGTGTGAGTGTGTGTGTGTGTGCGTTCGTGTGTGTGTGTGTGTATGTGTGTGCGTGTGTGTGTCTGTGTGCGCTTGTGCGTTTGTGTGTGTGCGTGTGTGTCTGTGTGTTCATGCGTGCATGCATTTGTTTGTGACAACTCTGCTGGGATAGAGGGATAACAGGTTGCCTTAGTGTTATCGCAACAGAGAAAGAAAAAAAAAACAATGGCAGATCTTTTCATTTCTTCTCCCCTTTGTGTTTGTGTTTTGATTGCTGAGCTGTTGCCATAAAGCCAGGCTGAGAGAGAGAGAGATAGATAGAGAGACCGAGAGCCCGGCTCAGAGAGTGGCAGATCTGTTGATTTCCAGGATCCCCCCTGAGTGAAAAGCTGCTCATTAAATCTGACTGCTTGCCCCCAGCTCTGCTGATGATCTGACCCAGCCTTGAGAGGCCTCCGTCTGTGGACTCCTCAGTGCGATATCCACAACCTCATGAGTGTGGAATAGGACTTAGACATACCGCTGAGGACGGACAGACGTTGGTTCAGATCTTGCCCTAAGTCAGAAGATGCTGTATTGATTACTCGGCAGTCCAGTGTCTATCAAAGGTGCTGTATTGATTACTCGGCAGTCCTACTTTGATGCAGAGATTACATCTAAGGTTTTGATTACTACAAAGATTGCATTGAAAAATAAAAAAACAGAGAAAGAGGATGTTTGCAAGGGCCAGAATAGAAGTGATGATTTTCATATTTCAGTTAAACGTCAAAGAGCACGTCCCTCTGCACACACACACACACACACACACACACACACACACCTCGCACCTAAAGCCTCAAGCATTCTGTTTCATCAGCACATTCCCGCCTTATTGGTCCATTTCTCTTTCACACAAATCTCTGGGACACAAACACAAGCAAAAGCAACAAGCATGAAATTGACAGATCTTTATTTCATGTCCGACAAAAAAAAAAGGGGGGGCCTCTCGTTTTAACCGTGTTTTACCAGTCTCCCAACAACCTTCACAGGGAAGGTCATAGACTTGGAGCAGAGGCTAACCGAGAGTGACAACATGCGTTATGTCCTGTGACAGCATGTGTTATGCCTGTGAAAGGCCCTCTCTGTCACCCTGTCACAGCTCTCTGACAGTTGAGCCCGTCAGCGGTGTGATTGGCTGTGTTGAGGCCCTTGGCGACGCGATTAGTCTTGTGTAAGTGCGTACAGCTATACAGCGATCGCAGCTCCTGGCCCTGAGCTTTCCTTACGCCAGGGCAGCAGATTGACGTGTTCAGCTCAGGGGATGGGGTTGCAGCCTGTACTCACACTCGTGAGGGCTTTTAGCTGTGCTGAAACTGATACAGAGCCGAGAGCTTCTCCATTCCTACTCTTACCTGGCTGGACATGTATTTATTTGGCAGACGGTTTTATCCAAAGCACCTTACGACTGAGGAACAGCGCTCGAGCTTCAGTATGTTCAATGCGTTCCATTTTGTCGTTCAGAATGAAGGGATGGCTGGTTTTGAGTTACATTTATTTTTGGCAGACAGTTTTATCCAACGTGACTCACAGTAACACAGATTTACATTTTGATCAGGATGTTTATACCCTGTCTGGGTTTCAAAGTGAGCATGCTAGATGAGTCCTAGCGTTCCTTGACATTCAGGTGCGTTGGGGAGGAATTAGAACTCATAGAGGGACCCTGTACGCTTCAAAGAGGCAGTAGGCTTTTAGAAGAGATTTATTTAGGCGACATGGATAAAAATGCATTCTCTAAGTGTTATCCCAAACTGCAGTTCGTCCATGTTGTCTACATAGATCTCTTCTAATTGCCTACTATCCTTTTGCAGCATGCGGGGTCCTTCGATCAGTTCTCTCCGGCATCAAACCCGTGACGTTGGTGTTGATAACACCTTGTTTCACCAGTTGATCAAGAGTATAAGAGTGTTAGAGGGGTATAAGAGTATAAGCTCCCTCTTTAAGCAAGCTCCCTCTCCCGTTTCAATATAATGAGACGAAAGGTACTTGAAGTGTTTCTTGGAGGTATTTGGTTAAAGGTACTTGACCTTGTGCTGAAAGGATTTTCATTGATTCCACTCTTTAATTATTTTAGCCTTGTTTGAGTAATGCAGACACGGCCAGTTTAGAAGGGTCTTTATCTGATTATGCAGCCATTAAAACGAGAGGTAGAGTGGACTGTGAGCGTTTCATGAATGAACGTCACTGAGGGGTTTGTTTTCCTCCTAACGGCAAAGCACAGCGATCTGACTATGTAGAGTCTGTACCCAGCCATAACTTGCGTTGATGCATCACAGCGAATTTCAAGGGGTTTGGAGCGTTGTTAACGGAGACCCTGTTTGCCTGCAGGCCATAACTAGTGTTCTCAAGAGCGAACTCACAAAAGTCAAAGGGTCGGACTGTTATTTGCGGAGTCCCTGCTGCCTGCAGGCTGTCGGTCTGTCTTTTTGTAGGGGTGAATTTAAGCTTAAAATGAGATCCAGGTTTAGCGGGTTTTAGTGGGGCCTGCTGCTTGGCGGTGAGCAGTGTTAGCCTCCGACCCGCAGTGTTTGAGGTCGGCTTCCAGGGATCCTCCCCGCTGCTCGTCACCCTCCGCCCTTGACACGTCACGTCACGAGGCACACGCGTCCCGGAGGATATCAAAGGATTTGCTCCCAAGTTGAGCGTCAGAAAAAGTTGAAAAAAAAAAAAGGTTGTGGATTCTTTTGTTAAAACCTCTTTCATCTCTCTGGATGTCAATTGTGTGGCTGAGAGGTGAGTGAAGAGCAGAGCTGGATCCTCTGGAAAAGGATGTGTTCTGAAACAAAAGACATGAAGACATTTGTGAGGAGCTCCCTGCACCAGCTACCAAAATCCTGAAGGGATCGGAAATATGAATATTATATGGCATTGCTTTTCGGATTTGAGGGAATCCTTAAATTGATTTGGACTCCGTGTTGTAAGACAATGATCATTAAAGACAGGCGTGTCTGTCACGCTCGTGAGCTGTCAGCGCTAGATGCTCTAAAGCCCTGGGACGGGACTGAGGCATCCCCCCCATAATCCTCTCTGTTACTGATTCAAACATTAACTTCACACAAGGCCCATGACGTCTCGCTACAAAGGCAGTGTCAGATGAGAGACACTGCAGGACAAAGAGGAATCCTCTAACCCCCAAAGCACCACACACACACACACACACACACACACATACTCTTCAGTGCACCTCGATTAGCGCGATAATGCTAAAGCTTTTATGGGCCACTCCACTCGAACGCTAAGAGGCGGACCTTCAACACCACACAGAACCGTCACTGTCAACCGTAATGGGTTTGTGTCACCAGGGAACGCTAAGCTGTGGATTTAGGATATCTGAGCTTCTTCTTCTCACTGTCTTTCTCATAAACTTTCCCAGCACTTACAGTGTAGCCTAGTCTGTGTGTGTGTGAGTGTGAGAGTGTGTGTGTGTGTGTTTGTTTGTGTGTGTATTGCTATGTGTACGGGTTTGTGTGAATGTGTGTATTATTGTGTGTAAGAGTTTGTGTTTTTTGGTGTGTGTGTGTATATGTGTGTATGAGTTTGTGTGTGTGTGTGTTTTAGTGTGCATGTGTGAATGTGTGTCAGTGAATGTTCTGAGTGAGTAGCTAGTAGTAGGTGAAAGTAGGAGAGAAAAAAAAACAACATGACCCTAAACCCCCAACATGGCAGCACAGGGGCTATCAGGGGTGTGTGTGTGTGTGTGTGTGTGTGAGAGAGAGTGTGTGTTTGTGTGTGTGTGTGTGTGTGTGTGTGTATTAGTGCGTGTATGACAACATGGCAGCACTGGGGCTATCAGGGGTTTGTGTGTGTGTGTGTATTGGTGTGTGTGTGTGTGTTCGTGTGTGTGTATTAGTGAGAGAGTGTGTGTTTGTGTGTGTGTGTGTATTAGTGCGTGTATGACAACATGGCAGCACAGTGGCTATCAGTAGATGGGGTCACTACTTTCTCCCGCCATCATGGCCAAATGACGGTAGCAGATACACAACTGGCTGAACATGATGACTGAACATGAGTGAGCTTACTCAGCTGTATATTATGACTGAACATGAGTGAGCTTACTTAGCTGAAATGCTTCCGATGACCTGAGCGTCATGCACCATCGCCCCTCTCTGTCTGCTGGCGACACTCGCTCTGCTCTGCTCCTCGAGGGGAAGAATACAGCAGGCATGGCAGAGTAATCCCGTCTACACGGGCAGAGTTAAGGAGCGCAATTAGGAGTTTAGATTGCGATGAAAGCACAATGGCTGACCTCCAGTCAGGGAGGTCAGCGAGGAGCAAGGCAGAGGAGGACTTTTGCCAATTTCAAGTTTATTTCCTCTTTCAGAGCTGGTAATGCGGCTGGAATGAGATCTGTTCCGCGGGATACTCAGTCACACACACACACACACACACACACACTCGCTCGCATGCACGCACACTCACTCACTCACTCACTCACTCACTCACTCACTCACTAGCTCACTCACTCACTCTCAGATTCTCTCTTTCTATCTCTCTCTTTCAGTCTCCCTCTCAAAGTCTCCATCTCTCTCTCTCTCTCTCTCTCTCTCACAGTCCCCTCCTCTCTCTCTCTCACAGTCTCCCTCTCTTCCCCCTCCCCCTCTCCCCCTCCCTCTCTCAGCTGCCCAGACTCATATCTCCATATCTCTTGCTCATGTTGTAATCTTAATTCCCTTTGCTTTTGATGAAGACTTTGAAATCATGATGGGAAGCAGACAGACAGACAGACAGACAGACAGCAGGAATATATCTGTGTGTGTGACGTGTTTGGATACAAAACCTCTTCACTGCGTTTGCCCGCTGTGTCTATTTTACACTCACTTTTACGAACTCTCCCTAATGCTGTCTAAAGTAACGACTCCGTCATCGGCAAACATGGGCACTTGGAGATACTCACTCTTAAGATGAAGCCGTCCCCTTCAATTCATTTAAAGGGCATGAATTATTAAACAGTCATTTATCACTTTATGGCAACGCATTCTTAAGCTAATTATTATGTCAGGGCTAATAAATGTGACATGTCACACCTCCCTCTAGCAACCCGATTATGGACCTGTCTCCTCCATCTGCAAGCCCACCTGGCACTGACACTGGATCATCTGTGTAATATGTCATCAGTTTGTCATCCAATCACAGAGAGCGGTGCAGGGCATGAGATGGACCGCACTAAGACAAGATTGGCAGATGCTGGATACTCCAGTACAACAGAGAACATGTAAACGGGATGTTTTTGGCTATATTCCAACCCCTGGTCAATTCCTCAGACTTGTTTTATGACTTATATGAATGACTAGTTTCAACACAAGATTGACAGTCTGTTTTAATATAGGGATAGGGAAGAGGACTGGGAATGTGTTAGGGATAAATACACAGAAGAGGACTGGGAATGTGTTAGGGATACACACACAGAAGAGGACTGGGAATGTGTTAGGGATACACACACAGAAGAGGACTGGGAATGTGTTAGGGATACACAGTGGTCAAAGACTCCTGTGCTCCTGTGGCCTGTGTTCATCTATTACTCTCAGCTTGTCAGTGAAGTTCACACTTCTCACGCTCGTACCAGCATCCCAGTGTCTCACTGCTGGCTCTCCTTTGGTGTTTGAGTGTTTTTGAGTGTTTTCCTCCGTGTGTATGCAGTGTTGCAGAGGCAGAGGCAGCAAGAGCTCCAGTTCTGATCCGGCACTGCACTGGTGCAATATCCAGCGCTGAGCCCGTTTCAGTCTGCTGCAGTCGGGGCGCTCACAGGTGTCTCTGGGGGTTAAAGGATGCTGATTGGCTGGCAACCTGTCCATTGAGCTGTCAT
>NC_045161.1:28783672-28793672 GCF_900700415.2 Clupea harengus
GTGTGTTTGTGTGTGTTTGTGTGTGTTTAAACGTGTGTGTGTGTGTGTTTGAGCGTGTGTGTGTGTCTTTTAGCGTGTGTGTGTACTCCTGATCCAGCCAACACAAAGGACCATCCCATAGTCTCCCGCGTGAGTGAGGTTTCCTTTCCTCATCTGCAGGCTCTACACTACAGATCCTTCTCACACTCCAAGGCCTCTTTGTGTGTGTGTGTGTGTGTGTGTGTGTGTGTGTGTGTGTGTGTGTGTGTGTGTGTGTGTGTGTGTGTGTGTGTGTGTGTGTGTGTGTGTGTGTGTGTGTGTGTGTGTGTGTGTGTGGAGTGTGTGTGTGTGTGTGTGTGTGTGTGTTACCAGCCTGGTGACACTACTCTATAGACCTTTCTCATACTCTGCAAGGCCTCCGCTGGGAAGTTTGGCTTTTAAAACTCTATCCACAAACATTTCCTGACTGTTCCCTCTCATCCCTTAAGAACCCGATCATAAGACTTTAAAATCCCGCTTTAAAATATAGATCCCTGGATGCCCCGAGGGTTCAAACATACTTTACACCAACGCAGGAATTCAAATGTAGGGCAGACTAACATGTGTGTGGTGTGTGATGTGTGGTGTGTGTGTGGTGTGTGTGATGTGTGTTGTGTGTGTGTGTGTGGTGTCTGTTATGTGTGTGGTGTGTGTAATGTGTGAGGTGTGTGTGTTGTGTGTGTGTGTGTGTGTGTGTGTGTGTGTGTAATGTGTGTGTGTGTTTGTGGTGTGTGATGTGTGTAATGTGTGGGGTGTGTGTGTGTGTGTGGGGTGTGTGTGATGTTTGTGTGCTCTGGTATGGATGACCTAGCCACAGTGCTTAAATAACTGAATTGAGGCCCTTCAGAGCATGCTTCCCTGTCTTAGCTGCTGAGGGAATGTGTGTGTGTGTGTGTGTGTGTATGGGCCTACTGCATATAGCCAATCAATAACCTGAGGAATGAGATCAGTAAAGGCACAAAGCATATGATTCAACAGAGAAAGAAAGGAAGAATGAACGAATGACTGAATGAATGAAGGAATTTTAGAGTACTTACATGTATAGAGTGTGTGCGCGCTCCCACCTTGAAGTAGATTTTACATATGTCCCCAAACTAGTCCTGAGTAAGTATGCATGCAGGTGTGTGTGTGTGTGTGTGTGTGTGTGTGTGTGTGTGTGTGTGTGTGTGTGTGTGTGTGTGTGTGTGTGTGTGTGTGTGTGTGTGTGTGTGTGTGTGTGAAGTAATCAAGCCAAGGTCCTCGGCTCTGCCAGTGTGTTTGCCTACAGAGTAATGAAACACAAGCAAAGCCAGTGAGCATCCCTGAGGCATCCCTGAGACACAGGCGTCCTAAATGTGTCTGTGATGGACCCGGGCGTCCTAATTGTGTCGTGGTTTAAAATGCCTGTCAGAATATTCTCTTACACTAGTTGACTATATAAAAGCTGAACAGACTTTGAAATGGTTATTAGATTATTCTTGAAATCACTCACGACGGTACAGTACCTGAAAGAGAGTTCCCTTAGAGTGCGTGGGTTGAAGGTGACACGAGGTTCAGTCCTGTAGATGCCTCACTGTCCACTTCCATCTTGTTTGTGTCTGCTTGATTCATGACTTTCTTACTAAATGTATTATTCTAATTCCTTCTTGTGAGAGTCATCAGTGAGATTTGGAAAATTGCCCCCAATGTACCGTGAGCTTTATGCCCACCCCACCCCACCCCCCAACCCCCCAGCACTGGAGAGATTTTCCAGTCTTTGCCAGAATATATGAGGCAAATATCCATAACTTCAGTTAAACACATTATTGCCTCTGCCTTGCAGCGTGAAAAGACCCACCATACATCTCCCTGAGTGAGATGCTGTGTACGGAGTTGTGCTGAGAGAACTCCACTCACATTTGGACAGGCCATTTGCAAAACAAAATGGATGGTGTGTGATTATGTGTCCCCAAATAGCCTGAGCAGTATGGCTTTATTCAGTTAGGCGCCCGGCACACTTTCGTGCTTAATATTCATAAAGTCACATGGGAGGTGATCAGCTTCAGGTAGACGCGTCAGAGAGAGACATTCATCTTAGGGAAGATTGAGACTGCGTAATGGCTGCCGTGTGTGTGTGTGTGTGTGTTTCAGACTACTTGATGTGTGCTGTGTGTGTTCAGACTGTTAAGTGTGTTTTAAACTGTTGTGGTATCATGAGAGGTTTTACCACTGAGCAAGGTGTAGGGCAGTGCGCAACCAACAGAACAGAGCAGGCAAAAGTGCTTTCCAACAAAGAATCCGGTTTATTAACCAACAAAAAGTATTTCGGGAAGCAAACAATAAAGTTCTCCAAAGGCAAAACATAGGCTTCAAAAAGTTGCTCCTAACTTAATTCCTCCCGGCTGTGGTTGCAAACTCAGAGTTCATCAGACACCGAACTCAGTTTTTGCCACGTACGATGCCTCTCGCTTGGTGTGTGTCTCAGCTCCTTTGTTCTCTCCCTCTCCCACACCTGAGCTCCCGCTTCAATCAGAGGGCTGAGGCATTTGCACCTGTCAGAGAAGTGCATTCTGGGAGATGTAGTTTTCCCGGCAGCCATCTTGTGGCGTGGTAGCCATTCCGGGAGAGGAACATAACGCCCCTCTACCACACGTCCCCTCGTGATGCCACACTGTGTAATGTGTGTTGTTTGTGTCTCAGACTGTTGATATGTGTGTGTTTCAGAGTGTTGATATGTGTGTGTCTCAGAGTGTTGATATGTGTGTGTCTCAGAGTGTTGATATGTGTGTGTTTCAGAGTGTAGATATGTGTGTGTCTCAGAGTGTTGATATGTGTGTGTTTCAGAGTGTTGATATGTGTGTGTCTCAGAGTGTAGATATGTGTGTGTCTCAGAGTGTTGATATGTGTGTGTCTCAGACTGTTGATATGTGTGTGTCTCAGACTGTTGATATGTGTGTGTCTCAGACTGTTGATATGTGTGTGTCTCAGAGTGTTGATATGTGTGTGTCTCAGAATGTTGATATGTGTGTGTCTCAGAGTGTTGATATGTGTGTGTCTCAGAGTGTTGATATGTGTGTGTCTCAGACTGTTGATATGTGTGTGTCTCAGAGTGTTGATATGTGTGTGTCTCAGAGTGTTGATATGTGTGTGTCTCAGAGTGTAGATATGTGTGTGTCTCAGAGTGTTGATATGTGTGTGTCTCAGAGTGTTGATATGTGTGTGTCTCAGACTGTTGATATGTGTGTGTCTCAGAGTGTTGATATGTGTGTGTCTCAGAATGTTGATATGTGTGTGTCTCAGAGTGTTGATATGTGTGTGTCTCAGAGTGTTGATATGTGTGTGTCTCAGACTGTTGATATGTGTGTGTCTCAGAGTGTTGATATGTGTGTGTCTCAGAGTGTTGATATGTGTGTGTCTCAGAGTGTAGATATGTGTGTGTCTCAGAGTGTTGATATGTGTGTGTCTCAGAGTGTTGATATGTGTGTGTCTCAGACTGTTGATATGTGTGTGTCTCAGAGTGTTGATATGTGTGTGTCTCAGAGTGTAGATATGTGTGTGTCTCAGAGTGTTGATATGTGTGTGTCTCAGACTGTTGATATGTGTGTGTCTCAGAGTGTTGATATGTGTGTGTCTCAGAGTGTTGATATGTGTGTGTTTCAGAGTGTTGATATGTGTGTGTCTCAGAGTGTTGATATGTGTGTGTCTCAGAGTGTTGATATGTGTGTGTCTCAGAGTGTTGATATGTGTGTGTCTCAGAGTGTTGATATGTGTGTGTCTCAGAGTGTTGATGTGTGTGTATGTGTGTGTGTCTCAGAGTGTTGATGTGTATTTTCCAGACTGTCCAATGTTCACTGTATACGTCTCAGACTGTGTAATGTGTAAATGATGTGTCTGCCTCAGACTACATGATGTGTGTGTGAGACGTGTGTGTGTCTGTGTGTGTGAGTGTGTGTGCGTGTGTGTGTGTGTGTGTGTGTGTGTGTGTGTTATATGTCTGCCTCAGATTACATGATGTGTGTGTGACGTGTTGGACGTGTGTGTGTGTGTCTCAGACTGTGTAATGTGTGTGTTATATATTCCCGACGCCGTAATGTGTGTGTCTCAGACTGCCTCATGCGGGTGTTCTTGTTTCTCTGTGTGTAACGGCTGCTCTGTCCTCTCAGCCTCTGGTGGGCCTCGGCCTCAGCTTCTGTGATTGAGTCTCGCTGCTGCCTGGTACCCCCACAGGTCCCCCCCGCTCCCCTGGGGAACCCACACCATCCAGGAAGGCTGATTACTGGAGCTCCAATCCCCTCTCCCAGTCCACAAACACAGCTAACAACCCCTCTCCATTACCCCCCCCCCCCCCCCCCCCTGCCTCAGGTCAACCACAGTCTCGACAAATTAGCCTTTGCCAAATGGTATCATGGCTTGGATTGCTTATTAGCTGCACCTTACTTCCTAACAATGCAGCACTGACACCAGCTCCACACTGATGTTCTGCTCAGTCGCTGTACTGGGAGCTTATTTGGAGTTCTCACAGCAATAATGACTGTCCCATGCTGGCTCTCTCCGTGGGGCCCTGAGGTGACGGCAGGTCTAGTCAGGACATGATTAGCTGTGTAGGAATGAGCACTCCTACAGTATTTCTTATGGTATAGTATAGGATGGTAGGATGGTAGAGTTAAGTACAGCATAGCATAGTGTAGCCTGGCATAGAACTGCATATCTCAGCTTAGTTTTCCCTATTTGTTTTGGCTCAATGTTGTCCAAGTTAAAGACTTTGCTTAGGAAATATAGAAAATGTGATGGTAGAGTCTGCAGTACTCATTTGAACCCCTGATTCAGAATCAATTATGGTTTCTTAGAAGAATTCCCTGCAGAGGCAGCCATGATCAATTCTCAAGATCTAAAGCAAGAGAATGCAGGAGAATTCAGCTTTCTGATGCAGCATACAGTACATATAAATGTGTGTGTGTGTGTGTGTGTGTGTGTGTGTGTGTGTGTGTGTGTGTGTGTGTTCGCCTCAATGGTTCCCCTCGTTACAACCAGGCGAGGGGAACCATTGAACAGTTGACTTCTTCAGGTCTATCACTTAATGCATGAGGTTCAGTATGTAACCTGCTAACCCACCGCGCATGGAGAGGTCATTTATCCCCGTCAGAACGAGTCGTGTGTGTTGTCACTTCAGGTAGAGGGCTTAAACAGTTTGAATAACCCTTTCTGGATCTTCTCCGGTGCTCCGACTCTTTACGTTCGGAGTGGCTGGTCAAGGCCAGAGTTAAGTCGGCTGGCTAATTGGCTAAATGGCGCCTCCATCAGAGCCGTCTGTCCTGTGCCTCAGAGCTGTCTCTCGCTGTGGACTGCTCAGAGGGATCACTCTGTGGAAGTAGGTGGATTTCGACCTCAAATTGAGCGGATAGTGGCACTAATAGCTTTCATCAGTGCAGTGCTTGTTGTCCCTCAGTCCATTTAGCCGGGGAATGGGCAGAAATATGGCAGCTACTGTTGCTGCCGCCCGCTTTCTCAACAACACCCCCCCTTCACACACACACGCGCGCGCACACACACACACACACACACACACACACACACACACACACACACACACACACACACACAGACACACATACACACACACACACACACACACACACACACACACACACACACACACGCACACACACACAGTTAATGCGAGTGAATGTAACATCGCTCAATATGTCACCCCATTTACACACACACTTGGTTCTCTAAGGAAAAGACATTGGCCTTTTCTGGAAGCAGCAACCTGTGCATAATAAGTAAATAATAATAATAATATATAAAATAAAATATATAATAATATATAAAATGTAATATATAATAATATATAAAATAAAATATATAATACATACAGTATATATACACACCTCTTATTAATACCTCCACAACCAGGTGAGGGGAACCCAGGTCGTTACTTCAGATGACCAGTTCACTAGTTCAGATCGATCACTTCATGCCTGAGGTTCAATATGTAGGCTACACGCTAACCTGCTAACTCACCAAGCATGGAGAGGTCATTTATCCCTGTCAGAACTAGTTGTGTGACTTCTACAGGATACTGCAGGTGTTGATTCAGAGTTTGTTTCTTAAGAACTGCAACTGTATCTAAAAGTACTAATTATTCCCTGGTGTTTCGTTTAAGATGTTTTTATAAGACCTTGACCAGCAGCACAAGCTGTGAGTGATGCTACAGTTGAGTATTATTCATATCGTCTTATCTTAAGTTTGTTTCTTTAACCTCTATGTTTCCAGCCTAGTCCCTCTGCAATTAATTATCTGGATAACAAGAGAGTCCCTGCCTGGACAGGAAACAACACTTACAGTCTCAGACATAAACAAATAATCAACACATGAAAAGAAACCAGCGCAGAGCATCACCCCCAAAACAATCTGCATGAGGATGGAGATTAACCTTCAACACCATTTGCCCCACGGTATTTATAATAGAAAAGGGCCAGAACTGACCAGATGGGAAATTTTACAAACTGGCAAAATGTTTGAAACAAGATAATGAAATACTGCACGCTGGACTTTCTCTGGGGGTTCCCGGGGAAGATTGAAATGATCTCTGTTGTATTGCAGCTAACTTTGTTAAAGGATCTCTGTTGTATTGCAGCTAACTTTGTTGCCAACTTCAGGACACTTGGGTGCAAGCAGTCAAAATGAGCAGATTTCTTACATGTGCTGATTCACTGGGCACCTCCTGTGCAGTGGAAGGTGTGAAGTTCATCGGTGTGGTCAGCCAGGCAACTTAACGCATGTTAAGGTTCAGTGTCTGATGACTGAACACTACATCAAACAATGAGGACAGAAAGTGTCAACTTCCAATCCAGAATCACAGAGATGGTCATACACATTTAGAGTAGACGACCCAGCACTGTTAAACACACCTAGAGTAGACGACCCAGCACTGTTAAACACAGGTAGAGTAGACGACCCAGCACTGTTAAACACAGGTAGAGTAGACGACCCAGCACCGTTAAACACAGGTAGAGTAGACGACCCAGCACCGTTAAACACAGGTAGAGTAGAGGACCCAGCACTGTTAAACACAGGTAGAGTAGAGGACCCAGCACTGTTAAACACAGGTAGAGTAGACGACCCAGCACTGTTAAACACAGGTAGAGTAGACGACCCTGCACCATTAAACACAGGTAGAGTAGAGGACCCAGCACTGTTAAACACAGGTAGAGTAGATGACCCTGCACAGACATCATAGATAGACTAGCACTGTTATACGCAGACTGTACATTTATCAAAGTAGGATTTTATATGCAGACATGGACAAAACAGATTTCCAGACATGTTGGCCCTTCCAGGAGCCCTGCTAGGCACAATGGGGGGGGGGGGGGGGCACTACACCTCACCTTATCTCACCTCAACCAGGCAGTTTGGGGATAAATTGTAAATTATGCAGAACTCAGGGTGTGAAAGGAAGATGAGTGTTTGTGTGTATGTGTGTGTGGTGTGTGTGTGTGTGTGAGAGTGAAAGTGAGAGTGTGTGTGTGTGTGTGCGTGTGTGTGTGTGTGCGTGTGTGTGTGCGTGTGTGTGTGTGTGTGTGTATAAAAGTACATCTCAGGTACATCTCATATTTGACGGGGGACTTGGCCTGTAGCCGTGTTAGCAGGAGAGACAGGGGGTAGCTGACTCTGGACAGGATCTGGTGTGGATGAATGCCTGATCTGTTTCAGGGACATGTTAACTGTCCAAAGTCACCTCATGAATCACTGACCTCTGAAGTATGAGCCTCTGTGTGTGTGTGTGTGTGTGTGTGTGTGTGTGTGTGTGTGGGGGGGGGGGGGGGGGGGGGGGTTGTAGATGTGTGCACATGTGCATGTGTGTGTGGTTTTTTGTATGTGCGCCTGTGTGAGTGTGATTGTGCAAATGAGTGTGTGTGTGTGTGTGCATGTGCGTGAGCGTGTGTGTGTGTGTGTGTGTGTGTGTGTGTGTGTGTGTGTGTGTGTGTGAAGGCCTTTGGCTTGTTTCGGGTGACGGAGATGATATACAGGCCTAGTCATGCTCCACTGGACCTGCCAGAGGTCTTTATCAGCTGCCACCCCTCTGCGCCCTTCACTAAGAGTAACTAGAGACCACACACACACACACACACACACACACACACACACACACACACACACACACACACACACACACACACACACACAACCCATCTCCTCAACCAGCAGTCATGACCAGGAGCTGTGCACACACACCCCAATCGGTCATCCAGCGACCACAGGCTCAGCACAAAGAGAACATCCGCCCATCTGCTTTAATAGTTGTCCATGGAGCAGGTGCTTCTATCCAAAGCGACTGATAGTGAAGTGCAGACAAACAGGAGACACAATGACTGATCACTGTTCAGCATGCACTCAGTGGGCCCACTCTCTGTGTACTGTTTACCAGCGCGCACACACACACACACACACACACACACACATGCTCAAACACACACACACACACACACACACTCACACACACACACAGACTCACACACACACACACACTCACACACACATGCTCAAACACACTCACACACAGACAGACACACACACATGCTCAAACACACTCACACTTACACAGACACACACACACACACATGCTCACACACACACACACACACTCACACACACACGCCTCTGTCTTGGCTCCTGTGCCTCGCACTGAACACACAAAGAGGAATGGTGTGGGTGATAAGTCTAGGATCAAAGCATCTGTAAAAGATGCGTGACATCTGCTGCATGTCTGTTCTAAGAATGTGAATGTGTACACGTGTGTCTATACACAAACACCACACACACACACACACACACACACACACACACACAAACACCCCACAAGCACGTACATCTCATATCTCTCTCACACACACACACACCAACACACACAAACACCACACAAGCACGTACATCTCATATCTCTCTCACACACATAGACAGACAGACACACACACACACACACGCACACACACACAGACAGATGCATGCAGGCACGTATACAAACACAGAGGCACATTCGCACAGGCGCACACACACACACACACACACACACACATATAGTTCATTACTCCTCTGCAGTAAATGAGCTGAGAAATGATGAACCAGACGGGGGAGGTTAGGCTGGAGCGTCAGTGGGCGATGACGAGGACTGATGAACCATCTTCGTCTCACGGCGTCTCAGACATGGATGGATTCGCATCTCTCTTGGTCTCCGGCCTATTAAACGCCCGTCCCATTGAACACCACGCACTGTGGAGCCTTGTCTTCTGTCTGCAGTCTTATCAATGACAAACCGCCGCCATTCAGCTGAACACACACACACACACACACACACACACACACACACACACACACACAGACACACACACACCCATAGTTAACGCATCGTGACTGATTTAGCAGAATTGTTATAGATGAATCAGTGTTGAAACAGTGACTTACCAATCAGGCTGTGCTCTTTATTTGTTATAGATATGAAGCAGTGACTTAATCAACCGTGCTGTGCTCTTTATTTGTCCTGTTCAAACGCCACATACAAGCCTGCAGAATGACTGTGGCCTGACTGACTGTGGCCTGATTTGAAACCTGTTTCCGAACATCACTGTGACCTGCAAACATAAACAGCATAAATTGGCATCTGAAATGAAACGATGGAATTGGATTTTGCAAGAGAGGCAGAGGGAAGTCGGAGGAAGAGAGGGAGAGAGGGAGAGAAAGCAGAGGGAGAGAGGGAGAGAAGGCAGAGGGAAGTCGGAGGAAGAGAGGGAGAGAGGGAGAGAAAGCAGAGGGAGAGAGGGAGAGAAGGCAGAGGGAAGTCGGAGGAAGAGAGGGAGAGAGGGAGAGAAAGCAGAGGGAGAGAGGGAGAGAAGGCAGAGGGAAGTCGGAGGAAGAGAGGGAGAGAGGGAGAGAAAGCAGAGGGAGAGAGGGAGAGAAGGCAGAGGGAAAGAGGGTACAAAGCGTCTGTCTGTCTCTCGCCTCTGCACACTGACATGGGAGCTCA
>NC_045161.1:28808672-28813672 GCF_900700415.2 Clupea harengus
CTACCAGACACTCTTGCATCAGAACCAACCAGACCAGTCCTATCAATGCCAGAATAGCAACTCCACTTCCTCTTGCATCAGGACCAACCAGACCAGTCCTTTGGCCCATCATGTCAATGCCAGAATAACACCTCTCTCCCCAGTGTGTAAGAGTCCGAATAACAACCCTTCTCCCAATCATGCCAGTGCTGATAGAGCTGATAGAGCCCCCAGCTGGCTGGCCGAATGACCTTCTGTCAGGTGTGGTTACCCGGGTTACGCCGAGGGCCTCAGCATCACAGTGAAACGCCAGTGAAATAGGCTCGTCTTAGGCTCAGGAGATTAGATTGGACTTCCGTGCACCACAATTGCCTCATGGAAAATTCTGTGCCTTTATCAGGCAGAGAGTGAGGTATCTCATTGTTAATGAGAAAACTTTGATCCAGATTGAATTTAAGGATGCTAGTGTGTGTGTGTGTGTGTGTGTGTGTGTGTGTGTGTGTGTGTGTGTGATGGCATGGCAGTATTGTCAATAAGCTTTGCACAGCTCTTGTTGTATACATGTTTGGCATTTATGTGATCCTCTTGTAAGATCCTTCCATGATGATTCCTATTTCATGTCTGCAGTGACATGAATGCTTTGGCTATACACACACATACATCGGCATGTGAGAGGGGGAGAGAGAGAGTGTGTGTGTGTGTGTTTGTGTGTGTGTGTGTGTGTGTGTGTGTGTGTTTGAGTCGACTGCCCTCTGACATGAATGCTTTGGGTATACACACACATACATCGGCATGTGAAAGGGGGAGAGAGAGAGAGAGTGTGTGTGTGTGTGTGTGTGTGTGTGTGTGTGTGTGTGTTTGCGTTGACTACACTCTGACATGAATGCTTTGGGTATACACACAAATACATCGGCATGTGAGAGGGAGAGAGAGAGAGAGAGAGAGAGAGTGTGTGTGTGTGTGTGTGTGTGTGTGTGTGTGTGTGTGTGTGTTTGCGTTGACTACACTCTGACATGAATGCCATGGGTATCACTGTTTTCATGTCTGCGTTTGTGTAATTCTCTATAGTTGAAGCCATTTTTAGATTCCGTGTTGTATGTTCTGGTGTCACAATTGTGTCCATACTTGACTGATAATCCCACTCTGACATGCGGGGTCAAATGCTCTCATCAGGGTGTTTAACACTACATGATGTTTCAAAACTAACCCGCTGCTGAATCTTAATGCACCCACTCTGCAGCTGCTCACTGTTCAGTATCATAGTACTTCTCTGGTTGCTGAGGTCTTGTCATAAGGATTTGGGCAAAATGCTCAAGATCAACACTCTGAAGATCAAAGCCTCACAAACCATCAGAGAAGATAACAAATTACAATCTCCAAATTAAAAGCAGAAAAGCAGACTGAAAAGGAAAAAAAAAAACAATCCTTCAAACCCATTTATGAATTGAAGATATTCACACTGGGTCCTCAGACTTTCAGATCAATATTAAACTTTTTTTATATGAACGTATCCTGGATAAAAGTTCAGCTTTCCCCAAAACTACAGTCGTTCTCTGTGAACACTTAAGGGCCTCTTCTGTGATTGACAGTAGACTAAACCCAAACAATGGAAAGAAGGTCACTGATCAAGTGCTTTTAGAGACAGATTCAGCCCTTTATACTGTGGCATCTTAAGTGACAGAGGAGTGACTTTATAATGCTGCGCTTCATTGGTCAGGTCTTATCCATCTGTCAGCTCTTGATTGGTCAGGTCTTATCCATCTGTCAGCTCTTCAGTGTCCTTTTGGAGGCCAGAGGCAAAGAAAATTCCCATCCCCTTTCAACCTATGCTCTCTTCACATCTGTCAACCTACAATTTAGCAGTTTATTATTGCAAATAAGTGATCAGTCCAACCAAGAAAAGATCTTCATATGCTCGGATTATCATCAAGTAAGCCAACTTTACCGAAGCATTGATGATTGTGTTGCCTACAGGATCGTGTTTAAAAAAAACAGTACATTCATTCCATGTCACGAGAACAGTAAAATATCACTCCTCCATAACAGGATTTATTAACGGGGAATTCTCCATGCTTTAAAATATCACACCTCCATAACAGGATTTATTAACGGGGAATTCTCCACGCTTTAGCGGCTTTCAACACCCTTCTATCTCCAATAGTCTGCCATTTCCACAGACCTAGACATAAAGTAGGTCTAATTCAATTAAAAGTTTGTTTTAAGTAATTGAAGCTTTTCCTTCGTGACATTTTAAAAGGTCAGTTCATGTGAATAATACTTGCTGGTGTGAAATTGTGTAGTTATAATAACTTACTATATTAAGTATTGTGCTGTAATAATATTCTACTGTACTCTATTGAGGTTGGAGTTGATGTAATAAAACATTTAGCATAGTTTTTAGATGTAAATGGAAACCTCTGCAATTTGGATGTTAGCATTTGGCATAATAGACAAAGACAATAATGATGATGAGTAATGAAATGAAATGTAGACCTGTGTCAGCGTGTGTGTGTGTGTGTGTGTGTGTGTGTGTGTGTGTGTGTGTGTGTGTGTGTGTGTGTGTGTGTGTGTGTGTGTGTGTGTGTGTGTGTGTGTCAGTGTAGGCATACATCATTGCAACAACCCTAATGGCTATTTGTTGCATCTTCGATGACAATTAGATGGGCTCTAGTAGAATTTAATGTCTTGATTTAAAGTCCTTAAATTCCTTAATTTCTCACTGCTGTTTATATAAAGACAGGCCCATTAAGTCTAGCAAGAGGTGATGCTGCTGTGTCATCGGTAATCGACTCTGTCTCTTAGAAGTGATGCGTGAGTGAGCAGCACATCCCATTTCTCATCTACATCTGTCCTGGAGTCCTCCTTACTTGTTGCATTCCTTCCTCGTTTTTTTTCACCTTTTTTATAAGAGGAGGGGGCTAGAACATAACGAAAGGAAGGGAGGGAGGGAGGGAGGGAGGATTGATAAATAAATGAAATGATAACCATCTACAGAGTTCCTGATTTCCCTACTTTGGGACCTGTCTACTTCAGTTTAGAACAGATGCAGAGGGAGAGCAGGTATTATATTATATTCCTGTTCTTCATTGGTCCCTTTTTCATTCTAGAATTCATTTCAGATTCTGAGATGTGTCTCAAACTGACCGCTATGGTCTTCTAGCATTCATTACGTCGAGACTGGTCTCATCTATATTTCAGAATTGATTTAATTTAAAAATGGTCTCCAATTTATGGATAACAAATTGTCTACAACATATCAGATTCTGAGTTGTGTCCCAGGAGGAGCACCCGGCCTACCCAGGGTGTGTGAGGACAGGGTGAACAGGCACCTCACAGGGCTGTCTGCACTGCCCACAGTAACTATGACAACAACCGTAACTACAGTATAACTATAACGATGTGTGTATGTCGTTACTGTTAAAGTGTGTGGTGTGGACATGGCCATTGTTATGAGCTAGAGCGATATTTAAAACTACAGTATACTGTTATAGCTATCGCTGGCAGTGTGAACGGGCCTATACACTACATTTTTTTAAATAATTTGTTTTGTGTCGGCCACTAGCTGAAATTGTTTTATTTATTTACCTATTCACTTATTCATTTCCCCAGCTGTCTTTTATCCTAATAGTATACTTTACTTTTTTAATTGCCCATTTATAGGATTTATTTCTTTCAGTTTTGTATTTTTGTTTACTTTTCTCATCTGCTGTGTTCACTGTGTCCCTGCTTTAATTGTGTGTCAGGCTGTCAAAGTGCTCAGCGCTCCGTGCTGCAATGCCTCGCCCAGAAGATGCAATATGTGAATGCCTCACTCACACACACACACACACACACACACACACACACACACACACACACAATATGTGAATGCCTCACACACCCACACACACACACACACACACACACACACACACAATATGTGAATGCCTCACACCCACACACACACACACACACACACACACCCACACACACACACACACACACACACACACAATATGTGAATGCCTGGTCTGATCTGACTTGATATGAGGAATTTGTCAGAGCCTCTTACTACTAATCCTGTCACTGTGGATATTAGCATCTCCTCACTGTCTTCTACACTGTCTACTAATCTGTGCGATCTTTTCTGTGTTCTGTTCTGATTGTGCCTGTTGTGACACTGTATTATGGTTCCATCCGAAATGTGTGCACTTGATGTGCCATGTTCTCTAGAGAGGAAGTTATAGTTATGATCGTCGTGGTAATATTTCTATTCCAAGTGCCTCAGTAGATCCCACAGGCCTGCCATGTGAGGATCATTTTCAAGTGTCTAAATTAAATTACAAACGTTCTCTGTAATATCTGTGTTTATGAGGAAGCTACTAACTGTCCTTCGTTTTTCTATTCTTCTGCACCTTGCAAATCCTTAATTTTCTCCTGATTTCAACAGCCACCTTCTCCTACCTCTCCTGTCTTACTCTAGAACCCGCTAACGGTTCTTCTCTCTTTCCTGTAGAACCGCTTCCACCTGCAGATGATGACCGGCGTGCCCCCGTCGGGCCTGGCGGAGCTGCTGCTGTCGGTGCTGCGGCGGAGCGGCTGGCAGGAGGGCATGGCGGTGCTGTGCCAGGGCTGGGAGGACGCGGGCATGCTGGAGCTCCTGGGGCCGGTTGGCGCCCCCCAGTGGCCTGGAGACTCCCAGTGGCACCTGCGTGCTTCTCTGGACCTGTCGCACGTCACGCAGGAGGAAGCGGAGATCACCAACTTCCTGTCCGAACACCTGCAGCAGGCCGAGCCGCCACCCGCCTCGGTGCTGCTGTTCGGGTCGGACCCGCAGTGTGCCGCCTCGGTTCTGCGCAGCGCCCAGGAGCTGGGGCTCACCTTGCCCACCGTCCACTGGATCATGGGCTACCCGCTGAGCCCTGACATGCTGCACACCATCGGGCTGCCCCTCGGACTGCTGGCCTACGGCGAGGTGGACCGTAAGCCCCTCGAGTTCTACATCAGAGACGCCCTGGAGCTGGTCACCAGGGCCGTCGCCG
>NC_045161.1:28821172-28833672 GCF_900700415.2 Clupea harengus
ATGGCTACTGCATCGACGTGCTGGAGAAGCTGGCCGAGGACATGCACTTCGAATTCGACCTGTACATCGTGGGCGATGGCAAGTACGGCGCGTGGAAGGGCGGCCGCTGGACGGGGCTGGTGGGCGACCTGCTGAGCGGCGTGGCCGACATGGCCGTCTCCTCCTTCAGCATCAACTCAGCCCGCAGCCGCGTCATCGACTTCACCAGCCCCTTCTTCTCCACCAGCCTGGGCATCCTGGTGCGCAGCAAGGACACGGCAGCGCCCATCGGCGCCTTCATGTGGCCGCTGCACTGGACCATGTGGGTGGGCATCTTCGTGGCGCTGCACATCACCGCGCTCTTCCTCACGCTGTACGAGTGGAATAGCCCCTTCGGCATGACGCCGCACGGGCGCAACCGCGTCAAGGTCTTCTCCTACTCCTCGGCGCTCAACCTGTGCTACGCCATCCTGTTTGGGCGCACCGTCTCCAGCAAGACGCCCAAGTGCTGGACGGGCCGCTTCCTCATGAACCTGTGGGCAATCTTCTGTCTCCTGGTGCTGTCCAGCTACACCGCCAACCTCGCCGCCGTCATGGTCGGGGAGAAGACTTTCGAGGAGCTTTCGGGAATCCACGACGCCAAGGTGAGCGGGGGGTTAGGGTGAGGGTGAGGGAGGGTGTCTGCTCTGGTGTGATCGTGCACAGCATGATTCAGCTGCAGATTTGCAGAAGTAGGTGGGGGCCATTCTGCCCTGGTATATCCCGCTAAAGCCTGATTACAGGAACTTTTCAAACTCACATTCATGCAGACAAATTCTGCTTATTTGTCACCCACCCATCCACTGTCGAGGTAAGACTTTCTGCCCTGGAAAGATCTGCTAAAGCGTGCTTAAAGGGCGCGTCACAGTCGCGCTAATGCAGCCGCATGCACAATCGCAGCTAATGCAGCCACATGCTGCTCGCGTACAGCTCAGCAGTCATTGTCTGTGGCTAATGAAGAAGCTGATGACGCTGAAGAAAGTGAAAGATGAGGAAGGAAAGAGGGGAGTGATGGTTGTTTACAAACACTGAGACGGGCGACCGAGGCTAGGCGAGAGCTGCAGACTGCAGATAAGCCGTTTTGATTTTACAAATAGATTCTAATAGGGGTGATGCACCGCAGCTAATGTGGCGCCAACGGCTGTGTGAGAGGCCCCCTGACTGATCCCGAGTCAGCAGTGTGGGAGGTAATTTGGACACGTAAGTAAGTATGGATGTAGATGTGCCTCGCTCTCTGAAAAGCTCCTTTGATGTGCAGTCTGTCTGGAGCAGACGGCAGGTATGTGTGAAGAGGATTTCTGTCGTACAGGATTTCTCTTTGTCAGGTCTCTGTGCAAGTCAACTTATTGTTCCTTAACCGTATTGACCTCTTCCTCTTCCTCTATCTCACTCTCTCGCTTAGCCTTATCTTCTTCTGCCTCTGTCTCTCTCCCTCTGTTATTCTCTCCATCATCCGTGAGCCTCCTCTACAGTCTCTGATTAGCTCTGACACTTTTGTGCCTCATTGAATCAGACTGATTTTTTTTCTCTGTCTCTTTGTCTCGCTTCCTCTCTACATCTCACACTTTTTCTTCGACTCACTCTCTGTCACTCTATTTTCCTCCTTTTTTCTCTCTCTTTCTCTCTGTCTCTCTCACTAACTATTTCCACTCTCCCTCTCTCTTTCTTCTTCTTTCTCTCTCCCTGAAACTTTCCGCCTGTTCTCTCCCTGTTCTCGCCTCTGGGTTCTGCAGCTCCACCACCCGTCTCAGGGGTTCCGCTTTGGAACCGTGCGCGAGAGCAGCGCTGAGGACTACATGAAGAAGAGCTTCCCGGAGATGCACGAGTACATGCGCCGCTTCAACGAGCCCACCACACCAAACGGGGTCTCCAACCTCAAGTAAGAGCACCACACCAGACAGGGTCTCCAACCTCTAGTAAGAGCGCCACACCAGACAGGGTCTCCAACCTCTAGTAAGAGCGCCACACCAGACAGGGTCTCCAACCTCTAGTAAGAGCGCCACACCAGACAGGGTCTCCAACCTCAAGTAAGAGCGCCACACCAGACAGGGTCTCCAACCTCAAGTAAGAGCACCACACCAGACAGGGTCTCCAACCTCTAGTAAGAGCGCCACACCAGACGGGGTCTCCAACCTCAAGTAAGAGCGCCAGGCCCGTAACCTTTGACCTCTTGAGTGGGCTTGGCTGGCGTTAATCATATCTCCACATAGAAGGTGGCAACCCTACCCATCATACCCTCAAACCTCTCATTCACCCATCACTCATACCTCTCATATCTCATCCTGTCTTCTGATCACCCATGTCTCTCAGAATTGTCTCTCACTCATCACTCATACCTCTTACTCACCCAGGATTCCTGCAGGGGTATCCTATCACTCTTATGATTGATCTCCTATCGCTCTCATGATTGATCTCCTTTCGCTCTCATGATTGATTTGTGATAATCCTCATCTGCTGCTGGAACATCCATGAGGAAGGAGGTAGGGGGTGTTTCTCAGAGTCAAGGAAGGATGCTACGTCATTGAAGGACTGTTCAGATGTCTTGCCTAGCCTCTGAAGGACCCGGCTTTGAAGTATTTTGAAGGACCCGTCCTACTAAGGAAGCATCCTTGACTTTGAGAAACACCCAGAGAGAGGGGAGAGTTGCTGTCTTTATGGTGGTCTTGGATGCCAATGAGTTGAAGATGGAAAACGCGACACAAAATACTGAAGGATTTATTTTCATGGTCTGTTTTTCTTCTGTCAAGAGAGGGTCTGAGAATCTTAAATCCCCTGGGAAATCTGTCTGTAAGTTACCTGGTGCAGTGGAGACTCTCTCTCTCTTTCTCTCTCACACACACACACACACACACACACACACAACACACTCATCCATCATCCATCCTGGCTTTGTCAGAAAGAAAGAGCAGTAACTGTTGCACAGTATGCACTCAGAATACTGATACAAATCTATTTAGACAAACCTATATAATGTAGGATTCCGAGACAAACCTTTATAACATACAATTCTGAGACAAACCTATAGCTTATAATGTAGAATTCTGAGACAAGCATATATAACGTAGAATTCTGAGACAAACCTACATACAAACCTGCTACAATTCTAATAATGTTATGCAGAACTGTGAGATGAACCTTTGTGTTGTAGATGTGTTAGATGACTCTGTGGTGATGAGGTCACATTTCATTTTATAAAGAGAAAAGAAGTCTGCTCCAATGGCCCCTATCACCAGACACAATCTGTTCCTCCAGTAATTGCTTTGCAATAGTATAGTTTCATCACCAGATGTTTGTGTTCCAGAACCATTTAAAAGCAGTAAATCGCTGCAATTCACCCTGTTAAAACTTTTATTATGTCTCGGGAACATAAGCACTGAGTCTGGCTGAAGACCCTTCAGAGGACCTTATTCCCTCACCCAGGCTTTGTTTCACTGGCATGTGTAGAAGAAGTGATGAGTGGCTTATGTAAGCCACCGAGGTGGGGCTATCACATATGATTGCTCTGACAGCCCAATGATGGCGCCTATTTCATCATGTTTTATTAGCTGTTAGATGTATGACTCTGCTCTGCCCTTCCCCATCGTGTGGAGTCCACCATGACAAATGACATCACCCTTGGCCCGCGCCATATAGGCAGCCGGCTAAGTCATGGCTTACACACTTGGTGGATCCAAACCAATTATGTGAGGTGTGTGTGAGTTCCTGCGTTTATATATACATTCCCCTAGACGTGCGTTTTTTTCGACATACATGAGCGTGTTTCACTGTGTGATCAAATGCAGACATTACTTCTGCTTTTCCAATCATGCATTTTGCATTGCATGTGCATCAGTGTTAATTTTGGCAGCTATTTGATTTAGTCTTACGACGAAAAGGCATATTAGCTTTAGTCACATTGTTATTTTAATCCTTCTTAGTTTTAGTCGACGAAAACTAATACATTTTAGTCACATTTAATAGCAACATTAAACTCCTTTTCTTCCCTTCTCAGGCCCAGGGACCCCCTGTGTTGTGTCTACAACTGCATAATAGTCTAGCTTGCAGTACTTAGGTTGTCCATTAGATATCCCTCCTAGGATAGGTCTATAGGATGTGACGTATGTAGGAGGAAGGGATGAGTTATCTAACACATAAATGGGCAAATCTATTGTCTGTATCTCTGTTTAAAACAAAAAGAAACAAAAGTATTTTTGTCTACAGTCGTGTATTTATTTTCTGACACATAAAACATATTTACATAAATCACACATATCTCAAACTTTTAACAAACTGCGTGTGCGCATGAACAGTGTTTATATGTGTGCGTGACTGCGTGCGTACAATAAAACAAGTTTTGTGTGTGTATGTGTGCGTGAGTATGTGTGTGTGTGCGCGTATGCTTGTTGTTTGTGTATTTGTGCATGGATGTGTGTGTACAAGACATGAGTTGTTAAACAGAACAGTGTAACACACACACACACACACACACACACACACACACACACACACACACACGCCTTAACAATCAGATGGGGCAGTCTTAACAGCAACATGAACCCCCCACCTCGAGTCAGCAGAATGAGGCTACCGATCTCTATTCAGTTTGAGGGAAGCACTTCTCTCTAAAATGAGCTGTGCTCTATTTCGCCGACCACGAGTGAGGTCTCCTGTTATACTAAAAACCCGCTCAGCAAATGCAAATTGCCAGAAGGTCAAAGGCAAATGGTTTTAGGGTCTGGTACACAGTAGAACCCTGTGCAGCCCAAAAGTCAATAGCACTGTCTTCATGTATGGGCTGAGAAAGCTGCTCCTTGAACTTTTGTAGCTCTTGCCTGATAGAGGGCTTTGGTCTTAATGGCCGGCTCGTACTTGCTTTTGAGAAGGACCGAAATCTGGGACGCTTTGAAGATGGGGCTGTCTCTGGTGCCTCCCTTCTCTCTTCTTCCTCCTTATATGCATCATCCTCCTCCTCCTGTGGTGATAAAGTTTGAGCAATGTAGTCTTCTGCTCTTCTCAGAAGCTCCTGAATTTGGCTGTCCTCATTTTCAATGAGGGTTTCAGGTGAAACAGTTGGATCCAGGAAGCATGCAGCAGTGGCGAGGGGCGAGAACTTTGAATCCATGGGATCAAGGAAGCAGCTGAAGCGCTGCTCCATGTTTGTCTTCATTTTTTGAGCCAGGCCTGCTAGGTCCCTGTAGCCAGTGCCCTGGGGGAACTGGGACAGGTGAGCACTCAGGTCCAAAAGGGCGGGCATCACCAGGGATAGGGACATGGTGTCACTCTGTAGCATCTTGGTATGCTCTGCGAAGGGGAGGAGCAGGTCTCTCAGAGCAGTCAGCTTCTGCCACTCACTGGGCAGGAGACAGTCCCAGTCCATCCCATCAGCAACCTGGACAATTGAGTCCTTCACTTCAAGAAGGCGGGAGATCATCTGGTATGAGCTGAACCATATAGTGAGGCAGTCTTTGACCAGAGTAAGTCCACACAGCTGGAGCAGTCGCTCAGTTGCTACAGACGACTTGAGGAAGAGCCTGACAAGTCCTCTTACTTTGTCAAAGAGTGGTTTGACACTTGGTTCCTTCTGGGTCATGTTCACCACGAGTTGCAGCGTATGTACAACGCAGGGCGTCCTCTTTATGGCTCCGTACCTAGATAGATAAGACAGACAGACAAACACAGAGAGAAGACAGGCAGTTTATTAATCATCCAAGGGAAATGAAATTGCCATGAGCAACACAATGCAATCACAATATATACAATGTATTAACACACATTATCATAACACCATAGAATAAATAACCAAACATAGCTCAATGACAGACATTATCTAGCCTACTACTAAAACAGCTACAAACAAAAAATAATTTACCTTTGCTCTTCATCACCCTCCTCAGATTCTTCATCACTGTTCTGGACTTCTTCATCCTCAGAGTTGGGTTCATCATCATCTTCGTTTTTGAAGGCGGCAACCATGTTGCTCCCGTTATCTGTTATTACAGTCAGAATTTTTTCTTTTGATATTCCCCAGTCCTCTGTGCATTGGTCAACACATGTTTTTATACACTCTGCAGTGTGTGGGTGGGAGATCTGCTCAAGCCTCAGCAGTATGTGTGTTGCCCTGTTTTGCTGAGTGCAATAGTAGCATGCACTAATGGCAAGGAATGTTGCTGTGAGCCCTTTTTTTGTCCATATGTCCAGCCCAATTGTGATTTTGCGTGCTGTGGCGAGTCCGTCTTTAAATTTCTGCCTTTCGGCATTGTAAAGTTTATCAACTAAATTCGTTATTTTTGCTTTCTTGGGTACGGTCAACCGCTCATCAATGGTCTGCATCATTTGAACAAAATCTTCGTCCTCAACCGAACGGGCAGGTAGGCCAGTGCGTCCAATCCACTGGGCAATAGCCTCTTCTTTGCTTTGTTGTTCGGCTGAGTCGGCTTTATACTTCAATGGTGAAGAGCTGAACGCTTGAATAGATGACCCCATCCTCTCTGAATCAGGCTGCTGTTTTTCTGGTCTTTCCTGTCTTGTTGTGTCTGGGATCTAGGTGAAAACATTGTGGATACAATTAGTCTCTAGGATATATACAGCTCTCCTAGTTGTTACAATGTAGCTGTGCCACTTGGTGGCACTCTAATGATATGTTGTATGTAGCCTAATGTATGCTGGGAACGCTAGCGTAAGAGCGAGCACTCGCACGAGGAGTAAGCCGTGTAAACTATGTCTAAATGAGAAGCCTGCATTAAGGCTGCATCTGGATCACTCAAGTCAGAGTTGTTGCATCTGATCATAAAACACTATTATATGCCTGAATTCCAATCAATTAAATGTAAATAATCATTTTACGGCACTGCTTAATTAACAGTATGATCATTAAAATATGAACTACTTACTAACCGAGAGTGAGGTCATGCCGGGAAATATCAGACTGAGGCTTTAAGTATCGACCGAGCGATAGAATATCAAGTCTAGATTTTGAAGATTTAAATGATGTGATAGCACAATACAAGTTCTATGCGTACCTAATTGTTCTTGATTAATGCAATTAAGCTTACTAGCTAGTTATCGATAGCTAGTTTAAGTTAGCTATGCTAACTCATGGTTAGCTATGCTACCTCATGGTTAGCTAGCTAAATGTTTTGTCAATCATTTGCCAAGGCTAACGGGAGGCTTCAATCGATAATTATTAGCTAGCTATCCAAGTTGACATCCTATACCCCACCCTGCCCCTTTTGAAATTGACTTAACGTTGGCTAATATATGCTAATAACTAGTTAATATTACCTAGCTATCATTGAGAGTTACTAGCGAACTTACCGTGGCATGAATTTCAGGATGGTGGGCTTTCAGGTGCCTTTTGAGGTTCGTCGTGTTCTTCCCACTGATTATAAAACCGCATGATTTAGCTCCAGTTATTACGGTGCATTGGGTTTTCTTTTCTGTCACAATATATTTGAAATGTGTCCAAATATCCATTCTTTTTTTCCTTCCAGGCGCTTGACCGTTTCCTTGAGCCATCATACAATGTTGAACCTGCCGTTAGGGCTTCACTTGTATGTCTAAGCATGTCAGGGAGGGCGTGGAGTATGGATACAGATCCCGGCAACATTCAACCAATGATGTTAGGTGCATGCAAGTTTAGAAAAAGAAAAATTGTGACTTCGTCAACCACCAACATTTTCGTCTCGTTAACGAAAGTTAAAATAGATTTAGTCATAGTTTTTATTTTCAAATATCCGTTTTCGTCACGTCTTAGTCATGGGAAAAAGGTCGTTAAAGAATATTTTTCGTCATAGTTTTCGTCAACGAAATTAACACTGATGTGCATCAGGAAGTGTGAGTGCAAACACAGGTATCTGCATATGTGACAGTGCATACCGTATGTGTGTATTTGTGTGTGTGTATATATCTATCTATCTCTATCTCTCTATATATATATCTGTGTTCTCTTTGTGTTGAAGGACAGATCCCCCTAAGTTGGACGCATTCATTATGGACAAGGCCCTACTGGACTACGAGGTGTCCATCGACGCCGACTGCAAAATGCTGACAGTGGGCAAGCCCTTCGCCATCGAAGGTAAGTCCTGAAATCTCTCCTCCTTTTTCTAATTACCCCAGGAAGACCACAGCGCACAACCAGAGAACCGGGCAACTGGATAACTGCAGACGTAGGTGTATCAAATCCCCAAATCCCATTCTCCCGGTCCTGTGTGCGGGGAATTGACATGCTTCTGAATTGATCTGTAATTATTCAAATGGATTCTGTCACACTCCGCATGAGTCAACACCTTTGCTTAGGGAGCGAGCGCAGGATTAGGACACAGCAGCGGAGCGGCCCACATGTGTGTGTGTGTGTGTTTGCGTTTGTGGGTGCATGCATGTATGTGAGTGTGCGTGTGTTTGTGTGGGTGCATGCATGCATGCGTGTATGTATGTGTGCGTTTGTGGTTGCATACGTTTTACATAAGTGTGTGTGTGTGTGTGTGTGTGTGTGTGTGTGAGTGTGTTTTGCTCTATCTACCGCTCTGTATCAGGACTGCATTAGGTTCAGAATTTCAGTGTAATTTCCTTTTAACAAAGGGCTCTGACAGACAGTGTCGGCTTTCAAAAGAATGTAAAGTGTGTAAGTGTAAATGTGTGGATTGTAGTGTGTGAGTGCAAATGTGTGGATTGTTGTGTGTAAGCATGTGAGTCTGTTATGTGTGTGTGTGGATTGTTGTGTGTGAGTCTGTTGTGTGTGTGTGTGATTGTGTGGATTGTTTTGTGTGAGTGTGTGGATTGTTGTGTGTGTGTGTGGATTGTTGTGTGTGTGTGTCTGTCTGTAGATTGTTCTGTGTGAGCATGTGGATTGTTGTGTGTGTGTGTGTGTTTGTGGATTGCTGTGGCATCTCTCCTGGGGCTTTGTGTCTCTGCCGGCATTGTGTGGATTGTGTTGGACGAGACTCTTGGTTTTGGGTGGAATTACCTGAAAGCCAGGGTTAGGGCGAGGGGTGTGTGTGTGTGTGTGTGTGGGGGGGGGGGGGGGGGGGCAGTTCTGTACCCCACAGCTCTTCTGACACACGCATCCCCTCATCCTCGTACGATGCTGCGTGGCTTTGCTCCGTCTTTGCCACACATTCCTGTTCATCCGGTGCGGGATTGCCATAGCGCCGGCGGCCATGACGACGGCTTCTAGAACAGCATTCCATTTCTGGCTTCAGCGTTCCTCTGCACCCCAGGGTGTCTGAAGTTTAATTTTCTCCCTGCTTTCTCCTCCTTCTTTTTGGAAAGAGGGCGATAGATCCCCTCCCTCACCTATTTCTCTCCCCTCATCTCCTCTTCCTCTTCTTCTCCTCCTCCTCCTCTACTTCCACCCCTCCAACCGGCATGAATCAAAGTCCTGTGTCAGATTTCACAGCTGGTCAGCTCCGCAGTGCTGGGACTCGACATGTGAGCTGCTCAGTCTCAGGCTGTGTGTCCCACTGGATGGGAGGAGTGTGAGTTATGTGTGTGTGTGTGTGTGTGTGTGTGAGCTGCTCAGTCTCAGGCTGCATGTCCCACAGGAGGGGAAGAGCTAAACCCTCAGTAGCCTCCACATGCTCATGTTGATAGCATCTCTCACACAGAGGGAGTGAGACCACTCACACACTCTCACACACACACATACACATGCTTGTGCATGCACACACTCACTAACACACATACACATACACACTCACACACACTCTCTCTCTCACACACACACACTCTCACACACACACACTCTCTCTCTCTCACACACACACACACACACACACACACACACACACATGCTTGTGCATGCACACACTCACTAACACATGAATAACATGTCATTGTTTATGAAATCACAGTGATCACACTGATGTAAATGTGTCCAGCTTGTAAAAAGTCCCTGGGATGGAAGCCATTGATTGCCTGTTGACTATAAACATACATACACACACACACACACACACACACACACACACACACACACAGTTAAACCCCTCTTCCATAGTCTTGCTAAGCACTCCCTGTCACACATCCCGTGTTAGAGATGCTTATAGGCCAGGCGGGGGGTTATGGGAGCTGTGATGCTATCCATTAGCAATATTACACTCCTGTGTGGAGCCCATCCATCTCTGAGGGTGAATGTGGCGCTGACACTGATCCGGATGTGGCCCGGATGCGGCCCAGTTCTGGCTTGTGTCAGTGGCCATTTGGAGACCCTCAGGATTTGATGGTTTGTCTCCAGGCACTGTCTGTTTTGGACATTTAGCTCCGCTAATGACACCCTCCGGAGAGTTTTTAGCATGCGCTAGCAGTTTTAGGCATTAGCACAGCCTTTCATCTCAAAAGCATTCTCACGGGAGCTTTCTCTGTCACTTTGGCTCATGCTGTCTGATTCATATTACTGTTTCTGTGTTCATTTTGTGTTTTGATCTTTTGTTTTTTTATGAAAATTTGTGTATGTTTTCTCTGTCTGTGTGCATTTGTCTGCAAGCTTCGTTTCGATTCATTCATTTGGATTCTGAGTGTGTGTGTGGTTTCATATGATGACATGTGTGCATGTGTCTACCTCTGAGTGAGCGTCAGTTCCATTTGTGTATGTGTATTTGTGTGTGAAAGCTTCATTTAAAGACATGTATGTGTGTGTTTGTGTGTGTATGTGTGTCTGTCTGTGCGTGTGTGTGTGTGTGAAAGCTCCATTTGATGACATGTACAGTATGTGTGTGTGTGTGTGTGTGTCTGTGCCTGTTTTGATGTGCGTCTGTGTGTGTGTTTGTGTGTGTGTGTGTGTGTGTGTCTGATGAAATGTATGTCTGATGAAATGTGTGTCTGATGAAATGTGTGTGTGTGTAGAGCACGGCTGGCACCTGTCAGCCTGGAAGGGTTTCATTGGGAGGAGGCAGATGATTGACAGGTGGTGGGCGGGAGGGAGGGGAGCGGAAAACAACATGCTGATTGAGGGCGATTCACACCCATCTGTCAACGAGCAGCGCAGCAGTGTCACACATCTTTACTCTCATCCCATCACAGACCAGAGCATCCTCCAGGTGTGTGTGTGTGTGTGTGTGTGTGTGTGTGTGTGTGTGTGATTGTGTAGGCGTGTGTGTCAGGAGTGAGGACTGTCAGTCATCTATCTTTTCATCCACAACTAAGGCTAGCATATGTTTGTGAGTCTGTGTGTTTGTAGGTGTGTGTGTGTGTGTGTGTGTGTGTATGTCTTTGTGTGTTTGTAGGTGTGTTTGTGTGAATGAGGGTATGTGCTTGTGTGTGTGTGTGTGTGTGGGGGGGGGGGGGGTGTATGCATGTGATTATGTCAATAGTGTGTGTGCCTGTGGGGGGGGGGGGCTGTATGCATGTGATTATGTCAATAGTGTGTGTGTGTGTGTGTGTGTGTGTGTGTGTGTGTGTGCAGATACTGTATGACTGACTGTAGTGATTCGAATAGCTGTTTTTCTAGGTGTGTAGTGTGGGAGATCCACATAATGGAGTCTCTGGTCATCTCTTAGTTCCGCACCTGTCCTGCGCGTTATCTCTCTCTCTGCTCGCCCCGGGATCCCTGTGTAGAAATCTCATTTCCAGATCTCATTAAAAACTTCAAAGCAAACAGAGAAAAGTAATAACATCAGCAGTAAAGGTACAGACAGGATGGAAATGTAGTGCCTCCTCTCCTCTCCTCTCCTCTCCTCTCTCCTCTCCTCTCCCCTCCTCTCCTCTCCTCACCTCTCCTCTCCTTTCCCCTCCTCACCTCTCTTCCCCTCTCCTCTCCTCTCCTCTCCTCCCATCTCCTCTCTTCTCCTCCCCTCTCCTTTCCTCTCCTCTCCCCTCCTCTCTTCTCCTCCCCTCTCTTCTCCTCCCCTCTCCTCTCCTCCCCTCTCCTCTCCTCCCATCTCCTCTCCTCTCCTCTCCGCTCCGCTCCCCTCCCTCCCAAACGCAGAGCCACACCATACATATGGAAATGACCCCTTGTGCGGAGGAAGGTATATTCAGAGGTCATTGTGTGCTTCTTATGTATTGATTGGAAGCTGAAAAGTATGAGCTTTATTTAGTATCTTTATTCAAGTAATCATCCTTCTCATGTCTACTGTGTGTGTGTGTGTGTGTGTGTGTGTGTGTGTGTCTGCGTGTGTGTGTGTGTGTGTGTGTGTGTGTCTGCGTGTGTGTGCGTGTGTGTCTGTGTGTGTCTGTGTCTGTGTCTGTGTGTGTGTGGGCAGCCAGATAACAGAGAGAACATAGATAATATATCCCCTTAAGGTGTTGGCTGCAGGAGAAAACAGTAGAATCCCCTGAAAATCCCCAGTAGAACAGTAGAATCCCCAGTAGAACAGTAGAATCCCCAGTAGAACAGTAGAATCACCAGGAGAACAGTAGAATCCCCAGTAGAACAGTAGAATAGTAGAATCCCCAGTAGAACAGTAGAATCCCCAGTAGAACAGTAGAATCACCAGGAGAACAGTAGAATCCCCAGTAGAACAGTAGAATCACCAGGAGAACAGTAGAATCCCCAGTAGAACAGTAGA
>NC_045161.1:28838672-28871172 GCF_900700415.2 Clupea harengus
ATGCAAAGCAGGGCTTTCTGTTTTCCTCTCTCTCTCTCTCTCTCTCTCTCTCTCTCTCTATGTCTCTCTCTACGTCTCTACCTCCCCTTTTTCTTTCCTCCCCCCTCCCTACATCTCTCCCTCTCTCCCTTCATCATTGTGTTCCTCTCCTCCTCTATCCTCTATCCTTTTCTCTTCCCTCCCTTCCTCCCTCTCTCCTGTGTTGGGGGGGATCATGCAGAGCAGGGCTCTCTCTCACCCTCTGCTTCTCTCTCTCTACATCCCTCTCTCTCTCTCTCTCTCATCCTCTGCTTCTCTCTCTCTACATCCCTCTCTCTCTCTCTCATCCTCTGCTTCTCTCTCTCCATCCCTCTCTCTCTCTCATCCTCTGCCTCTCTCTCTCTACATCCCCCACTCTCTCTCTCTCATCCTCTGCCTCTCTTCTCTCCAATCCCTCTCTCCTCGTCATCCGCTGCCTCTCTCTCTCTACATCCCTCTCTCTCTCATCATCCTCTGCAATCTCTTTACATCCCTCTCGTCTCTCATCATCCTCTGGCCTCTTCTCTGTACATCCCCTTCTCTCTCTCTCATCCTCTGCCTCTCTCTGTACATCCCTCTCTCTCTCTCATCCTCTGCCCCTCTCTCTGTACATCCCTCTCTCTCTCATCCTCTGCCTCTCTCTGTACATCCCTCTTTCCCTGTTGAACGCAAATGCAAATCAGCACTCTCTGTCCCCCTCTCTGTAACTCCCATCATTTTTCCCTTTCTATATACTTCTCTCTCTTTCTCCCTCTCTCTATCTCTCTCTCCATCCTTCCTTCTCTCATCCTTCCCTGTCTCCCCTGTTGAGCTTGAATGCAGAGCAGTGCCCTCTCTCTCTATCACTCCCTCTTTCTCTCTGCCCCTTTCTCCATCCATCCCTCTCTCTCTTTCTCTCTTTTCTCTCTCTCTCTCTTTCTCACCTCTGTCCCTCTGTCCATCCTCTCTCTCTCTTTCTCTCCATCTCTCTGTATCCCTCTCTCGATCCCTCTCTCCCTGTTGAGCATAGCCGTAGAGCCCTGGGGTTCTCGCTCTCTCTCTCTCTCTCTCTCTCTCTCTCTCTCTTCTCTCTCTCTCTCTCTTTCTCTCTCGCCCTCTGGCCTTGTGAGGACGGGTCCCTGTCCCCTCAGCGCGGGCGAGTCAGCACGGAACAACGCTCACATTTTCAATTTGGGATAGCGGACGCCCCAAATCATTTTTCCAGCTGACAAACTCACATTGAGTGTTAATCTTCCCGGGCAGCCATTCAGTCGGCTTTAAAAGAACTGCAGGATGAGCAGAGTGAAAGGAAAACTACATTTGGCTCCAAAACTGCCTCTCCACATAAAAATCCACTGATGAACCTGTAAAATATAAAATATAAAATATAAAATATAGCTCTATACCTGCGCAGGGGCATTAAACCCACAGACATAGCAGATGGTTGAAAACTACTCACTGGGCAACATTTCTCTAAATAAATCTCTGTATTGATTCTGTAACCCTCAGTCACGGACGTGTGTGTTTAAATGGAAGAGCTGCATAAGTGTTAAACACACCTGACAGTAATGGACATTGGAGTTATGGACAAATTCATAATTTGCTCCAAAATACAACAAAAAACCAGGGAATATCCCAAGACACAGCACACAGCACACACACACACACAGCACACAGCACACAGCACACACACACACACACACACACACACACACACACACACACACACTCCCTGCCAGTGATCCAGAGAGCGAGGCTCTTTCAGTGAGGCAGACTTCAGACCTGCATGTTGTCCTTAATGTTGTAATGCTGCAGGCGGCGGAGGCTCTGTGTGCGCGGCGGCGTTCAGCCAAGGCTGTGAGCTTGCCCTCTATTTCAATTAAACAGGAACTTTTTGAATTCCAATTAGTTCTAGTCAGAAGGATCCCTCCCGTGTCCAACCCATGCTGGGGAACTGTAGCGTTCCCCACTCCTGCCATCCTCCTGCCCAAGCTGCTCTCTCCAACCTCACTCTCTGGGCGGGATCACACTGCCATCTACGGGCCAGCGAGAGAATGGCCATATTGGGTCTCTACCACAAACTATGGGCTTCACCAACAGGAAGTGTTTTCCCCATTTGATATATATGTGTGTGTCCATGTCCTCATGTTCTCTCTCTCCGTTTCTGTCTTTCTTTCTCTCACGCACACACACACACACACACACACACACACACACACACACACACACACACACACACACACACACACACACACAGACTCTTCAGATGGGCATCCGTCACTTCTCAGGGCTGTTTGTGTTGCTGTGTGTGGGTGTGGCTGGCGCGTTGCTAACGCTAGCCGGTGAGCACGCCTTCTACCGCCTGGTCCTTCCACGCATCCGCCGCCGGCAGAAGTTCAAGTACTGGCTTCACACCAGCCAGGTGAGCTCACATACACACAGACACACGCACTCACACAAATACACACATGCACACACACAAACACACACATGAGGAGAGGAGAGGAGCGGAGAGGAGAGTAGAGGATGAGGACATAAGGAGAGGAGAGGAGAGGATGACGACACAAACACACACACACACACACACACACACACACACACACACACACATTATACCTGAGTTGTCCCATGTGACACACACACACACACACATTATACCTGAGTTGTCCCATGTGACACACACACACACACACTATACCTGAGTTGTCCCATGTGACACACACACACACTATACCTGAGTTGTCCCATGTGACACACACACACACACTACCTGAGCTCCACAGCACACCGGCTCTACTCCATCTGGCTCTAGTCTACACACGTGTAACAGCTGATCTGTGACTCTAGTCTACACACGTGTAACAGCTGATCTGTGACTAGTCTACACACGTGTAACTGCTGATCTGTGGCTCTAGTCTACACACGTGTAACAGCTGATCTGTGGCTCTAGTCTACACACGTGTAACAGCTGATCTGTGGCTCTAGTCTACACACGTGTAACAGCTGATCTGTGGCTCTAGTCTACACACGTGTAACAGCTGATCTGTGGCTCTAGTCTACACACGTGTAACAGCTGATCTGTGGCTCTAGTCTACACACGTGTAACAGCTGATCTGTGGCTCTAGCCTACACACGTGTAACAGCTGATCTGTGGCTCTAGCCTACACACGTGTAACAGCTGATCTGTGACTCTAGCCTACACACGTGTAACAGCTGATCTGTGGGCCGCAGACAGGTGAGCACACCTGTGTTGTAGTATATTCCCCAAATACATCACACGCACAGCATGGTCATGTGCGCACTGGACTGGCCACCAGCTCAGTGAAGACACCTGTACTGCTAGGTTCGCACCAGCAGGTGAGGTTGGGGCATCTGAGGTTGATTCTGCTCTTGTGGAGCCTGTGGTTAGAAAGCCTATCATTTCTTCATACTTTATGTACCTTTTGAAGTGTATATTTAGGTGTGTATTAGGCACAGTCTGTCCAGGAAATTGCACTATAAAGCACTTATGCCTCACACTTTTTTGATTCATTTAGTGTCTGTAAATGTTTATTGGCTATAAGATATAATTTATGGTATTGGTTTTCCATATCGTGCTCACAGCCAAAAGTGCAGCCAATAAACCTGTATTTCATCTTGACATTTACTGAGAAAAGTGTGTTTTGCAAAGCAAAAGTGCCACCTGCTGGTAGCTTACGATAGTGGCAAAGAATTTCCATCGGTTGAAGCCAGCAGTGACCTTAATACAATGCTGTTGCTGCTGCTGGTGATGATGATGAATGATGATGATGGTTGTGGTGATGATGATGATGACGATGATGGTGAGGGTATGTGGTTATGATGATGAATGATGATGATGATGATGGTGGTTGTGATGATGATGATGACGATGATGGTGAGGGTATGTGGTTGTGATGATGATGAGGGTATGTGGTTGTGGTGATGATGATGATGAGGGTATGTGGTTGTGATGGTGATGATGTGACATTGAAGCTGATTATTCCTGCTGCTCTTGTTTTTCCCCAGAAAATTCACAGAGCGTTGAACATGACCTATGAGGATGTGAAGAAGCAGCGTGCCAGCACAGAGAAAAGGTAAGAGGTCAGAGGTCACGGTGTGATTAAAGAGCGTTATGATCGTTATGACACAGGCAGAGGCGTGATTAAAGAGCGTTATGATCGTTATGACACAGGCAGAGGTGTGATTAAAGAGCGTTATGATCGTTATGACACAGGCAGAGGTGTGATTAAAGAGCGTTATGATCGTTATGACACAGGCCGAGGACATCTAGGCACAAGGAAAGGTAGATGAGGTATTGTAATGTTTTCCACTGTGGAAAAGAGAATATTTTCCATTAGAATCTTTAGTTAGATGTGGTTTTTACAGAATAAACTGAGCATAAACATGGCTTTTGATGTGATGGTATGTTATGGGTTTGTAATAGAGCTAAAACAAACTGTTTTAGTGATAATGATCACACACACACACACACACACACACACACACACACACACATACATACATTAAGGGTGCTACTGGAGCTGTGTAGTTCAGGTAGGCATGTGTGTAGTGTAGGCATGTGTTCAGTTAGGCATGTGTGTAGTGTAGGCATGTGTTCAGTTAGGCATGTGTGTAGTGTAGGCATGTGTTCAGGTAGGCATGTGTGAAGAGGCTCAGGAGGCACATACAGCCACTGACTCTGGAGGTGCAGGTCAAGGATCAAGGGTCAGCTGCTCTAAGGGACTGTAGAGGGTTATTCTCCTCTCATTCTCTCCCTCTGCCCTGTCTCTCTGACTGTGTCCTGTCTCTCTGACTGTGCCCTGTCTCTCTGACTGTGCCCCGTCTCTCTCCCTCTGCCCTGTCTCTCTGACTGTGCCCCATCTCTCTCCCTCTGCCCTGTCTCTCTCCCTGTCTCTCTGACTGTGCCCTGTCTCTCTCCCTCTGCCCTGTCTCTCTTCCTGTGCCCTGTCTCTCTGACTCTGCCCTGTCTCTCTGACTGTGTCCTGTCTCTCTTCCTGTGCCCTGTCTCTCTCCCTCTGCCCTGTCTCTCTCCCTCTGCCCCATCTCTCTCCCTCTGCCCTGTCTCTCTGACTGTGTCCTGTCTCTCTCCCTCTGCCCTGTCTCTCTGACTCTGTCCTGTCTCTCTCCCTCTGCCCTGTCTCTCTGACTCTGCCCTGTCTCTCTCCCTCTGCCCCGTCTCTCTGACTGTGCCCTATCTCTCTGACTCTGCCCTGTCTCTCTCCCTGTCTCTCTGACTGCCCTGTCTCTCTCCCTCTGCCCTGTCTCTCTGACTCTGCCCCGTCTCTCTGTCTGTGCCCCGTCTCTCTGACTGTGCCCCATCTCTCTCCCTCTGCCCTGTCTCTCTCCCTGTCTCTCTGACTGCCCTGTCTCTCTCCCTCTGCCCTGTCTCTCTCCCTCTGCCCTGTCTCTCTGACTGCCCTGTCTCTCTCCCTCTGCCCTGTCTCTCTCCCTCTGCCCCGTCTCTCTCCCTCTGCCCTGTCTCTCTGACTGCCCTGTCTCTCTCCCTCTGCCCTGTCTCTCTGACTCTGCCCCGTCTCTCTGTCTGTGCCCCGTCTCTCCCTCCCCACCCTTCCTGTATGTCTCCTTGCAGCTGTAACATCCAGCGCTCTCAGCCCCCCCAGCCTCCTCCTGCAGCCCCCCGCAAGGAGCCTTCGCCCGCTGGAACAACGAGAGCAGCCGCGCAGCCAAGCAGGCAGCCGAGGCGCTAGAAGCCAAGGACAAGAAGACCGTGCACTTCAACCTGGAGACACTCAACACGCGCAGGCTGCTGGCACGCATAGGGGGCGGGAGAGGGAGGGGTAGTGAGGAGGGAGGGGGGGCTGCGACAGGAACCGGAGGAGGAACAGCTGCTGGATCAGGAGGTGCAGGAGGGGGGCGGACAGAAGCGAGAGTGGTGACATCACACATGTGTGAGAACGGGGGCCCGGCGGTCACGTCGTCCAGCAGCTGCGGCGGTCACCACCACGGGGGTCTGTCCATCCCCCTCCCCCTCCCCCGCTCCATCTCAGCCTCGCTCGGCGTCCCCACCTCTGTGTCGTCGGCGACGGCAGCATCCTCGTGCGTGGCGCCCCCGCGGGACGGCGAGATGGAGGAGCTCACGCAGCAGATCGACAGCATCCGCGAGCAGCTGAAGGCCGCGCTGGCCAGGCGGGCGGAGCTTCAGACCACGCTGGCCAAAGAGAGGGCCAACGCCGCCGCTATGGCGCCAACGGGGTCCCTCCCCCTCGCCGTGCCCCTCCCGTCCCGCACACCTCCCGCCAAAGAAGGCAAGAGCAAGAGGTGATGCACAGCCAGGCCTCTAGGGGGCAGCAGCACACACTAACTTCTCCAGCTGGTCCGTCTTCCTGAAGGCTTTTTCACTGAGCCCGTGCCCTGCCTGAGCACTCTGGACTCACACCTGCTCACATACTGGCTGGGGGGGGGGGGGGGGGGAGGGAAACTAGAAACAACCCGCCCCCCCTCCCGGACCTGTACCACAGAGTCATGGAATGGGGACTTTAAAGACGCTGGAAAAGAGCTGGCCCAGGGCGTGGCTCCATCTACTCCAGGTCTGCGCCTAATCCCGCCCACAGTTGACAGCTGTATGAGGTGCAAGTCGCTACAGACACAAACACACACACACAAACAAACCAGCATGCCCATGAAGACACTGTTGACGAGAGCCGAGACCTCAACAGAACACACACACACGCACACGCGCACACTCACAAGCTCCAAGATCCTGCTGTGTTTTGTATTCTCTTTCTTGTGTTTATGTTCAGTTTGGACAGAGGAGATGAATGTCGGGACTCTGGCATGAGAGGACAACCTGAACGCAGGCAGAAAGATTTGTTTCTCCGAGACTCAAGTTCGTATTGTTCCATTGTTTTGATGTATTTTTCAAGAGCCAAGTTTGCTGGAGGAATGGCTACGCAGTTGAATTGCTCCTTTTTAGGCATAACTGACACAGTGCTGGCAGAACTTTTCTCCAGAGCTGCGGCAGAATTCCATTTGATGCAGGACTTCCAGAGAACTCAGGGTTTGAAAGCTGAACTGTGCCTGCGGAGTGGCTTTTCATCCATGTTTCCTTCCAGTAGGGTTGGTGCCTGAAATGACTGAAATATTAAACTATAACTGTTTTGACAGAAATTCTTTCATTGCTTTACCAATACGGGTTTCGTGTGTGTGTGTGTGTGTGAGCATCCACTTACCATTGCTGATGTAACTGGAATAACAAAGCCCCTAAAAGTCTTTTTTACAGTCAAAGAAGAACAGGTGAAACACACCTTACAGGGTCTAAGCCTAATGCTGTTTCAGTAACGCTTTACACCACCTAGGAAGCACACACACACACACACACACACACACACGCACGCGCACACAGTTGCAGACACAAACACTAGGTGCAAAGTGCTTATTTTTTCTCCTTCTGCAGTTTAATTTACAGTTAAATACATCTGAATGGGAGAGGAAATCTAGTTTTGTCATCACAGAATTTGAGGATTATTTTAACATTGCCAAAACAAACAAACAAAAAAACTACAATGTATAGCAACTTGTTGCAGGACTACAATCATTCGGTTTCCTCACAAAAGAGCAAATAGGCACAGAGAAAAGAACATTGAACTGATCACAGATCATGGGTGGAGCATTTGTGTCTGTGTTGGTGATGGCCACCCCAACCCCACCCGAGATGCCCAGCGTCCTTGGCTGAGCGAGCGAGCGAGCGGGTGGGCGACGGGCATATTCTAATATTGCACAAAACATCATTTCCAGTCCGTTCGCACTGCCCCCCCCCCCCCCCCCGCGTTGCATAGCCTTTGAGGATCTTTGAAGTAATCTAGCAATCGACTTCCATATCCCCCCCCCACCACCACCCCTCCCCACTGCCATCGCAGAGACCAGTGTCTCGTCAGGTCTCATGGTGCCCATGTGTGAACAGCTGTTGGTTCCGCCGGACTGAATCCTGGATCTGGAGCAGGCCGGGACCGGACCGGCTCCGTCCAGGAGTCAGCAGCTACCTCTCTGGGACGGGTCAGAACCGTGACCGAAGCCCACCTGAAGGATCTGGAGAACCCTCCGCTGACAATAAGTGGACTCCAAAGACCACTGCTCTGTTCTCCCCGGTCCTGGGTTTAGCCACACTCTGTTTTAATTTTATGATCGATGAAGCTCCACTTCCACATCTACTCTCCTCTCCCCCGAGCCCAACACAGGCAGTGGCGCCCCCCTGTGGTGGAGTAAACCCATCCCTAGTTTACGGTTCCTACTCTTTATTTATATACCTCTAAAACTCCCACGGTTTTTCGAAGGAGCTCTGCTTTTAAAAAATAATCATCTGCTTGGTCTTTTGTGGGTTAACTTGTCTTGTGCCCGTAGAAGTCTTTCAAGTTTTTCAAAGGCAGTGTCTGACCAGAAAAGCAGTTCCTCTTCCATTTTTAGTCGGACAACTTCTTCTCCCCTCTCGCTCTTTAAGACGAGGCGTGTACGCACACACACACACACACACACCCCCGCACACGCACACCTGACCCAGTGAGATCACGCTCACACACTGACCAATTCAAACCCACACGCCATCATACCCAAGTAAAGGCCCCTGGCCCCTCTATGTTAGACGTCAGTAATGGCTCCTACGAAGTGTGTGCTGGTTATTCTTCTCCTGGTCAGTGGGGACAGACTACAGCTAGAGGGGAAACAAGTGCCTATGTTAGAATTGTTTCCTACAACCTCTATGTATAACCCATAACCTCTACCCTTTCACCAGCTTCGAGGAATTCCTTCTGGAAAAGGCTTCCAACCTCTTCTGTTTTATTCAGTTTTTACTTAATTTTGTGTTAGTTTTTTTTCTTTCTTTCTTTCTTTCTTTCTTTCTTTGAGTCCAAAGGTTTAAGGCAGCCGCTGAGCCTTCAAATGCTAACTGTTCTACCCAGTGCACACACACGCGCACACACACACACACACACACACACAAACGCAGAAGCGCTGCGAGCACACACAGCCATTCTGCCTCTGCGCAGACAACCTGCAGTCCTCCGTTGCGTTCCTTCCCATCAGGCAGCAGTGTCCATGAAACGGGGAGGAATGAGTGAAGACGAGACGAGTCGTGGCACAGTCTGGGAACAACAGACAACCCCTTCTCCCTCCAACTGTCTCTCTCTCACTCTCACTCCGTCCGTCTGTCTGTCTGACAGAGATGTCTACCCCAGAAGGTCTCCCGAGAGAGAGAGGGTGAAACATGCGGAGGTCTCACCATCATTTCTGCCTCGCAACACCTGAGAAACCTGTGTCTACTGAGGATGCCACATCTCACACACACACACACACACACACACACACACACACACACACACACACACACACACACACACACACACACACACACACACACACACACACACACACACACACACGCGCACACAAGTGAAGAGAGCGAGCTGATACACCTGTGCTTCTAGGCTCACGTTGCGTAACCACCGGCGTCATAGCAACTTCCTACACAACAAATGGAGGACGCTGGTTAGAGTCCGTGAGACGGAATAGACCACAGACACACTGCGTCTGAACAGAGAGGAACAGGCCCATGGACACAAACATAACCATCATACTATAGACCTGTTTGTTTGTTTGTTTTGTTTAGTTTTTTTTTATCACGAAATGCAAACAGGGGAAAACACTCTTCTACTGAAACGAATCATGTTTTCGATTTTAAAGGATTGTTAAAAAAGAAAAAAACGAAGAAAAGAAAAAAAACAAAGAGAAGCAGGAGACAGAAACACAAGGACAGCGCAGGCTCTCTCTCTCTCTCTCTCTCAGATGAGCACACTACTGATGTCACTGCTGATGTCACTGCTGATGTCACTGCCCACGGCAACATCCCACCATCGCTGCGTCCACCACTGCCAGTCCGGCTCAGGCCCAAAAAACTACAACTAAAACGTTCGCTTTGACCCCCGAAACCCTTTGGCGGCCAGCAAGGGCCTGATTTGAATTTAGTTTGAATATTTTTCTGTCTCTCTTTGTGTCCGCCACTCCCAGCGTTTCCTCCTCGTCTGCAGCATGAGTGTCCAGTGATGAGGCGGCGACGCGCAGCACGGGAGGAGGAGGAGGAGGAGGACCACATGGACAAACTCTTGAGTGTGTGTGAGACGCGACGGGTGTGTGAGCGAGATGTGTGAGCGAGGGGGAGAGGGGGGGAAAGGCAGCAGGCAGCAGACTCAGGTGGGTGTTGGGGGGGCGTCGGATGTGGTTTGGGTTTGGGGGGGGCTGGCTTTGTGTGTGTCGCCGTCCGCACACTGTCGAGTGTCCACTGCTACACCGCTCGCCTCCGACGCCCCCGAGTCTGTGTGTGAAGGGAGAGCGGAGCCACAGGGAACCTCACCCTGGGCACACCCCCGAGCTTTGATCTCCATGGCGACCAGACTGGTGGCCCCTCCCACTCCTCCTCCTGCTGCAGCTGCTGCAGCTCCAGAGGCCTCTGTGCTCTCAGAAGCTCCGGCCACGTGGATCTCTGTGACGATACTGAGGGGGTGCTCCTGTGGCACCGCCCCCTCCCTCAGGCTGCTCGTCTCCAGGAGCGTCCCGCCCAGCTGTGGGCCCAGCGCCTCAGTCAAGATGGCCGCCGTCTCAGCCATCCAGTCCAGCTCGTTGGCCACGTCTGCACTCGGCACGCCAGGCCGCGGCTCGCCGGTGCTGGAGGAGGCCTGGGCGCCGGAGGAGGCCGAAGCTGAAGCCTGGGCCTCGCCTGGCTGCGGTGGCTGGCCGTTGGCTGCCGGTCTGGGGTTGGCGGCGTTGCTGGCCGTGGTGTTGTTGTTGAGGTTGTCCTGCAGGGCCGTCTGGTTGGCCTGACCCGCCTGCTGGTTCTGGAGCAGCATCTCCTGGATGCGGATCTGCTGCAGGATGGCGGGCAGCTCGTAGTGGTGGAAGAAATAAATCATGGAGTGCTGGGGGGGGGACAGTATAGAGACAGAGAATGAGATGAAGGAATACAAAATATAACAACCACACAGAGAACTATTTTAAAGCAGCACTAACGACCTAACTACCTGAAGGACATGCGGAAACCTTTCAAACACCATCAAAGGTACAGTTGACACTGATAAAAGAAAGAAATGTTGCTAGCATGCTAGCTGGTGTCTTTTGCTGCTATAGTTTGACAACGTCATGCTGTTACAGCTACTACAATCTACTGCTCTTGCTTTAGCATACTGCACAACCGAGCACATAGTGAGATTATATGAGACTGAGGGAACCCATAGTGAGATTATATGAGACTGAGGGAACCCATAGTGAGATTATATGAGACTGAAGGAACCCATAGTGAGATTATATGAGACTGAGGGAACCCATAGTGAGATTATATGAGACTGAAGGAACCCATAGTGAGATTATATGAGACTGAGGGAACCCATAGTGAGATTATATGAGACTGAAGGAACCCATAGTGAGATTATATGAGACTGAGGGAACCCATAGTGAGATTATATGAGATTGAAGGAACCCATAGTGAGATTATATGAGACTGAAGGAACCCATAGTGAGATTATATGAGACTGAGGGAACCCATAGTGAGATTATATGAGACTGAAGGAACCCATAGTGAGATTATATGAGACTGAGGGAACCCATAGTGAGATTATATGAGACTGAGGGAACCCATAGTGAGATTATATGAGACTGAAGGAACCCATAGTGAGATTATATGAGACTGAGGGAACCCATAGTGAGATTATATGAGACTGAAGGAACCCATAGTGAGATTATATGAGACTGAGGGAACCCATAGTGAGATTATATGAGACTGAAGGAACCCATAGTGAGATTATATGAGACTGAGGGAACCCATAGTGAGATTATATGAGACTGAGGGAACCCATAGTGAGATTATATGAGATTGAAGGAACCCATAGTGAGATTATATGAGACTGAAGGAACCCATAGTGAGATTATATGAGACTGAGGGAACCCATAGTGAGATTATATGAGACTGAGGGAACCCATAGTGAGATTATATGAGACTGAGGGAACCCATAGTGAGATTATATGAGACTCAGGGAACCCATAGTGAGATTATATGAGACTGAGGGAACCCATAGTGAGATTATATGAGACTGAGGGAGCCCATCTCACCTGGATGAAGAGCCAGGAGGTGACCAGGGCCAGGCTGCTGTACTGCCCGTTGAAGCGGTAGTGGTAGGCATAGAACGCAAAGTGGTACAGGTAGAAGAACCTGGAACACAACAATAATGGAGGAGCTTAGATAGGAACAGCACTGGTCTTTTACAACACACACAGAGCATGAAAGACACACAAGCTGTTTATATGTGTGTGTGTGTGTGTGTGTCCTGCATCTAGCCTGTGTAAAAGAGATTCCAACTGTTCATGTTGGTTGGTGTGTGTGTGTGTATATGTGTTTGTGAGAGTGTGTGAGTGTGAGTGTGAGTGTGAGAGTGAGTGTGAGTGTGAGTGTGTACCTGAGCCAGTGGCGTTTGCTGGTGTTCGTGTGGCAGCAGATGGCATCATACTGGTCAGCCAGCCACACGATGAGGATGATGTAGAAAGCTGTGGTAGTGTCATTAAAGAATTCTGACATGATGGCCTCCATGCCTGGGGAACAGAGAACAGAGAACCGAGGTTCCCCCTTTTAGAACCTACAAAATGTCCATACAGTCATCATGATATTTGTATATCTGTATATATCTGAGGGCAGCAACCATATGAGTACACACCCACACATCAGTACACACACACACACATCAGTACACACCCACACATCAGTACACACCCACACACACACGCATCAGTACACACACACACACGCATCAGTACACACACACCCACGCATCAGTACACACACACCAGTACACACACACACACACCAGTACACACACACACACACACACACACACACACACACACACACACACACACACACACACACACACACTCTGCTCTACTGATGGAACCCTGCTGGATACCCTGAGGGCCAATCAGAGATGTTCTCTTACCCACGAGCGCCAGGATGACTGTAAGCAGAGGGGCTGCTGGGAAGGCGATGGTCATGTTCATCTCCAGCATCTGAAGCAGGTCCACTAAGGAACAGCAGGAGTACAGTTAAACAGCCTTTCACTTACAGAACACACCAAACACACACACACACACACACAGAGATACAACGGCACACACAGCACAATTATACTTACACCATAGCACACCACACACACAGCACAATTATACTTACACCATAGCACACCACACACACACACACACACACACACACAGACACCTGTATGTATTCAAGTTTCTCAAAACCAACAGGATGATCTCTGAGGACATATTCAGTGCAGGTTATTGGTTGCAGACACTGAGGAACAAGAGGGGACTCACCAATGAAAACGAATATCTGATGGTGGGAATACCTCAACAGCATAGAGACAGACAGGGTCTACAGAGGAGAGAGAGAGAGAGAGGGGGAGAGAGAGGGAGAGACAGAGACAGAGAGAGAGAGGGGGAGAGAGAGAGAGAGGGAGAGACAGAGACAGAGAGAGGGGGGAGAGAGAGAGAGAGAGGGAGAGCATCAGTATATCAGTCCAGCCCAACATGGGTCACCAGAGGGAAAGTTCATGTCAGCTCCCTGCTGCTGCTGCTGCTGCTATCTGAGTGGAGCAGAGCCCCATCTCCGACCCCGTGTGGGAGCACAGCTGTGAGGTTAGTAGGTGGCAGGTCAGATCGTCCTGTATATACAGGTCACGGTGTCACCCGACAGTCAGTGAGTGAGTGAGTGAGTGAGTGAGTGAGTGTCAGGCTACGTGCGTCTCCGTGGACTTTACCCCCGTGGGAGATACTCACGAATATCACCATGATAACAAAGGCGGCCAGGTAGGAGGTGCGGGCCATCCACATGCTCACAAAGCGGTAGTGCTCTCCGGACACCACATTGCGCAGGAAACCTGTCAATCAACAACCATACGCTGGAGTCAGGGCCCACTGCAGCAAACCAACTCAGACGGAACCCCACTGGATGGGCTGTGTGTACATATTCTCTCTCTCTCACACACACACACACACACACACACACACACACACACACACACACACACACACACACACACACACACACACACACACACACACACACACACATAAAAATATTTGACACCAACCTACAAACAGCTATATTTATCCACAGATACACACACATTTGCATATACAGGAAGAAGTATGTCAATAAATACACTTTAGCAAGAAACAAGACAAACAAGTCTCGACTTTCCTGTTGAGACCGCATCACCTGACAGTCTGTGAGAACTGCACAAAGATGGTAAAAGTACCACATCTCACACACACACACAGTCTGTGGGAACTGCACAAAGATAGTAAACCTAATGTTGGCATTAGCGGTCTGGGGTTTAAATTAGACTGTAGCTTTCAGCCTGTTTAGTCTGACCTTTAACCTGATGAAACACACGCACGGCGCACACACACACACACACACACACACACACACACACACACACACACCTTTGTTCTCCTCGTTCTCTGCTAGGGCCTTGACGCTGGACATGAGGATGTCATCGTAGCCCAGGAACTCATCGAGCAAGAATCGACTGAAGCCGTCACCAAAGCACTGGTCCTTCATCGGATCTACAACACACACAGGACCTAGTCTGTAAGCTGGCATGGTGGTCGGCTTAAGGCGCTTTTATTAGGAACTCAAGTCTTGCAACTGCAATCTTCACGCAATGCAACAGGAATTACATATCCAAACCAAAGGGATTAGGGGTGTGTGCATGTGTGTATGTGTGTCAAGTGGGAGGGGTGGGAAAGATGTCCTGGGGGTATGTGCTGATGGGCAAATTAAAGATGTGGAGGTAGAGAGGGTGTGTGTGTGTGTGTGTGTGTGTGTGTGTGTGTGTGTGTGTGTGTATGTCCTACCTAGAGTGACCACCATGACGGGGATGTTGAGGCGTTGGCGGGTGGTCTGGGAGAGACGCAGGAAGCCGTACTCCAGGGAATACTCCACAATGTACTCCTCCTGGGGCCACACTGCAAATACACACACACACAGATGCTCAAGAAGGAGACCTACAAACACACACAGCCTCATACGCACACACACAGATGCTCATGAAGGAGACCTACAAACACACACAGCCTTTCTCACACACACACACACACACACAGCTGCCTGTAGAGGGAGGAAAAACATGTATTTCTATAATTAATATGTTGAAAAGGAAATCCGTTTCATGTCTTTACCTTTATCCTATGCCCACGGTTACTATTTAGCACTTCATGATTACTATGGCAACAGCATGTTTGTTTGTGTGTGTGTGTGTGTGGTAGCATGTTTTATATTGTTTGCAGAAAATAAAGAAAGCACGCGCACTAACAGATGGACATAATAAGCTAATAAAAATGTTGATTTTATATAATTCACTAACTTTGACCTAGAGGATCGTTGATTTAATTTCCCCCCAAACGAATTAAACACAACCTAATTAGGACTAGGGAGGTCACAGGAACCGACGCAGTCGATTCAGAAAGTGTGACGCCATATGTTTTTCTACAGCAACGTAGGTACTGGAAGACGCCATTTTTCTGGGCCTGATGGGGGCAGCACTTACTTCTACAAGTGTTGTAGTCTGCCGCTAAACACCAGAGGAAGAACGAGAATGCCTACTAGCACAGAACCCTGATCTCAAAAACAAAACACAAAACCACACTTTTCTTGAGATCAGCTGCTGCTGAAAAACAGTCAGTCGTGTATGGAAGTTCAAGGCACATCTTCAGGGATTAATAATGAATTTGCCAAAAGCCAGTAGACCTATGCAAACCCATCAAACTTTTCAGATGAAAGGACGAAACACTTCCAATTTAGCGAAGACAGACATCCAGAATCATGGAATTTCACTAGTATGGGTATGAACTACTACATTTCTGGTGTCTCGACATCCCTAGTTAAGACAGCTGCGGTCTAGAAATCGTCTACTTCTTGTACAAACAATTTTTTCTTTGTTGCCTAGACTATCAGGGACAGGAATGTAGGTGTGCATTAATGGAAAGCCTGTAAAGTCACGGTCACTCTTGGCCCATGACACACACACACAGAGGTGCACTGAAGTAACACACACACACTTGAAACCAAACACAGGAAGCCAAACACACATCTCCCCTCATATACACATGCATACACACACAATAGATATAGGCATGGTCAGCTGGAGGCTAAATGGCTATTTATGTAGATTAGGCTACAGCGATACCATCAACAGAACACACACATGACTGACTGACACACACACCTGCTTACAAACTCACTAAACAACATCATGACTAAAAGCGGACACACCACAAATGTTTCACACAGCTCAGTGGTTCTCTTGGGGAACATTTAGCCTAGTCAGGTTTGATGAGGTTCCTTCTTGCCTTCAGTGCGCTTTAACTGAAGGAGAATTGTCTGAGGGGCAATGACTGGAGGGCTGATCTTATCCAGTCAGGAATGATCATGTGTCAGACAGCTACTGCCAAGTGCTCCCTCAGTTCAGCTCAGTTCAGTTCAGTTCATTTCAGCTCACACACACACACACACACACACACAGGTAGAGAACCACAACAACCACAGAAAATAATGTTCTTCTTCTGACAGTCAGTAAAAGCACTCCGTCCACATATTTTATGAGATATCAGTACTGAGGGGGTGGGGTGGGGGATGTTCACAGGAAGTCATTTTGACAAAAACGATAAAAAAAAGTCCTTCAAAAAGTCCCACGGGTCATTAAACTCTGGGTCAGCTGTCCTGATTGCCCGCGGTCAAACATATGGATGTGTGCCCCCTGTGATATACTGTGAAATCCAGGGGGCAACGACCTCAAGGCACGTATCTCTCCAAGTGAGCTATGAACTCTCACCAGGCCCTAAACCTTGGCAGACAGCCAGCCCAGTCTCACGCTGCTACTGAGGGGGACTGCTCCTGCTCCTGATACTACTCCTGCTCGTACTCCTCATACTACTCCTGCCCCTACTCATGCTCGTACTCCTCATACTACTCCTGCCCCTACTCATGCTCGTACTCCTCATACTACTCCTACTCCTCATACTACTCCTGCTCGTACTCCTCATACTACTCCTGCCCCTACTCATGCTCGTACTCCTCATACTACTCCTACTCCTCGTACTACTCATGCTCGTACTCCTCATACTACTCCTACTCCTCGTACTACTCATGCTCGTACTCCTCATACTACTCCTACTCCTCATACTACTCCTACTCGTACTCCTCATACTACTCATGCTCGTACTCCTCATACTACTCCTACTCCTCGTACTACTCCTGCTCGTACTCCTCATACTACTCCTGCCCCTACTCATGCTCGTACTCCTCATACTACTCCTACTCCTCGTACTACTCATGCTCGTACTCCTCATACTACTCCTACTCCTCGTACTACTCATGCTCGTACTCCTCATACTACTCCTGCCCCTGCTCCTACTCCTACTCCAGGGATGGCTGGTGGCTCTGAGTATAGGGTCTGAATAGATCCTTGCTGCTAGCTGCTGCTGCTGCTAATGTTTACCCCTCTAAAGCCTGCTGGAATGCACTGCGGCCTGCCTGAGAGCCTCCACACACACACACACACACACACAGACACAGACACAGACACAGACACAGAGCTTGCATTGTTCCCTCATTGATACCCACACTGGTACGCAGGCGACGTGCGCGCACACGCGCACACACACACACACACACACACACACACACACACACACACACACACACACACACACACACACACGGCTGAGCCTACACCCACTACACACAGGGCCACACTACAGCATGCCCCTCTAGAGTGTCCTGTGATAAGGCTCACCAGAGACCAGACTTGACAACATCTAGGACCTCCTGCCATCTTTTGCATTGGAAGCACAGAAACAGCATCTCTGATATTCAGTGATCTTGAGAACACTTGAAAATAGCATCCATTAGATAATACATGTATAGTGGTGATACATATGTCCAGTCACATACCCCTACACCCATAATGGTGATACAGATGTCCAGTCACATACCCCTACACCCATAATGGTGTTACATATGTCCAGTCACATACCCCTACACCCATAATGGTGTTACATATGTCCAGTCACATACCCCTACACCCATAATGGTGTTACAGATGTCCAGTCACATACCCCTACACCCATAATGGTGTTACATATGTCCAGTCACATACCCCTACACCCATAATGGTGTTACATATGTCCAGTCACATACCCCTACACCCATAATGTTATGAATGGCAAAAGCAGTGTTCTGGGTGAGAAAATCATTGCAAACTGTGCAGTCAAATAAATCGGATTGCGTGGAGAATGAACAGCGACTAACACACACATTCTGGCTAGGATGACCACAGACAGACAGACAGACAGACAGACAGACAGACATCCTACTCTCATTCTACAGTCTAACACTGCAGTCTACAGGACTTGGAGCCTAAAAGGACATCCAGTTGAGTTTACCCGAGTCTGGACTCTACTGCAGGAAGAGAGGGAAAGACGCAGGAGTGGAGCTGAGAGAGAGAGAGAGAGAGAGAGAGAGAGAGAGAGAGAAGATGCTACCACTGACAGCTCTGCCAGGAATGGATGGAGAGGAGCGGAGGGACAGTGACGGGGGGGGACTGCATCAGCATATTAGGTGCATCTACTGTGTGATATACTTGAGTGCTGTTTATTCACGTGTCTTTTAGGAAACACATTTAAGTTAAATAATATGTGCAGTTCATGGAACCATTATAATCCAGTTTGATCACTTACAAACTTTCAATAACATTGCATTGCAAATTATGGATGCAATAAATGGTGGTTAAAAAAAAAAGAGAGTAGACTTAGCAAATTCCGACGTCCCCTTGGCACTACTGCATGTACCCGTATGAGAGGGGAGGTCAGGGCAGGAGAGATGGACGGGGAGGAACAGGAGGAGGAAGAGGAGTGTTATCTGGAAGTGCTACTGAGGCAGTGGAGGGAGTCAGAAGAGGAGGAGGAAGAGGAGGAGGAGGAGTGTTATCTGGAAGTGCTACTGAGGCAGTGGAGGGTGTCGGAAGAGGAGGAGGAAGAGGAAGAGGAGGAGGAGGAGGAGTGTTATCTGGAAGTGCTACTGAGGCAGTGGAGGGAGTCAGAAGAGGAGGAGGAGATGACTAGGGTTGTGCTGTTTGTAGCTTTACCTGCTCGCGTTAGCATCTCAATCTCGGAGACAGTCTCCTGCAGCGGCTGCATACCTTTAGTGGGCGTCTGGCTGAAGGAGAGCTCCACTGAGTCGTTCAGGCCCAGCCCGGACCCTCCAGCCTGCACAGACGGCTTCAGACGCGGCTCCATGTCCAGCTCAAACTAGGGAGGAGGAGGAGGAGGAGGAGATGGAGATACAGAGAGGGGGGGGGGGGGGGGGGTGGAGAGAAGGAAAATGAGGGAGGTTGAAGAAAAGAGGGAAAAGATGAGAAGAGAAGAAACAAGAAGAAAAGAAAAAGAAAAAAGAAGAGGAGAGAGAAAGAAGGAGTGGAAGGAGAGGAAGAGTTAGTGCACAAACTAATGTTCACTCATCTGCAAGTAGACATCAAACCCATCCATTATCCACCAACGCCCCTCCTCAAACATGTTCCTAGCCTCACCTTACTACTCTCACTCTCACTCTCTACCTCCCTCCATCCTCCCTCTCTCTTTCTCTACCAAAGTCTTTAGAGGCAAGTCACGCCACTCGACAGCCATCTTGGTAATGCCCCCGGGCAGCTATTTCAGGCAAACAAGATCAGGCTCCCATCTGAACTAATGGGAGAGGTCCGGAACTCCACATAGGAGGGTCAACCAGACATTATATCACCTGAATCCATCTTTAAATCTGACATAAATGGTGTTAACATGTTTATCCCAACCGCTCGAAAAGAAATTGTATTCTTCATGTTGACTTGTTTACTGCACATGCACCCGATTTTGCAGCACAGCTATTGCTATGGGAACAGTGGAAATAAACAAACCGTTCCCATCAGTGATAATGTCTCTGCCTTTACCACCCCCCCTCTTTCTTTCTTTCTTTCTTTTTTCTTTCGCTCTCTCTCTCTCATCTTTCATTCTGTCATGTTCTTCAGCCTTCTCACCTGTACAGAGCTGTTGTCAAACATCTCCAGGGTCATCTCCTCTTCCTCGTCCTCCTCCGGAGTGACGTGCCGGACCACCCCCTCCACCTCCAGGCCGGGTTCGTCCCCCTCGGGCTCCTTGACGAGGCCCTGGAAGCCCTCGGTCTCGTAGAACTGCAGGAAGATGGGCGCGCGGCTGGAGTTGCGCTGGATCTCCACGCGCAGGATGCCGTCGCGGGGCCACTTCTCCCGCACGTGCTCCAGGCAGTTGATGGGCGAGCGCGAGAAGGCGATGTGGATGTAGGCCAGGATGAAGAGCACAAACAGAGCCTGGCGAAGGAAGAAGGAAGAGGAAGAGAGTGAATGTCACGGTGTTCACTAAGCACTCTTCATCCCAACAGACGGGTGGCCGCAAAATAAACACACGTGTGAATGAAGACTTGAGGTGACGATAAACAACACAGTAACACAGCTTTGAGGCATGACGGGGTGAGACACAGAGAGTGGAGCCTCACAAATTTGGAAATTGATTTGAGAGAAGAAAAAAAACACTACATCATGGAGGACAGAGGACAATGACGGGCACAGAAATTAAGCAGTACAATGTCAGAGTCTCTGCCAGCGCGCACAGAGGAATGGCACTGCCACAGCGATCAACTGCACCGACTGACAGAATGATCCCCTTCTAAAAGGGACAGTCCAACCCCTACATTAATGTTCTCCACTCATGTATTCCTCTTCATGCGGGAGACGCCTGGGCCGGATCAGTTTAAGTGGAAGTGACACAGGAAGTCTGGCGACAGAGGCTGCGCTGTCCTGGAGTGCACCTCTCTTCCTGTCCAGCACAAGCGAAGGGCGGCCGTCATTTAGGTCATCACTGTCACACAAACCTTTATCAGGGACCTGCGCTCATTAAATTCAAATAGATAATGGCAGACACTTCATTCTTGGGTGAGCTGTCCTTTTGAGCTGGGGGGTATTCTTGTCAGCCTCTGAGGAGTGAGGAGTACGACAGATGACGATGTCTATCTTGGACAAGCGCCATCCCCCCTAACTGCCTGTCCTGACTGCCGCAGGCTTCTAAAGCGGCACGCTGCTCTGAGGTCATACTGCTGATAGGTGTTGCTGTTGCCGTGCCCGCTGCATGTTGCCATGACGATGCCAAATTGTCTTTCATTTCACATTCCTCATTACGCTTGCCATCCGGTGGTGCCATTTAATGCCCTGTGCCATAGAGTGAGGTGGCATTGTCCATGCCCTGAGCCATCGTAAATGCCCTGTGCCATCGAGTGAGGTGGCATTGTTAATGCCCTAGCTCCATGGAGCAAGCAGATGGGTTGCATACATGCACCTTCCTCTATCTATCTGCTACTGCACTAAATGCATGATATCCCCCTGTGCATAATGCACACATGCATCAGTAGGCAGGGGTGGCAAGACTGCCATTGGCCAGTGAAGGTGGAGAGCAGCCAAATGCATGTTGAGCCACATCCGTCTCCCGGCAACACTCTCATTATTGCCAGGTAGCTTAGCAACTTGATGTGGATGTGCTGGACAAAAGCACCCATCGGGCCCTAGAGCTTCAGACTGAGAGAGGGGCCAGCGCATCAGAGCTATATTTGAACAGTTAAAGGCGAGAACATTACTGCATGACGTGAACTATTATTATTGTCATTTCTACTACAATGTGGTGACTCGGCCTGCTACATACTGGTGAGCATCCCATCTACTGAGCCAAACATGTGTTGATCTTTACCAACACAAATCTGAGGACTCCTGAGTTATGCCAATCTTACATAGCCAATGCTGCAGCCAGGCCTGCTAAAGATATCAAATAGGAATCATGCAGGACACTGGGAGAGCGGTAATCCAGTGGCAGTGTGTGGCTCTGATTAAACCCAAGCTGTAGGAGATGATCACTGAGTCTAATGCACGGATGCAGTGTTATCCTTGGGGAATATCCCAGTGTCTCACACTTTGATCCTGTTATCCAAAACGAGCCGCGTGTTTTTAATCAGCGCTCACAGGGGCAGATGTACGGACCTCGGAGAGCGGCGCGGCGCAGCGCAGCGCAAGAGAAGCGACTTGGCCGCTCCGCAGAGAGCGCCCACTGTGTCTTTTCATTTTACGCCGATTAGACTAAACCTGCGGCTGGTCGCATAATCAACATCTATCGCCGAGTCCAGAATGGAAGCGCAACTGAATGGAATCATCGAACCGCCGACCGATAGAAAAGGCATCAAAAGTTAAGCGATCTGGAATTGCGGTGTGATCAAACAGGGGCCCTAACTCTAAAACACCAGACCTATCTGGCCTATTTTTAAAGAACAAACTAAATCAATGCTGGAGCAGCTACCAGAGGGAAGTGGATGAAGTGAAGAGATGGCAAGACATAAAAAAGGCAAACAAAACAAAATAAAAAAGAGACAATTGAGTAGAACTGGTGATCATACAATAGGTTTTCCCTATGCACACATCATACGCATAATCTAGATGACACCACCAACAGAATGCCTAGTCAGCCCCTCGGTGCGTATCTCCTCCTATCCTTTGCCCCATGTCGTCGTCGTCCCCCCCCCCCCCCCACAATCCTCCCATATGCATATGCATAAGGAAGGAAAGCGCAACTTGTTATTGGGCGCTCCTGCAACACGCAGAATGCAGTAGTGGGATATGCGGTTGAGGTTGTAAATACCACGCCGCGTTTTTAGGCGCAGGTTGCGGCCAAGTTTAGTCAGTTGTAGCGGGGACATAAAAGTACTGTGGCGATATCCAGTGGATGAGCATCTCTGAGCGGGACTGGTCCTTCGCACGTGATTCATGAATTCCTCAATTACACAGCCACGTTTCAACAGAATGTGGAAATTATAGTCGGGAGAACACCCACTGTGTTATGCTTTGGGGCTTCCGGAGCAGCATGTGTGGCTGAAGCTGATGTTGTGAAGGGACGTCCACTCAGCAAAGCTGCACATACCTATACATTTTCTTTGTTTGTCAAAGCCCACGGTGCGCTTTAGTGTTGCAGTTCAATTTGAGGCGTGACTGAGCATACAGTTACACAGGCTACATGTAGTAGACTGCAACACGTAAGTGGCATACATCTGCATTTGCCAAGACGTCACAGAAAAATCCGTTAAGGATTTTTGTCTACAGTAGACATAAGGAGTGAAGCAAGGCATGCGCAGTACACTCGCAGCAAATTCAGCGCTTACCAAAACAAAGTCAGCTGTCCACACACACTGCACACACCCACAAGCATCCCAACAATCCTGCCCAATGTCAACTTCTAGCATAAGAATCATAGTTCCGACCAACATTAAAATAAGTACATTTACTGTGTCTTACTCCTCCAGAAGAGCTTTCGCAACAATTTCTAGACTACCTGGACACCATCAAGGACTGCTACAAAGTAGGCCAACAAGTCGGACATCAGTAGGGACTAGGCCTATCGATTTTATGACCCAAATATAAAAAATAACACTCCGTTGTGCCCGTGTTTGTACCAGTGACTTACAACATGCTACATACACCATGTAAACTTTGAATTGGAATGACTGAAAATGCCTTACCTTCAATAGGACGAAGAACTCGAATATCCGACGAAATGATGGTGGGAACAATCGTGCATAAGTCACTGCCATCTTAAAGAACAGGGCGTGAAAGAGTCGATCTCGCACGTTGATGAGAGGGTTTTGGTTGATGTTAGGGTTTCTGATCCTGTTCGCCCCGCCATTGTTGTTAAGGGGGATGTTGTTGTTGACATTACCCTGATTCTCAGACATTGTGCTCTCGCAGAATGCTCTCGTGGAAAGTCTGTGTTAATCAGGTCAAATTCCGAGAATGTGCAGCTACCAACGTCCCCACCAAACTAGCTAGCTATAAAGCTAGCAAATAGGTGCTGTTAAAATTGCATTAATGGTCCCAGTGGTTGATGCTAGACGGTCACTCGTTCAACGCTATACGAAACAGTACTCTTCTTCACGACCTTCAGTGATTGTAAATTCAAGATCTAACGTTGTCTCATGCACTGCGACCATTTCCTTTTGATGACTAGCGTTAGCATAGTAACTTTGAAATGGTTGATCCACCGTCCAATTGATTGTTTCAATCGTTGCAAGTCCAACGGGAGAGAGTACTAGTATTTCGAATTCACTGTTAGTTGATCATGTGTAGCGAACATAAACTACACACTCCCTGTTTACTTCGCAAATCGACGTCCGTTTTGTCAACAAAGGCCAGTGACTAATGGAGGTCCCAGCATTCTGTAAGACGAAATCTCCTCTGATGATAAACAATAGCTCCCGTCAAATATAGGACCTAAAATCCAGGCAATAATATTTTGCAATACTCACTAGCCGGGTAGCAGTATCAGAGCAGCCTTGCTAACGGATACGTGTGCTATAATGCGCACTTCACTGTGACATCAGCTTCTGTTTCTTTCACGCCGTTTGATTTGAGCTGAACAGAGAACTAAATCCAACCACATAGAAGACGTGAACAAAGTCAGAGGAAAGCCCCTGCCCAGTATCAATAAATGTCCGCTCCTGACTCGCTGGTCAATTTAGAAAAAACAGATATCTAGCTAAAGCTTGCTATGCCATATCTGACGTTCCCATCCGACATATGCTAGCTAGCATAGTTAACTCTCTAGAACCCGTATGAACAAGTTGCAGTTTTGCTTCATTCGCAAACTTGTTTCGTTTTAGGTTTTGTCGCTTATACTTTACGGTGAGTTAATCTGTCGGTCACAAATTTGGTCTAATCTGTTATTGTCTGTGCAATACAAATCTACGAATTATACGTCTCTGGAGTCCCTAGACCCGTTTACACAACCATTTTCTCGAGCTAGTTAAGAGGAACAAAAAATGCCAGCAAGACAACACCCCGCCAACGTAAAGGTAACTACAAGCGAAGAAATAATGATAGCGCCTTCTACAGGTGGATGACCACGGAACAGAAACACATTTCTGCAATACTTTTTCGTTTCTAACTTTCACATATTTATTCATTGGCTTACGTTTTTGGCAATGACACAGTTTATATGAAAGTATCTACGTGACATATATCACATATAAATTAAATTTTCCTGATGAAATTGACCTACACTGTATTCACCTGCCACGTATTGTATTATAGTTGGAGGGGGACATTGCTATATATTCTCATAATTAATAGTTAAGGTATAGAAACCCCTTTACAAAAATGCAGGCTGTAGAATCCATCAAATACAGCTTGAGGGTTCTTGCCCTTTTACTCCACGTCTGTAGGTGGCAATGGTACAGGACAATGTCATACTACATTTTAAAACAACACAGAAGTACGCAAAGCACAGACGAGGAGTTCCGTGGAGCTAGCGACAGTAAGAGACAATAGGAGGCAATATGGCGGAGAAACGCGTCAAACTAATAGTCGGTTTGACAAATGACAGACACACATACAGAAATACATACAACACATACTTTTACAATAGTGGTGGCTGGTGAACACATTTTAAAATCCTGAAAAGAAAAATTCCTTTTTACGGGATACATCTCCACAAGTGACATTAAAGAGATGCAAACACATGGCAATCTCTCTTTGACTTTGTAACCTTTGACCCCATATCAGTTAGGAAAACAAAGGGGCGGGCACTGTATATCTGTGCATCTGTAGGCGAAGACTGTAAGCCTACTGTATATGACTCAGCCGGGGCTTGCCATGACCGGTACCTACAAAAGTGATTGAGAATCAGAATCATTAACAGCATTATTAAGTAGTAGTTTCCACATCCAAGGACTTTGTCTTGGTTATGTGGCACAAATAGGTTAAATGTACAACTGGGGACAAGACAAGAACTTTATTTCCACAAAAGAAACATAAATATAGACACATTTATAACAAAAAGTGCACCATCATGGCCTTTGGCAGGTTGAACATCTTCAGCAGCCTCAGAAAGTTCATCCTTTGCTGAGACTTCTTTATTAGGCTCAATGCAGGCCTCAATGTTTTCTTTTTGGTTTGCAATTCCCACCTTTACTTTTATTGTACCTTTGGTAGCACATACGGTTTGAGCATTTTTTCCTTAATTTTTCGTCCTTGTATAATTTAAAACTAATAAATAAGTTTCGACTTTTATTTTGAAAAAATTATGAATTGTGGCCATATTGAAATGTTCATTATTGTCGCTGGCAACACGCTGCTCAGACGAGCTGGAAAGAAATGAAGACTTAACTAGTGTTACAGTTAATGCAAATTAAAATTGGTTTCTCGTATCAAGTTGACTTACCGTTAACTTGGATGAACCGAAGATGGAAGTAGGATATGTCTGTGAGTGGGAGAAGAGACCAAGGAGCAATCATTGCCCGTCAATTCCGCTCGTGTGTGCATGGTCTTGTAGAAACCTCATCGCGTTTACCACCGATCTTAAAAATGAAGATGATGAAAAAGGTAATGCACCAAGCCAGTGGCAATTTTATTAGTGATCTGAATGTTTATGGTCATTGTCTATGACGACATTCTTCTATGTTGGTCTTCCTACGACTGTGTTCACCAAATTTGTAAACAGAAGTTAATGTGAATGTACTAATGTGATCTGTAGCTGTTGCGTGGACTACACAATTGTAATTTACATCCCTGACTTAGGACTCATTAAAGCAAAATAATGTTAAACTGAATTCGTAGCTTGTCTGTCCTTTCAGAACTTAGTCGTATGATCCATATTATCGATACGGAGCATCCGTGGGATGTGTACTCCATCAACTCTGGCCACACAGAGGTGATCGGCTGTCTGGAATGGGATCAGTCCGGTGAGTGTGAAGGCATTCGTCTGTGGTGAAATTAACTTTGGTTGGGGGCTGTCAGAAAATCAATCTTTCCATTCCAAGCAATTCAGCTGGACTTTTATTCAGGTTCACAGTAACATTTTTAGTTAACCTAATGACGCTTCAATGATGTATTATGACAGCTTGCGGCTTCTGTGATATAAAGTCTCTACAGTGAGTCACAGGTTATTTCCAGCTGTCCAGATCTGTCTCTAGAAAATGGAAAAGCCATTCGTTTCCAGTCAAGAGATCGCCCCAGGAGTTAGGAGTATCTTTTATTCCTGTCTCCTGTTGCTCAGCTGGTATCCAAGGACCACCATGGTCATGGATTCCGTACCCAGGGAGCACACAAATGATGCCACTGTAAATCTGATCTGTATGGATAAAAGTGTCTGCCAAACGAATTCATGTAATTGTGTGTGTTGCCGTGTGTTCCTCAGGCTCCAAGCTGCTGTCTGCCGATGGAGACGGCCAGATTAAGTGCTGGGCCATGACTGAGCACCTGGTGAACAGCTGGGAGGGCACCCACAGCAGTGCAGTGGAGGGGGACCCCATCGTGGCCCTGTCTTGGCTACACAACGGGGTCAAACTGGCTCTGCATGTGGAGAAGGTGAACAGAGATGATTCCCTAAGAGTACCACAGCTATGTGCAGTTCATAGGAGTACTACAGCTATGTGCAGTTCATAAGAGTACCACAGCTATGTGCAGTTCATAAGAGTACCACAGCTATGTGCAGTTCATAGGAGTACCACAGCTATGTGCAGTTCATAAGAGTACCACAGCTATGTGCAGTTCATAGGAGTACCACAGCTATGAGCAGTTCATAACAACACCACAATCATGTACAGTTCATAAGAGCATCACAGCTATGAGCAGTTCATAACAACACCACAGTCATGTGCAGTTTAACATTAGGGTGGAGAGACTTCTTCCGGATATGTGCCCTTTCTTCTCAGAAACATCTCCAGGGTGTTTGAAGTCTGTCTTGTGAAAGAGAAAGTTTCAGTGCATCAGCGAGACAACAGAAAGGAATACAATGACCTGTTGTAACATCCCCCTTTGTTGTTTTCTCTTCTTCCTTCTCGTTTCCCTCCCCTCCGTGTTGCAGTCGGGCTCCACTAACTTTGGAGAGAAGTTCTCTCGGGTGAAGTTCTCCCCGTCTCTGACGCTGTTTGGGGGGAAGCCGATGGAGGGCTGGTTGGCCGTGACGGTCAGTGGCCTGGTGACCGTGTCCCTGCTCAAGCCCAACGGTGCGTTGCTAAGCGCCAGCGAGAACCTGTGCCGCCTGCGCGGTCGCGTGGCGCTGGCCGACATCGCTTTCACCGGCGGCGGCAACATCGTGGTTGCGGCGACGGACGGGAGCAGCTCGTCACCGGTGCAGTTCTACAAGGTGTGTGTGAGCGTGGTGAACGAGAAGTGCCGCATCGACACGGAGCTGCTGCCGTCTCTCTTCATGCGCTGCACCAGCGACCCCGTGCGCCGAGACAAGTACCCGGCCGTCACACACCTCAAGTTCCTCACGCGGGAGAACTCCGAACAGGTGAGACTTCTGGACTCAGCCTAATATGGGCTTTCTGTGGGTCTCCATCTGGATGGTTCATTTCCCCCATCAGCTGCATGTAACTTTGGTATGTGGGCACTGTGTGTGTCTCTGATGAATGCCGTGCATCAGGGGTAGATATACACGCTTCACGCTCCTACTGTGATGTGTTGACGATGGTTGCACACGCTTCACTCTCCTACTGTGATGTGTTGACGATGGTTGCACACGCTTCACTCTCCTACTGTGATGTGTTGACGATGGTTGCACACGCTTCACTCTCCTACTGTGATGTGTTGACGATGGTTGCACACGCTTCACTCTCCTACTGTGATGTGTTGACGATGGTTGCACACGCTTCACTCTCCTACTGTGATGTGTTGACGATGGTTGCACACGCTTCACTCTCCTACTGTGATGTGTTGACGATGGTTGCACACGCTTCACTCTCCTACTGTGATGTGTTGACGATGGTTGCAGTGTATCATGGGTAGATATACACGCTTCACTGTCCTACTGTGATGTGTTGACGATGGTTGCAGTGTATCATGGGTAAATATACACGCTTCACTGTCTTACTGTGATGTTGTGGTGATGGTGTCCATGTTTGTGTGTTTGTAGGTGTTGCTATGTGCCTCCAGCCAGATGGGCAGTATAGTGGAGTGCTGGTCACTACGGAAGGAGGGACTGCCTGTCAATAACATTTTCCATCAGCGCTCACCAGCTGGTAGGTTACAGTGGATGCTGTTGCTTTACCTCAGCCCATAAGCCTGTGTAGGCTGTTTATGTTTTAGTCTCTGTTCTGGCCTTCTGCATGTCTCCCCTTTTCTGAGGGGGGTGTAAGGAGCCATGACAACAGTTTTAAAAACAAACAAACAACAACCAACACAAACCTACAGGCTGAGGTGAAGCAGACACACGCACACACACCCCCCCCCCCTCCCCACCCAGTAGACTGGTTTTGATTTGATTGTGTTTCCGTGAGTTTGACGTGTTGTCCTTTCTCCTGCTCGTGCCTTCTCTCTTCACTTAGTCGGGGAGAAGCAGCCTATGATCCTGAAGTGGCGAATCCTCTCCGCCACGAACGACCTCGACCGCGTGTCCGCCGTCGCCCTTCCCAAGCTGCCAATCTCCATCTCCAACACTGACCTCAAGGTGGCCTCAGACACCAAGTTCTGCCCCGGCCTGGGTGAGCGGATCAGTCTAATTACAGACTGATTAGAGAGTGAGCTCTTTGAGAGTGAGCTGTTATAGCGAAATGTGATTAGAGAGTGATCTCTTTGAGGCAAAGTGATTAGAGAGTGAGATCTTAGAGGGAGAGTGAGCTTTAGGAATACATGGCTCTCTGTAATGTTGAGTGATTGTTATTAGCTTTGCTAACTGATGCTAATCTTGTGTGTGTGTGTGTGTGTGTGTGTGTCTGTCTGTCTGTCTGTCTGTCTGTCTGTCTGTACCTTAGGCCTGGCTCTGGCTTTCCATGACGGCAGTATTCAGGTTCTGCACCGCCTCTCTCTCCACACCATGGGCGTGTACTACGGTTCCTCCTCCGGTTCTTCCCAGCGTGCGGGCGAGGAACCCGCCATCAAGAGGCAGCGCACAGGAGGTCCAACCATCCACTTCAAGGCCCTGCAGTTCTCCTGGACGTCCCTGGCCCTGGTTGGGGTGGACAACCATGGGAAGGTAGGGTTTGTGATTCTGTCTCTAGACATCGTAGGGTTAGGCTTATGAAATTATTATTTAATTACTTATTAAAAAACTCTAATAGATAGTTAAGTCAGTGTAATACTCAAGAGTGGAGTCTTCTCACTGTGTATTTCATAGTTCTTAACCATTTCCATTATGTTATTCCTGTGCACAAATGATCATAATCATAATGGGTTTAGTCATTGGGATTGTGATACAGTGTGTTTCTACTGTCCCATCCCTACTTCATTCTAATGCCATGAACAGCAAACATAAGCGTATTGGAGACTCACAGAGGTGTGCGCTTGACTATTATGGTTTATTATTGACTATTTCTGGTTTCTCTCTACCTCTTCTTCTCTGGCTGCGTTCATCAGTTGCACATGATCCGAGTGTCGCCCTCCATGGGCCAGATGCTGGACATGAACACGCTGCTGCGCCACCTGCTGTTCCTGTTGGAGTACTGCATGGTGACGGGCTACGACTGGTGGGACGTGCTGCTCCACGTGCAGCCGGGGATGGTGCACAACCTGGTGGAGCGGCTCCACGAGGAGTACATGAGGCAGAACCAGGCCTTGCAGCAGGTACCCGCAGAACCTTTAGAACCGCACAGCTGTAGTGGGTCTCATTACAGTGAGTCATGTACATGGGGGAATGTTCTAGCGGTCGAGAGGTGCCAGTGTGTGAGGAGTATATGAGGGAAAACTGGGTGCTGTAGCAGGAACCTTGGGAACAGTTCCAAGTTATAGGGGTGTTATGTGTGTGTGTGTGTGTGTGTGTGTGTGTGTTATGAGCGGCTGTGTATTTAGCTGCAGTAGTCAGAGCTGAGATGGGTGTGAGTGTTGTATGGTATGCAGTGTGTGTGTGTGTGTGTGTGAGTGGTGTGTGCAGTGTACTCTGTATGTATGTTTATGTTGAAATGCCTTGGAATGTTTGCTGTTTCCCAATGCAATGTACCCTTTCATACAGAGGGCTCACCCTTGCTAAATGAGCAGTCATACAGAGGGCTCACGCTCCAATGCAGGGCCAGGTTTATGTGTACGTAGGGGGCTGAAACCCTGCAGACAGGCTTAAATAAAGCACTGATTACACCACCAGCAGCCTTGCCTCACATAAGCGCATGGAACAATACACAGCCTTATATGAAACCTCCATTTCCCCACAAGTGCTTAACAAGTGCTTTTTGTCCATACACACACACACACACACACACACACACACATTTCATTCGGCACATGCTTTTATCCAAAGGGACTAATAACTATATTTTGAAGTTGATTAATTCTAATGATAAATATGATTTAAATAAATGTGTGATCATGGGTATCAATCCAGCTGGAGCCCCAGTGGCACATCAGTCCCTCACCAGATACACACCAGATGCACACCAGATACACACCAGATACACACCAGTGCCTCACCAGATACACACCAGATACACACCAGTGGCACATCAGTCCCTCACCAGATACACACCAGATACACACCAGATACACACCAGTGCCTCACCAGATACACACCAGTGGCACACCAGATACACACCAGTGCCTCACCATATACACACCAGATACACACCAGTGCCTCACCAGATACACACCAGTGCCTCACCAGATACACACCAGATACACACCAGTGCCACACCATATACACACCAGTGCCTCACCATATACACACCAGTGCCTCACCATATACACACCAGATACTCACCAGATACACACCAGGGGCACACCAGATACACACCAGGGGCACACCAGATACACACCAGTGCCTCACCATATACACACCAGATACTCACCAGATACACACCAGTGCCTCACCAGATACACACCAGTGGCACACCATATACACACCAGTGCCTCACCATATACACACCAGATACTCACCAGATACTCACCAGATACACACCAGGGACACACCAGATACACACCAGATACACACCAGTGCCTCACCAGATACACACCAGTGGCACACCAGATACACACCAGATACACACCAGTGCCTCACCAGATACACACCAGTGGCACACCAGATACACACCAGTGCCTCACCAGATACACACCAGATACACACCAGATACACACCAGTGCCTCACCAGATACACACCAGATACACACCAGTGCCTCACCAGATACACACCAGATACACACCAGATACACACCAGTGCCTCACCAGATACACACCAGATACACACCAGTGCCTCACGAGATACACTCTGCACAGGTTATTTGACTTTTCACACTTTGTTTGTGTTCAGGTTCTGTCCACGCGGATTGTGGCAGTGAAGGCGTCGCTGTGTAAGTTGTCGTCGGCGACGGCTGCCCGTGCGTGTGACTTCCACGCAAAGCTCCTTCTC
>NC_045161.1:28873672-28883095 GCF_900700415.2 Clupea harengus
TCTCCTCTAACACCTTCCTCTGTCTTTTCTACCTGGAGCTCTCTCGGTCCTAACGCCCTCCTCTCTGTCTCTCGTGCCCAGCTCGTGACGAGGGTCACCCCCAGGAGCCGGACGAGCCTCTGATAGACGAGTGCTGCCTGCTGCCCAGCCAGCTCCTGGTCCCCAGCATGGACTGGCTGCCCATCAACGACGGCGTCATCACCAAGATGCAGAGCAAGCAGCCGCTGCGGCTGCAGTTCGGCAAACCCTGCTCTCTCCCCGGCACCAACTCCAACACACAGGTGGACATCTTCTCCCGGTGAGGCTGGATCATTGATGGATCGCAATAATTGTTGTTAAATGCTAATTAATGTTAATAGTTTTGACTGTCACGGTGTAGGTGCATGATGGTTATTGCTCACTCTTGAACAGTTGTAGTCTTGGTCTCATGATAATAAGTGATAATAAGTCAACTAAACCAGGGCCAGATAACTCTGTTATACCCGTGACACTCTTACTGTCCTTCGTCTGCGTACATGATCTAATCGCTTCTTCCGTCTGTCTGGTCTGCGTCTGCGTCTGCGTCTGCGTCTGCGTCTGCGTCTGTGTGTCTCTGTCTCAGGAGCCCAGGGTCTCAGCGGATGGATAACCTGCGCTGCCTGCACCTGGGTGTGTATCCCACTGAGGACAGCAAAGCCTGCACCAGGTGAGGAACACACACACACTCACCTTCATCTTTCACTCACTCCCTCACTCTTTCACTCACGCCCTCACTCTTTCACTCCATCACTCTTTCACTCACTCTCTCACTACTCCCTCACTCATTCACTCTTCCACCCTCACCTTTCTCACTCCCCCACTCAAAGGGGGGACCCATCTGTTTTGGGCTGTCCGGGTAGAGAGATAGAGATAGAAAAGGGAGTTTACTCTCATCCCCCATTAGGGTTTCTCCCTCACGTTAAGCCAGTCTGTCACTCCTTCTAAGTATTTCCCTCCTCTCCTTCCTCCCCTTCTCTCGCTCCTTTCCCATACTCTTTCATTTACTGTCATCCCTTCATTATGGGGGAACCCCCCCTCCCTTTTAGGGGGCATTGTAACTTCTCCATAGTAACTCCATCTATCCTCCCCTGCCCTTCCTTTCTTCCCCACTCTTTCGTTTATTCTCAGAGCCCTTGTTCTGTTTTTCTCCTTGTGTCTGTTCCTCTCACTTCTCCTCCCCAGTTTTGCTTCATGCCACTACTCTCTCTTTCTCCTCTTCTTCTGTTCTTCTGTTCCAGCCTGTCACTCCTTCCTCCTCTTCTCTCACTCCTTTCCCCAACTCTTTCATTTTTTGTCATCCCTTCATTCATCCCTTTAGTTCCACTTCATGCCACTACTCTCTCTCTCTCTCTCTCTCTCTCTCTCTCTCTTCTTCTGTTCCCTGTCTCTGCATCTCTCCATCGTGTCCTCTGTTTGAGGGCGTTCTAACGGCCTCGTCTTCTGATATCCCATCAGCCAACTGAATCTGAATGTGTTTCTTCATGACCCCAATAACTGGATCTATTTGCATCAGAATGTGAGCAGAATGGAAAGAGGCCCGAATGGGCTAAACTGGGTCATGTGGCCCGAGCGGTTCTGAATATTCATCACAATCTGCTCCTTTAAATGCATTGATATAATTTGCCCCCGGTCCAGACTGATCGTATGCTGCTCACCCTAGTTTCTCTGGCGGACTGAGCCATCCCTTTAAGTTATCTTTCTCTTCTATCTCTCTTTTCTTCCTCCCTCCATACTTCTGTCCTTTCCTTCCCTCCCTCTCTACTTCCTGTTTTTCCTTTTTTTCATTTATTGATTGTCTGAAATGATCATCTTTATGTATCTGTTTATTTAAGTGACCCTTATTTAAGAGATGCTTTTCTGGATATTTGTGCAAAGCCCTCTAATGACCTGTTGTGAATGAGGTGCAATGCTGTAATACCTTTGCCCTCCCTCTGTCTGTCAGTCTGTCTGTGAAGCATTCAGAATTATGCTTATGAATGAAGTGTGCTGTTGTGTCTGAAGTGCACTGCTGTGATGACCTTGGCTCACTCCCTCTCCCTCTCCCTCTCCTTCTCTCCCTCTACCTCTCCTTCTCTCCCTCTCTCTCCCTCTCTCTCTTCCTCAGGTGTGGCTGTGTGACCATGCTGCGCTCCCCCAATAAGACTAATGCCATGAAGCAGTGGGAGCAGCGCTGGATAAAGAACTGCTTGTGTGGGGGGCTTTGGAGGAGGATCCCCCAGGTTCTCTCCTGACCTCTGGGGGGCTTTGGAGGAGGATCCCCCAGGTTCTCTCCTGATCTGTGGGGGGCTTTGGAGGGGTTTCAGATCGTAAAGTGACTTATGGTCGAATCTGAATGACAGTGGATTCTGAACCAGAGGATCACAAGTGTGTGTGTGTGTGTGTGTGTGTGTGTGTGTGTGTGTGTGTGTGTGTGTGTGTGTGTGTGTGTGTGTGTGTGTGTGTGTGTGTGTGTGTGGTACCCACCTGCCCAACATCTCACCTGTGCAGTAAAGGAGCTCGTCATCTAGTTGAGATCACGGAGTCTCTGTGATTGACAGCTGTCTGGACCCTACTACTGTGTGGGCCGTCACAAGGCACAGGATGTGATGTCAGCATGTTTTATGCCATTGGCGTAAGAATTCACTGCTCAAGGCTCCAGACCCATCAAAGGAGCACCACAGCACCATTTTGAGTCTCTTTGAAATGTACTACCCGCAATACTGTGTTGTGTGAAGTCCATGTTAAACTTCTCCTCAGAGAAACCTCTTTTCTTGTGTAAATATTATTACTTTTTTATAATGATCTCTCTGTCCTTTTGTACTGGGTATGTGAAACAGAAGCCTAAAAGACTTATAATGGTCAAGCGTGTTTGTGTGAGCTTGTTAAAACTGATTTGGCTGTAGTGAAGACTCACAGCCACAGGGGAGCACTGTGTTTCATTAAATAAAACAAACAAAAAAGTCACGATTGGGAGAGATTTTCTCTCCTTGTCTGTCATAGTAAAAAAGAACCATGAGGCAATGTAATAAAGCTGGGATTTGTATGAAATTGAATAATTCGCTGTCTGCTCAGTGTGACATTTTAATGCTGGGTTACTGTGTTATTCAGGTGCCTCGTCGTAAACACACACACACATACAGACGCACACACACACCAGCTGTGACTACGCCAGAGGGGATCCCAGAGCTGTCAGGTTTCAGTGTTTCCTCAGAGTTAAAACATCTTTATTCTCAGCATTTAGTCATCTTACCTGTTCATCAGCCCATTTTTTTCAGATTTTTTATTGAAACTAACTGTGGGCCGGTTTCTCCTGCTGAAGTCGTGTTCTTGGGTACATGCAGATGGAACCTTTTTTTTTACACTGATTGTTTGGACCTAACCTGGTGCTAACAGGTTGAAGTCTAATGGCTTTCCGGGTCAGTGTTTGTCAGTGACACCTACCACAAACCATGGGTTGGTCAGTCTTTCCTGAAACACACACACACACACCTGCAGTGATGAGCAGCAGCTCTGGGTCTGGGTTGGCTTCATGCTGTCCTCCCAGCCAAACACTTATCTGGAGACGCTGGCATGTGATGCTTCAGACTAGCGCCTCTGGATGTCCCTGGCTTCAGAGCGCGCCGAGCCCTTTCTCCACCATGTCGGCCTTCTTAAGGCACGCTCCTGCGCTCTCCTGCACTGGCAGTGGAGACAGCACCTGAGACTAGAGGGCTCTGATTGGGTTCTGATGTGGTTCTGATGTGGCCCAGCGTGTCGACTGTGGTGCCTCTGTGCTGCTGTGAAGATCAGGCAAAGATGAGAGGCCACAGGAATCACCATGCTGCTGGGCTGGACCCCGCCCCCCCCCCCCCCCCCCCACACACACACACACACACACACTCTGGCAGGGCAGGGGGCTCACTCAGGCGGGCCTCCAGCAGCCTGGATCTGCCACGGATGAGTACCGAAGGCAGCGCTGCTGTGTGGATCAGGTGAGAGGAGGTGAGAGGCCACAGGAGACAGCTGCTGGGCTTCACCTCCTCCCCCCCACCTCCCTCGCTGTCCAGTAGTGGGGTTACTCAGGCATACCTCCAGCCAGCTCCTCAGCCTGCTTCACCTCCTCCCCCACCTCCCTCGTTGGCTAGTAGTGGAGTTACTCAGGCATACCTCCAGCCAGCTCCTCAGCCTGCTTCACCTCCTCCCCCACCTCCCTCGTTGGCCAGTAGTGGAGTTACTCAGGCATACCTCCAGCCAGCTCCTCAGCCTGCCAGCCCAGAGACAGCAACACGCACATCAGCATCCAGCCCCGCGCAAGACAAGGGAGGAAAAATCAATCAGACTGCAATCAGTCATGCCAGGAGCCATACAACACGTCTCACGCACGAGAGAGAGAGTGAGCCAGGACCCATATAACAGTCTCACGCACGAGAGAGAGAGAGAGTGAGTGAGAGCGAGAGAGAGAGGGGTGGAAAGTGCATTTTCACAGCCTGACGTGTCCAGCGGAGTGAAGAGAATGTGTTCCACGAAATGATAATGAGCTGGAGGTGACCAATCAATTACACGAGGACATGGCTACGATTTTAATTCAATTCACTTTTATTTAATTACATGGGGTCGTTTATGCTGAGCATGTATTACCTCAAGGTCCTTTTACAGAGGAGGAGGCCAACGCCCCCTAAGCAAGAACACGCTGGCAGTGACGGGGAAGAACTCTTTACCACAACCCGCATCAAACAGGAGGGCCCATCCCAGGACACAGCAGAGAGAGGAGGACTGGGAAGAGAGTGGCACAGTCATGTAAGTGATGGCAGGCAGTATTTGTATCAGGAAGAGTTTGAAATGATAGATGATAGAATGTGGTTGCAGAAGAGGTCAGTAGTCTCAGTTACCCTTTATGAACATTGACTTGAAATAAACAGCTTCTATTTAAAAATACATAATATAGGAGAGAGGGTATTTAGACTCCATCGGCTTGGTTTTCTTTTTCTCCTTTAACAGCCGGATGCTAGATATGGCCGAAGGACTGAAGGGTCTTGAAATTGGGCAAGAAGATTGTAAATGAAAGCTGAATGAAATGACCCTCTCTCTCTCTCTCTCTTGGTCCTCCCACCATGCCTGCGCTGAACTGCACTGGAGGAAAATAATGAATCCAGGGATTTTTCACAGACATTCACGAGCGGTTGGGGATTTATTCGGCTCTGTGACACCCCGGGGAGAGCGGCTAAGAGGGTGACCGCTAATGAGTTAATTTCGGCTGGAGGTCGGTCGCGCTGCCGTTAGAGTTTGGTCGTTAGCTCCGTCGCACCTGTGCCTGATGTGTGCACCTGGGACCGCCTCTTGGGAGGGCCACCACGTGGCCACCGGTACCAGCCCTCTGAGGTGTCCGGAGCGAGCGCCGTGCAGACCAAGCAACCATCGGCCTTTTCCGGTAATCACGACGTCGATTTACAGAGCTGTGATAGGCTCTGACTGTGGTTGGAAAACGAGGTTTTGCTCCTAGTGCAGGGTGTGTGCGTATGTGTGTGTGTGTGTGTGCGCGCGCATGTGTGTGTGTGTGTGTGTGTGCGCGTCTATGCGTGTGGGCGCGCGTGTGCATATGTTTGGGTGATTGGTGGGCAGCCGTTGAACCGCTGGGAGTGTTCCGGTATGAACACGCAAGTGCACTAATGCACTGTAGTTTCCCTGTTCTGCCTGGGGGTCTATCACATGTGACTGTCGTCTCAAGGAGACAGCATTATTTTGTGTGTTGTGTTAGTTTGACACGACACGGAGCAGATTCATCATAGAGTCCTCAACCACTCCTGGTAAAACCACACTGCAGACAACGTGAAATCACATCATACAGCCATTAAACACAACTCGCTAAAATTCAAACGTGTGTTATACAGGGCAGACACAGCGTGTAGAGTGGTGTAAAACCTGGGAATTACAAATAAAAAAATGCAATTGTAATAACGCGTCTATAGATTCGTGAGGTGTGCAGTCCGGTAAGTGGCTCACTAACAACCGTCTCTCTTTGCTGGACTGCAGGCTACCTCTCAAGCGTTACTGTCTTCTGCGTGACTAGCGAGAGAGGGTGCATACACTAAAGTGGCGTTTAATTAGCGCGGAACGGACCAGAGGAACAACCTTGCAACTCCACACTCGCTCACTTCGGCACCGTGCGCACCCCCTCCCTCCACCTATCAGATCATGCTGTCTTTGTACTTCGGTGTCTCCGTTATCTGTATCTAACACCCACGCTTGACACACTACCGAGGCTCACAGACCGGATTTTACCCAGACATCATTGGAATGCCTGCTGCGGAACCTCTTCGTTGCTTTTCCTGATGCCGAGTAGCTCCTGTAGGTGTTTCCTGCAGCATCCGCGCGAGAGAGACACCCCCCGGGTGGACATCGCCTTTAGCCTCTCCACACTACATTTCAGTGACGGAGCACCACGGCTCCGTGACTGCCTGGCGTAAAACGTGTGCAGAAAGAAGAATGTGAATGGAACTGGAGTTGTTCGTTAAATTCTGTTGCAGCCGACGCATACCGCTTTGCTCAAAACACACCTACGCCGTGACCCCTGCGGTGAAAATCATTCGCGTTTACTCAGGTAAGGTGAAGTGTTTGACAGTGTTTTGTTTTGCACACCACAGTAGGCTAACACCCAGGCGCGAGAGACCGCACTGCCGAGATGGTGTTGTGAGGGGCGCGATGCTGCTGTCGCATTGGAGATGTTGAGCACGAGATAGACAGCGATCAGAGAGACCGTTATTTGCGGTGGTCCGATTTTACATGCTGCAACCTACAACTCTTTACTTTTCATGACGTCCCGCGCTGCCTCTGGCTTCTCATCCGTTTTGTTGTTTTGTTTTTTTAGTTTTAATTCCGTTCTGAACGATACATCTTAAAGCTTTACCATGCGACACTGCAAACATATTGGTAAAATATGTATTCCATTGCATTGTGTAAAAGAACGCAAATATGCAAATGTGGTGATATGCGTCGAGCACATTTTATTATATAGATTTTGTCACATTCTGATTTATATTTATGTTAATATTGCTTCCATTCCTCCATTGAGAATATGACAGTTGATTTTATTATTGCTACAAATGTCATGCTGTTGGATGGCCAGCAGCATTGGATCTCCACGAGTGTATTGATTTGCAATTTACTGTCATCTTATGGGAGGCAATTATCGTGGTTTGGACTCCACACCCATCAGTATCAATACCCACCTCTGTCACACACACACACACAGAGGGTTGTTACCATTGTCTCTGTGTGTGTGTGTGGTATGTGTGAAGTGTATGACAGGCTGTTGTGTGAATGCCTGTATGCGGGGGCGCAGGGGTGGTGATGGTGCTATATTGCTGCCTGTCATATACACCTTTTTCAGTTTCACGGTATCATCACATGTATAAGGTGACCAGATGCTGCAGGTGGTAGTGGGAGGAGACATGTGGACACTAGAGACGTGTGGACACGAGAGACGTGTAGTTAGGACAGTGTGAACTGATAAAGGGAAACACACTAGGGAAACACACACACAAAGTCCCCTCATTCTCACGTTTGAGGACGGGCATTTCAATCAGACCTGAGGGGGTGTTTGTCTCCCTGTGCTGTGTGTGCCCTCTGATTGGCTGCAACTAAATCTGCTCTCTGCCATGCTGCTCGTCTCAGTGTGACCATAGACCTCACTCTGCTGAAGCCTGGCCGGCAAGCATACACACACACACACACACACACACACACACACGCTGCACACATACACACACACTCACGCTGCACACATACACACACACTCACGCACACATCTCTCTCTCTGTCTCTCTTCCCTCTTTCTCTCTCTCTCTCTCTCTCTTTCTCTCTCTCTCTCTCTCTTCTCTCTCCACTCTCTTTCTTCTCTCTCTCTCTCTCTCTCTCACGCCTGTCAGCCATGTGTGTGGTTACACTAGACAAGCACCAGCTCCATTTCTCATAAGGAAGCTCAAAGTTCACTTACACAGTCCCCATCTCTCAGGATATGAGCTTCTCTTCAACACAAAAGGCTGTGTGTGTGTGTGTGTGTGTGTGTGTGTGTGTGTGTGTGTGTGTGTGTGTGTGTGTGTGTGTGTGTGTGTGTGTGTGTGTGTGTGTGTGTGTGTGTGTGTGTGTGGTGTTGGTACTGGACCAACACCGATCTGCACAGCAGATGAGTGCTTGCTGGGAAACTTGGTGATGAGCTGCTGGTCTAGCTCAGTTTGCATCTGTTGTTTTTCCTCTGTGCAGTGTTCTCATTGGCCGCTTGGTTACAGAACAACACGTGAGTTTAGTGTGACTACAGGATAACGGTCACGTGCTGCCTTGACCTTCAGTTTAAACATTTAAAAAAAAATTAAAAAAACGTAGCTTCTATGCTAAACTGAGACTGACATCACACGGCTGATCAGTGATCCATGGTGGTGATTGGGGTGAGTGAGGCTGATCGATCACGGGCCGGTAGGCCAGGGGGCTCATGGGATACCTGATGTGTGTTTTCAGGGTAAGCCTGTGCCGTGCGCCACCATGATATCACCCAGGGAGAAAGTGAAGAAGAAGCCCCCGAAAAACAGCCTGACGCTGCTACCCTGCTTCTACTTTGTGGAGGTGGGCACAGAGATACAGAAATATATATATGTGTGTGTGTGTGTCTGTCTGTCTGTGTGTGTGTGTGTCTGTCTGTCTGTCTGTCTGTCTGTCTGTCTGTCTGTCTGTCTGTCTGTCTGTCTGTGTGTGTGTGTGAGAGAGAGAGCGAGAATATTTGAGTGTGTGTGTGAGAGAGAGAAAGAATATTTAAGTATGTGTGGATGTGTGTGTGCGTTTCTCTCTGTGAGACAGAGAGAGAATATTTGAGCATGTGTTGCCAGGAGTGCACAAGTGTGTGTCTATGTGTGTGTGTGGATGAGTATACGCATATATCTTTATGTGTGTGCATGCTGGTGTGTGTGTGTGGATGAGTATATGTGTATTTTTTTATGTGTGTGTGGATGAGTATAAGTGTATATCGTTATGTGTGTGCATGCTGGTGTGTGTGTGTGTGTGTGTGTGGATGAGTATACGTGTAGTATATCTTTATGTGTGTGTGTGTTTAGATGAGTATATGTGTATATCTTTATGTGTGTGTGTGTGTGTGGATGAGTATATGTGTATATCTTTATGTGTGTGTGTGTTTAGATGAGTATATGTGTATATCTTTATGTGTGTGCATGCTGGTGTGTGTGTGTGTGTGTGTGTGTGGATGAGTACATGTGTATATCTTTATGTGTGTCTTTTGCATGTTTTTTTTTTCTTAGTTGACGGACAGGTAGATCTTACAGCAAGGTGTTTCTAGGAGTATGAGGAGGAAGCCATGTTTGATGAGACAGGAACATCATGTTCCCTCTCCCCTCCACATTCCTAGAAGGACCGGAATGTTACAGAGAGGATTCTGCTTCCACT
>NC_045161.1:28883595-28906095 GCF_900700415.2 Clupea harengus
GATAGAACACACACCCAGTCACAGACACACTATATAGAGATCAGAACACACCACCCAGTCACAGGACCACTCTATAGAGACAGAACACACCCAGTCACAGACCACTCTATAGAGACAGAACACACCCAGTCACAGACCACTCTATAGAGATAGAACACACCCAGTCACAGACCACTCTATAGAGATAGAACACACACCCAGTCACAGACCACTCAATAGAGATAGAACACACCCAGTCACAGACCACTCTATAGAGACAGAACACACCCAGTCACAGACCACTCTATAGAGATAGAACACACCCAGTCACAGACCACTCTATAGAGACAGAACACACACCAAGTCACAGACCACTATATAGAGATAGAACACACACCAAGTCACAGACCACTATATAGAGATAGAACACACACCAAGTCACAGACCACTCTATAGAGATAGAACACACACCCAGTCACAGACCACTCTATAGAGATAGAACACACACCCAGTCACAGAACACACCCAGTCACAGACCACTCTATAGAGATAGAACACACACCCAGTCACAGACCACTCTTTTGAGATAGAACACACACCCAGTCACAGACCACTCTATAGAGACAGAACACACCCAGTCACAGACCACTCTATAGAGATAGAACACACACCCAGTCACAGAGCACTCTATAGAGATAGAACACACACCCAGTCACAGACCACTCTATAGAGATAGAACACACCCAGTCACAGACCACACTATAGAGATAGAACACACACCCAGTCACAGACCACTATATAGAGATAGAACACACACCCAGTCACAGACCACACTATAGAGATAGAACACACACCCAGTCACAGACCACATACCCAGTCACAGACCACTCAATAGAGATAGAACACACCCAGTCACAGACCACTCTATAGAGACAGAACACACCCAGTCACAGACCACTCTATAGAGACAGAACACACACCCAGTCACAGACCACTCTATAGAGACAGAACACACACCCAGTCACAGAGCACACTTAAAAGACTCTATAGAGATAGAGAGAGGACATGGGTTAAAGAGAACAGACACAGTCATTATTGGTTCATTATTGATTGACAAGTTTAAATGAGATTGCCTTTGAGGTGTAACAAACACAGTCAGCGTCATTCCACACATACACACAGGGTCATTTTTAGAAATTGATTATTGATTAATTAGTAATGAGGAAGTGGTAGGGTGTGTGTGTGTGTGCGCATGTTTGTTTGTGTGTGTGTGTGTGTGTGTGCTTATGTGTATGTTTGTGTGTGTGTGCATGCGTGCATATGTGTGTATGTGTGTGTGTGTGTGAGCTCTGTGATTTTGGCCAGGGATTTTGGGTGATTAGGGAACAGGTTCTCAGGGGAATAGGTTGTCAGCTAGTATCTGGGCGATCAACCCCCCTCCCTCAGACAAAATAGGGTCAAGTGAGGACACATGAAGATGGAGAGAGTGAGAGACCAAGAGAGACAGGTGCGAAAGAGGAGTGTGCACAGGTGATCACTGGTGGGGGTGATGGAGGAGTGTGCACAGGTGATCACTGGTTAAGGTGATGGAGGAGTGTGCACAGGTGATCACTGGTGGGGGTGATGGAGGAGTGTGCACAGGTGATCACTGGTTAAGGTGATGGAGGAGTGTGCACAGGTGATCACTGGTTAAGGTGATGGAGGAGTGTGCACAGGTGATCACTGGTTAAGGTGATGGAGGAGTGTGCACAGGTGATCACTGGTTAAGGTGATGGAGGAGTGTGCACAGGTGATCACTGGTTAAGGTGATGGAGGAGTGTGCACAGGTGATCACTGGTTAAGGTGATGGAGGAGTGTGCACAGGTGATCACTGGTTAAGGTGATGGAGGAGTGTGCACAGGTGATCACTGGTGGGGGTGATGGAGGAGTGTGCACAGGTGATCACTGGTTAAGGTGATGGAGGAGTGTGCACAGGTGATCACTGCTTAAGGTGATGGAGGAGTGTGCACAGGTGATCACTGGTGGGGGTGATGGAGTCTCTCTCTTGTGGCAGCAGGGGAGGGGAAATAGTGTGAGTATGAGCTACACACTCTCCCTGTGTGTGTGTGTTAGCGAGGCTCTGCCTACACTGGTGACCATAGCTGACTGACAGATGAGTAGAGGAAGTAGTGGTGTGTGTGTGTGTGTGTGTGTGTGTGTGTGTGTGTGTGTGTGTGTATGTATAAGTGTGTGTGATCCATTGGTATCAAACCCATGACCTTGGTGTCTACCAGTTGAGATTTTGTTCGGATCTGTGTTCTCCATGTTCTCCATGTTCTCTGGCAGATGTACTTCAACTCCACCATCTCAGACAGCACCAAGCTGCTGAAGCCGGTTCTGGTGTTTGCGTTCACCATCGCCGCGGCGCTGACCGGGCTGACCCAGATCACGCAGTACCGCAGCCATCCCATCGACGTCTACGCAGGGTTCTGCATCGGGGCCGGCATCGCCATGTACCTGGTGAGGAACCACACGCGTGTGTTTATGCCTGCATGTTTGTGTGTGTGTGTGTGTGTGTTTGTGCACATGTTTGTAGGTCCAGTCTTGTTTGTGTGTGTGTGTGACTACCCAGATACAACATGGTAGTGATGATGATTGTCTGTGTCCTTTCTCATTTGTATGTTTGTGTGTGTGCGCGCGCGTGCGTGCATACGTGTGTGTGCAGTGGCGGCTGGTGATTTATTTTTTTGGGGGGGCGCAATCATAGACATATATAGACTATAGGCGCAGTTGGGCAGTGCGATTTAAATAGCACTCCACAATGAGAAAACAAAAACACAAGAGAGGTTTTGAGTAGAATATATTAAAAAACAAAAGATTTATTTCATGAAAACACAGTGCTCAACACTGTCCACTAACAACTCTCAACAAACTGTAAAATTGGGCATGAGAGGTTTAGAGCAGAATGGTTTAAGAAACATTGGGTTGGGTTCCAGAGGTTTAAATATTGGGTAGTAGAGGTTTAGAGTAGACTAGATTCAGAAACATTGTGTACAAGTTTAAAACAGAGTAGATAAAAAAAAAAAAAAACACAGGGTGTAGAGGTTTAGAGCAGAATAGAGTGAGAAAGACTGAATGATACCAGTAGTTTAGAGCAGAATAGATTCAGAAATACTGGATTATACTAGAGGTTTAGAGCAGAATAGATTCAGAAACACTGGATGATACTACATGTTTTCGAATGCCAATTTGGTACCCTTCGTCCAACTGCTCTGCAATACTCAGTCTTCCAAAGAGGCTTAGCTTCAGGCTGTTAGTTAGATGGCTGCGGCAAGATTCGTGCTTCTTACATTTATCGTTAAAGTGCTTTAGATCCCTCATCCCCGTTGCAGTCCAGATTGTTTCTGTCCCAGGACTTTGGAACAACAGGCAGGGAAAACAAAAAAACGCATCACTCACTGAACAACCAGCTAACCAGCTCCGGTTAGCATACAGGCTTGAGGAGAAGCTACGGGTGTACGTCCTCCCGCGGTCGATGCTCTGCTGCTGCATTTTTAAATCCGGACGTTCGGGTCCCATGTCTTTCAGTCTCTTCTTATCGACATCTGATCGTCGATTCGAAAGTTTTCAGTCGGCATACTCACAGAATCAAAGTCTCTGCTAGCTATGTTGCTCTCGTAGATACGTGAGATGTATATGGGATGTGAGGGAATGATAAAGGTCTCTGATTCGACGAATAGTCCAGTCGCGTTGAAATAAAAAACGATGTCATTGGTCAGGGCGCAAAATTTTGCGCCCCAGGATCGAACTTTCATCTGCCAATGAGAAGCTGTCCTTGCTCAAATGTCGCAGAAAAGAATGAGAGCTCCCATTGACTTCCATTTGGCCGGTGCCCCTCCAGGGAGGAGGGGCTTATCTCAGTGATAACGAATGGCAATATATTATATTTGGTCACATTTAAGTGGTTGTTGGCAGGGGCTTACGGTCTCCCACACACATGTAACGCGTTAACACAGTACAGTTCCTATTTTAATTGTTTGGTATATAGTGTTTTTTTACTTTCTTTTTTTTTTTTCATCTCAAAATTTTAGGAGGGGCGGCGCCCTTGCGCCCTGTATTGACGCACCGCCACTGTGTGTGTGTGTATTGCTGTGTTTTCTCAAAAACAAGGCTGAAGCTCTCATTTCAAAAAGAGTTCTCTGCCTTTTGCAAATCCAAGCGTATCCTCCTCCTCTCCCCACACTCCACACTCAGTGAACATGCACACACACACAACTGCACACACACAGAGTCATGCACACACAGAGTCATGCACACACACACAACTGCACACACACAGAGTCATGCACACACAGAGTCATGCACACACACAGAGTCATGCACACACACACAACTGCACACACACAGAGTCATGCACACACACACACAGTCATACACACACACAGAGTCACACACACACACAGTCATACACACACACAGAGCTGCACACGCACAGAGTCATGCACACACAGAGCTGCACACACACAGAGTCACACACACACACAGTCATGCACACACACAAAGCCATACACACACACAGTCATGCACACACACAGTCACACACACACAGAGTCATGCACACACACAGAGCCATACACACACAGAGTCACACACACACAGAGTCACACACACACAGAGTCACACACACACAGAGCTGCACACACACACAGAGCTGCACACACAGAGCTACTGTTTATGAAATCCTGTGTTTTCAGATCTCACCTCTCCCTCACATGTTTCTTGCTCTATCTCCACCAGCCTGTGGTGGGAGGGACAAGTTACAAGTTACAACTCTTTTATTGTCAGATGCACAGAATGACACAGGGTCAGACTGGGCACTGAAATTCTTAGGACAAGGCACCACACAACATAACATAACATGACATACACTCTGTACAAGTACTCTGAACATAATTTACATGTAATAACATATAATAACCTTACTAAATATACAAGATAAATATACAATACAATATGCTAAAACATATACCAACCTATACATATAATACTAACATATATACATATAACATATAATACACATATAGTAACATATAATAAACTAAACTACAGACAATGGGAGTAGCAGGTAGTGCAATAATTCTGATAAATATGTATTTGTCGTGTAAGAGACAGTATGTAAGTGTAAGTACAAGCAGTCATTTGAAAGTGATAGTGTATGTAAGTGACTGTTTCTCTGTGTGTGTGTGTGTGTGTGTGTGTGTGTGTGTGTGTGTGTGGGAGAGACTGTTTCTGTGTGTGTGTGTGTGTGTGTGTGTGTGTGTGTGTGTGTGTGTGTGTGTGGGAGGGAGGGACTGTATCTCCAACTGCTTTCATGTCATGTTTCAAGTCATGTTCATTGTCTTTGGTTTCATTGTTCTGTCTTTGGCACGAGACTGTTTCATCACATTTGAGGGAATGTCCGTTTCTATTTTTAACCCCCCCCTTTTCCTTTCTTCTTGTCTAATTTCTCATTTCTGCTGTACGCTCCATTACCCTCCATCCCTCCGATCAGAGATAAAGGTTCCCAGTCAGCATTCCCATCTATGCCACTTCCTCTAAATCGTCTAATGAGGGGAAGTCAATGAGCACGCCTAGAATATTAATGGCTCAAGCAGCACTGCTGTGGTGGCCATTTTGAATACTGGAAGAATGGAAAGCTCGTTCACTCCTGTCCATTCCTCGGTCCAAACTCTCTGGCCCTAGTTACATGGACTCTCTGGCCCTAGTTACATGGACTCTCTGGCCCTAGTTCCATGGACTCTCTGGCCCTAGTTACATGGACTCTCTGGCCCTAGTTACAAGGAATGCTAATAGATGACAAAAACAAGCATAGTGGGTTGTACACCCATGTAATTCCTGTACACCCATTATTAGGTCACCTTGGATTTTTTTTGTAGGTGATTCACACACACACACACACACACACACACTCGCACACACACACACACACTCACACACCCACACACACACACACTCACACACACACACATACACACACACGTATTAACACAAACTCTGTCTCCCTCCCCAGGCTTTCCATGCTGTGGCCAACTTCAAACCCTCCGAAGACGCGGTGCCCCCCCCAGCGCCCCCGCCCCCCCCGAAGGACGCGCTGCGGGAGCTGGCCCAGCGCGGCCACGACTCCGTGTACCAGAAAGGCCACGCCTCCGAGAGCAACGAGGAGATCACGTCTCCGGGGGTGACGGTGCTGGTCGCCGGCGAGAGCCTGAACCGGCCGCTGCAGCGCGAGAAGACCTCCCTGGGCAGCCTGAAGCGCGCCAGCGTCAACGTGGAGCTCCTGGCGCCCCGCAGCCCCATGGGAAAGGAAACCATGGTGACCTTCAGCAACACGCTGCCCCGCTCTGCTGCTGCCCACCCCGGCGGCGGCGGCCTGGAGGAGATGCCAGCGCAGCGGAGGTTGGTGACGGTGCCCGTGCCCATCCCCCTGCCCATGGAGGCGCTGCACTCCCAGCAGCTGGTGTCGGAGTGGAAGCAGAAGTCCATGGAGATGCGTGGCATCAGCCTGAGGGAGCAGCAGCAGCAGCAGGAGGAGGAGGAGGAGGAAGAGGAGGAGGATGAAGATGACGAGGAGGAGGGGAGCGAGGAAGGCTCGGATGAGACCACCCCCACGGAGGAGGAGACGGCCACCTCCTTGCTCTACCCGTCCCTGCAGCACCCCGTCAGGGCCGGCAACCCTCCTGTGGGGGCCCGTGTGGTGCTGCCCCCCCGCCCGCCAGTGGTCCCCCAGCCCCCGCACCTGCCCCACCCCCACCTGCCCGCCGACGTGCCGATGCGGCCCCCGCCCCCGCCGGTGTCGCCCAAGAGCGCCAGCACGCGCGCCAAGTGGCAGTCGCTGACGGAGAAGAGCGGGGCGTCTGTGCGGGCGCCGGGGCAACCGCGCCTCATGCAGGTCATCGCCATGTCCAAGCAGCAGGGCCTCCTCTCGGGGTCCGCCTCCCCGCGCTCCTCCGAGACCGCCTCCTCCTCCTCCGTCACCTCCTCCTCCACTGGTGGCAACGACTCGCCCCCCTACCGCCTCCCCTCCGAGCGAGACTCCATGTCGATCGTCACCGTGGACGCGCACGCACCCCACCACCCTGTGGTCCAGGTCCCGAGCAACACAAACCCCTGGGAATGGAGAGGGAACGTCGGGAATGCTGCCGCCGCCACCTCTGAATCCCGGGAATCTTACGAGCTCAACGACCGCAACCGCAGCTACCGGGCATCTAAGAGCGGCTCCGTGTCCAGTGACCATCGCCAGGAGATGCCACCACCGCTACCCGAGGTGCCTCTGGACGGCGGGCGCAGTCGCGAGAGTCTGAGGCGTAAGACTCCTCTGGTGGTGCTGGACCAGGGAGGCCCGGGCCACACGGAACAGGACCCCTACTACAGGAAGCTGCCCACAGGACACCGCTTTAAAGAGTGACAGGAGCTCAGCGGGGATGTTTATGCTACGTACACACACACACACATGCACACTCATACACACACACATGCACACTCATACACACACACATGCACACACACACATACACGCACACACACACATGCACACTCATACATACACACACACACGCACACACACACATGCACACTCATACACACACACACATGCACACTCATACATACACACACACACGCACACACACACATGCACACTCATACACACACAAACGCGCGCGCACACACACCCACAAACACATCAAGAGGAAATGAAGATATGTATTTCAACTATTGTGCAGAGATTGATTCAGCAACCGATTCAAGGAAGAATGAGAGTGTTTCCATGGCAGCTTTGAACCTGGCAGCTTGCTGGATCTGAAACACCAGGATGAATGTGTTCATTGGACAACCGTAGCCTTGGCTGAAGCACACAGAAAGAGCGCTGGGTCAAGAAGGAGAGGGGCTCTCAATAATACTGCCCCTAGAACAGCAACTGGGACACACAATTCCAGCACCGACATCAGCACAGACAGCACAGACCACCACTAGAACAGCAACACTAAGCTGGACCTGCATCCTCGAGCCATTTTAGTGCATAACATCGTTTATGCACTAACAAATAGTGCAGAACATTTTTTATGTACTAACCAATAGTGCATAAGATTTGTTTATGTACTAAACTAATACTACAGTATTTACATAATATTTTTGTGGATCTAGTTTTTTTTCATTGTTGGCTTGATGTGATGCATTTCAAAGGACTGGTTGTAAATTAAGGAATTGGTTGTCTTCATTGTGGCCTTCTCTCTGTTGATACTTGATTTTAAGCACACGTGTGAATGATTGTATGAGCATGTTTATCTAGACCTGTAAGAGACTGTGTGTGTGGTCATGTGGTTTAAATTTACAAATCCAGCTCCCCACTTTCAGAATCAATGACATTATCATCTGTATTTTCCCCCAATGCTGCATTCAAGCCTGACATATAAATATGGACCACATTTCTGTTGGATGATTGCACTGTTGACAGCACTTATGAGGAGTGGACGAAAAAGACAGGAGAGCTAAAATACGTAAGAAACAAAAAGAGAAAGGAAACAAGAATGCTGCTTCTGTTTGGAGATGATTCAGGGGAAGTCCACTAGCGGTTCTCTTTTTTTCATGTTTCAGTGTCTTACATGTTCTACTGATTGTTGACCCCCCCCCCCAATCCCAGGATGTGAACACAACTTGTTGCCTCCTCGAAGCCAAACTCCTGCATGTGATGTGCGTTGTTGTCAAGTTCTGCCCCAGTCAGTAAAAAAGAAGACATTAAACTGTACGTTTTGACAGTAAAACCTCACGTTTGGCAAATACAGTGTGCTGTCATGAGTGTATGGAGAGGTCCAGGCCTGTGGACCAAAATAACAACTATTAAATCTAATTATTTGGGAAATGAAGATCATAATAACACTGTTTGCATATTTAGTGATGCACTAACTGGGTGATATTGGGGAGATTTGTTGCCAGAAATCCTTGACTGTTCATTTGAATCTCATTCAAGCTAGCTGCACTCAACCCCAGCTGGAGCGAGTGAAATTACTGTCAGATGGCTAAATGGCCATGCAATCACACCCAGGATTGCTTCCAAAAGCACACAGCATGTTTCTAGCAAAGCCGTTTACTCTACATGTTTTTTTGTAAGTTTAACTACCTTTTCAGAATGGAACCTGATTTCCGAAGTGGCTTAGAATTCCAGAATTGTCAGTGCTCTTCTTGAAGGAGGAGAACCTCCCTGTGAAGATTACTGCTTCCCGCCGGCCTTGCAAAACAGCTGACTCCTTTTATCTGTTTGTTATTTTATCTCGTCTTAGTCTTACTGTGTGTTTGGGCATATTTTGTTTTAGTGTGCGTGCATGTGCAAGTACATTTGCATATTTCTGTGAGCACTGTGTGTGTGTGTGGGGGGGGGGGGTCTGTGTGTGTGCGTGTGTGTGGGTGTGTTGTGTGTGTGTGTGTGTGTGTGTGTGTGTGTGATAGAAATGGCCAGAGGCATCGAACAGATTGCAGTAGATGGTGTCCATTGCCACTTGAGGTTTAATTGAGTCCATTTAGCCTCTGGCCAGACTGTGACAATGATATATTGCATAGTACAAGAAAATGAACCATCGCCCCCCCCCCCCCCCCGCCCCCCCACACACACACACAGAGACACTACACACATGGTGTATACACTTGGTATATGTGCACACACACACACACACACACACACACACACACACTTGAAACTCCAAACACACACATAGGCTATATGCTCTGGCAAAAACCTCATAAATGTTTAATGATGCTTGTCTGTTTGAAACAGCACCTCTTCACCGAAGTGAAGATAATTTGTTTGAATGTTATTTGGGCTCTTATGAGTTTGTGTAGTGGTCACACCATGAAAGAGGGGGGGCTTATTATTTACACCTTTTTACCCAGCTCTGTTCCCATTACCTTATCTTTCTCAGCAAACCTCTCTCTCTCTCTCTCTCTCTGTTTCTGTCTCCGTTTCTCACTCTCTCTCTCTCTGTTTCTCTCTCTCTCTCTCTCTCTGTTTCTGTCTCTGTCTCTGTATGATTGCCCCATACTTCTATCATGCATGCTGCTGGCGTGGTGCAAATCAAATCTGATCGCTGTTTCACCCGTTGCAGTAAAGAAGACTTCCCAAACGTGTACGTGTAGAGAGCGTGACGGATTGAAGTATAGATATAAAGGACTATGGTGATGCTCCCAAGCGTGTACGTGTAGAGAGCGTGACAGATTGAAGTATAGATATAAAGGACTATGGTGATGCTCCCAAGCGTGTACGTGTAGAGAGCGTGACAGATTGAAGTATAGATATAAAGGACTATGGTGATGCTCCCAAGCATGTACGTGTAGAGAGCGTGACGGATTGAAGTATAGATATAAAGGACTATGGCTATGTAGATGTTCTGAGCCTGGGTAGAGTCCGGAGTGATGAGCTGTGGATGGTGGCCTGTGTGAAGTATTTATAGAGGGCCCTCTGTGCTCCAGGAACAAACATGATGGAGCTGGAGCTGGGGCTGGAGCTGGCTCAGGCCTGGGCATCGCTCCCTATGCGCTTGGGTAACAGTGCCGTAAATAAAGCTAGATGCCCGTACGTGTGATACTGTGTTGGCAAACACGTTGGAAACACAACGCTTAAAATGAGATGGCAGTACACCGGTTCATGACTGGAGCACACAATGGTATCCATGGCGATGCTGTGCACCCCACACCTGGGGCCTAATTATACTGTTGCTAAGGTGATAGTTGTGGTGTTTGATGCCAGAGATGTTCACCTAAAACAGGGCCATTTCTATTTCTGTCTGTTCTCTCTCTCTCTCTCTCTCTATTCTCTCTCTCTCTCTCTATTATCTCCTGTCTCTCTAATCTTGTGTTTTTCTGTCTGCTTTGACCCGGTCTCCTCTCACTTTTTTTTTCTCTGCTCTTGCTCTCTAGCTTTTCCCTCTCTCCTGCTCTTACCCTTTTCTCTCTCCTTTACCGACTTATTCTCGCTGTTTATAGGGAGTATCTATAAATGTAACTGATTATGCAGTAGCTCATGTCTCTGTGTGTGTCTCCAGGGCCAATGGAGTCTCATTAAGTAGGTGTCAATAACTGGGGAAATTATTCCCAGTATGCAGAGTACGGTCTGTTTGTGCCACATGGCCAGATACGCTTGTTGGCATGTCCCCCTTTACCAGGCATGTTTTTTTGGTTTGTACAGATGGGCTTGTTGGCACTACCAGCTTGACCATAGTACTACAGATAACAGACTACTACTAAGAGGCTAGAACTGTCTAGAGAGAGAGAGAGAGAGAGAAAAAAAAAAACTGATTGACCAACTTCAACAGACCGTCAAGAACCCAGGAAATGACCAGCTCAACCCACCTTATGGTCTAAACTGGTTTGGGCATAATTTTTTTAACATGGACTTTTCTGGAGATTTGCCACATTTGCAAAAAGAGCAAAACAAATGTGTGTCTTTTTCTACGTTCTTTAAACAGGGCAGTTATATTCTGACTCCAGCGTCGTCGTGAGAGCTCTTCCCACCCCCTCTCTCCGCAGGCTGCCGCCTCCTCACACCCCAGGCACCTGCTCACGGCACGCCGGCCTCGTGAGCGTCACTAGCTCCCACGCCCCCTCACCACACCGACGCGGCCCGGCGGATCCGCGGCGGAACTTTTATCCCGTTTTTATTTATTCCATTTTTATTTATCTGCTTACTTGTTTATTTATTTTCCATTCTCTCCTCAAGAGCAGTGCGGCCCCGGCTGTTGCCATGGCAACAGTGGCTGAGCGGCGAGCAACCCTGAGTGTGAAGTAATTTATCATTTTAATGGGGAATGTGTGTGTGTGTGTGTGTGTGTGTGTGTGTGCGCGTGTGTGTGTGACTGCAAGTGGGAGAGAGAGAGAGAGAGAAAGCCACAAGCACCGTCATCTGGCTCAGGCCTCTCTGCTGTTCTGAATGACTGTCGCAATTCGTCTTTTAATATTAGAGATGCTGCACTTATCCACCTGTTTTATCTACCTGGTGTTGCAGGCGACCCGCTGGAGCCCTGAAGTGGCCCGCTGAGGGCAGCGCTATGAAAAGCCTGTTTTGTGCTGCTATTTGGAATGAAATAGGTGAAGAGCTGCTGCTATTTGGAATGAAATAGGTGAAGAGCTGCTGCTATTTGGAATGAAATAGGTGAAGAGCTGCTGCTATTTGGAATGAAATAGGTGAAGAGCTGCTGCTATTTGGAATGAAATAGGTGAACTGGTCCTTTTTCACATCTGCTTTGAGCACAGCTCACTGACATTATAGAGGGTTTGCTTCCCTCTTTGACTCTGTTCCTGATGGGTTAGAAACAGCAAATCATATGCTCTCAGATGATAGGTCTCTTTAAACTTGAAACTTTCCAAGCCTTAGTGGGGTGTCAGAGGAGCCAATCCAAAGATTAGCGTTATTAATTTAGTCTTAATCAGAAAGGCAATTAACCAGGCCTCACCAGGGGCTTTTACACTGAAACGTCGGTGACCTCTTTCCTGAAATGCATTCAGTCGGTTTGTCACTCTGATTTGTCTCTCTCTTTCTCTGTGAAGTGGAGGATCTGTCTCTCTCTCATTCTCTGTGCGGTGGAGGATCTGTCTGTCTCTCTTTCTCTGTGAAGTGGAGGATCTGTCTCTCTCTTTCTCTGTGAAGTGGAGGATCTGTGTATCTCTCTTTCTTGGTGCAGTGGAGGATCCGTCTGTCTGTCTTTCTCTCAGTGCAGTGGAAGAACGGTCTCTCTTTCTCTGTGAAGTGGAGGGTCTGTCTGTCGCTCAGTGAAGTGGAGGATCTGTCTTTCTCTGTGAAGTGGAAGGTCTGTCTGTCGCTCAGTGAAGTGGAGGATCTGTCTTTCTCTGTGAAGTGGAAGGTCTGTCTGTCGCTCAGTGAAGTGGAGGATCTGTCTGTCTCTCAGTGAAGTGGAGGGTCTGTCTGTCGCTCAGTGAAGTGGAGGATCTGTCTGTCGCTCAGTGAAGTGGAGGATCTGTCTGTCTCTCAGTGAAGTGGAGGGTCTGTCTGTCGCTCAGTGAAGTGGAGGATCTGTCTGTCTCTCTGTGAAGCCTAGAGAGAGGCGCAGGGAAACCTGCTGGTGATTGATGGCTGTGATCAGCAGGTGATTGATGGCTGTGATCAACAGGTGATTATCAACAATGTGTGGAGGAACACTAATGCTACCAACTCTTTTAAAAGCACACAGGACTCTTTCTTATAGATGTAACAAAACCAAGTTCAACATGTACCCAGGACTCCCTGACTGGTATACTGACATGCAAGTGATAGTATTAATGCACAGGCAGTGGGAGTGAAATCCAACACACTGTTTATTCCACCCATCCATCACATAACGTAGTGAGCAGCTTAGCTGATTCTGACGCGCAAGTCCGTCAAACCGCACCTCACAATGAAGGTGAAGGCCACTTTCATCAGAATCAAATAACCTTGGGATGAGGTTGCATTGCTCTGACTCTCTCTCACCTTGGAATACACTGTTCATTTTCCTCTTTGGAGAGCTAGGTTCAGGGTTCAGCGCTAAGTGAAGCTAATACTGCGCTAAGGGAGGCTAATTCTGCGCTAAGCGATGCTAATAATGCGCTAAGCGAGGCTAATACTGCGCTAAGCGATGCTAATACTGCGCTAAGCGATGCTAGTACTGCGCTAAGGGAGGCTAATACTGCGCTAAGGGAGCCTAATACTGCGCTAAGCGTGGCTAATACTGCGCTAAGGGAGGGCATCTCTGTGGCGTGTTGCTCATGCGGTCTCTTCCTGGTCTCTTCCTCTCCTATCCTCTGCTCTGGTGCCAGTGTGGCCCTGATTAAAGTTTCAAGAGCCTTAATTGAGCTCCTAGACCCTTTTGATCCTCAGCTGAAGGAGTGTTTAAGGTCACCTGACACACACACACACACACACACACACACACACTGAAAGCCCTTGTACAAAACACACATCTCAAACTGTTCAAACTTTACACAGGGCTAATGCGAATGTTCATGGGAAAAGGTCAGATTGGACTAGATAGATACACAGATAGATAGATAGATGGATAGATAGATACACGGAAAGATAGTTGACCCAGGGGGAACATAAATCGTCGTAGCAGCCACATACATTCAAATAAAAATGTCAACAGATACATGGACATAGTATCTAAGATGAACAAGCAGAGAGACTAATGAATGGATTAGTGGGTATAGTGACTGATAGTCTGCTTAGAAATATGGTAAAAGGTACAGATAAAGGCATGAAGCGCTGAAGATGAATAACGTCCAGACAATATTGTGGTGCGCAAAGAGTGAAGTGATTAGAGTAGTACATTTAAAGGGTTAGTCCCAGTTTAAAGGGTTAGTCCCAGTTTAAAAGCAGCCTTCGCCACAGCACACCACAGCATAGAAGATGGCGCTCACAACAACAGGCTGATGGAATATGTGGAACATGTGGTCCAGAGGCTCTCAGGATGTAAGGCTAGCTCAGGCCCTCCTTGTTGACGGCCGTTATTGTGTGAGAGGTTAGTGCTGGCGGCCCTTCTTGGGTGCCGGCACCAGGTGTGATACCAGGTGTTCCTTAGCACAAGTGGTGAGTAGCATCGTCCCGACACCTACTTTACCATATAATTTAACACTCTCCCGGTTCTCTGCTGTGATTTATGGTAGAACCGCAGGGGTGAAAAAGCCTTGGGCCCGATAGCAGCCGTATCCAATGCAGCTTCTGACAGACACACAGCTCATGAGAGGAGTACGAGAAGGGTTCCTCCATTTGGAACCAGGTTCCCACCAGATTAGAACCTTTGGTCATTTTATACATTACACAGCCCTTGTTACAGTATAGTATAGTGTTGAGTAAAATATAGTCACAAAGAACTGATCATTCTATTTATATTAGAGATGGGATACGAATAGGGTTAATCTTGTGTAAGAACAAAAGTATCAAGTACTACACTGTTAATTGCTGTGTTACATTGTAGTTACATTGAAGTAACATTATAGCATGGGCTCTGTAAAATGAACCGTAACAGAACTGAATTGAATTGTTCATTTAGATTTGTTTTTCATTTGGTTATAAACATTAACCGTGGCTCTGCTAGTCCCTATGTTCTTTTGTAGCCAGATTCCAGCTTCTCTCCAGTCCTCTACTCCTACTCTATAAGCTTCACAGCGCCTCCCTCTGAAGCCCCAGAAGCTCCTCTTCTCTCGCAATCTGCAGCCGGAGAGATAACCAGACTGCCCTGAAATAAAAGAAGAGAGAGAGAGGAGAGATAAGGAGTGCGAGGGAGAGAGAAAGTGAGTGAAAGTGAAAGACAGAGAGAAAGTGAACCGGAGACGAGACATACTAGAAGAGTAGTCAGAATGTGTGTTTAAAAGAGGGGAGAAGAGGCAGATTAAGGAAATAAAATGAAGTGCATTTAGACAGAAAGAAAAGGAGGAAAGAAACTTTTCCTGAACCTCTTTTCAAAGAGCAGAAGACAGACTGTCAGCAGTAAGTGAAAGAAAGTAGAGAGAAGGTGTGTATGAAACAGACAGTGAGATAAAGAGTGTGTGTGTGTGTGTGTGTGAAAGAGGGGGGTGGGGGGTGGTCGAGAGAGAGGCTTATTCCCCGTTTTGAGGCACCCCCTAGGATGACCGTTCCTGTGATGTGTTGCCACGGTGAGCTGAGCTGAGAGGAACTTCCTGGTAGAGCCGGAATGTTTACGCTGTGGGTGGATTGCCCTCGGTTACCGCCTCTCCCATTCTGCTCTAATCTTTTCTCCAGCTGCTCCTGCTCTGGCAGCTGCAGCCAAATCAAAGCCTCAACTCTGTAGCTCCAGCCTGATACATACACACATGCACACACACACGCACACACACAAACACACACAACACACGTGCACACACACACACGCGCGCGCACATATGTACACACATAAACACACACAACACACACACACACACACGCACACACACACACGCACACACACACACACACATGCACACGCGCAAACACACACACATGCACACACTCCTAGCACAGGGGCTGTGTGCTGGCTTCGTCTCCATGATGAAGAGGGCAAATGCAGAATGATGTTGGGTATCGTCTGATGGAGCTCTCAGGGGCTGCAGACTGCTGATGCAGCTGAAATTCCACTGGCCTTGACAGATCCGCACACACACATGCACACACACACACACACACACACACACACACACACACACACACACACACACACGGAAAGACAACAATAATGTTCCTTCTTATGATTGGCTAAGCTGGAAACACACACCTTAACAGATCCGCACACACTCACACCCCTGCATCTCCTCCATTACATTTCCTGGCCTGTGACATGTGCCTCAGGCAACATGGATTCTTTGGTCTGTGTGTCAACTGATCTTTAATGTAAAATAGATAAATAAAATCCCCTCTGATTTCCTTCTCGATTTGTAGTGTACAGTGAAGGCAGGAAATCAGTGTGTGTGTATTTTTGTAGTGTACAGTGAAGGCAGGAAACCAGTGTGTGTGTGTGTTTGTAGTGTACATTGAAGGCAGGAAATCAGTGTGTGTGTGTGTGTTTGTAGTGTACAGTCAAGGCAGGAAATCAGTGTGTGTGTGTGTGTGTTTGTAGTGTTCAGTCAAGGCAAGAAATCAGTGTGTGTGTGTGTGTGTGTCTCAGTGTTGTGCATGAACGTGTTCAAAAGAACGCGTTCATTGAACACGTTCATTTTTATGAGAACGATGAACTGAACGCAACTTCATGACAAATAATGAATTTGAACGGTGAACACGTTCATATTATCTGAGGTTTAGCTAAAACATTACGGAATGTTTTCCTTCTAGCCTACTGAGGAAAGACGCTGTCTAAATCGAATGCTTGTACCATGTCGTTGCTCTGTACCTGTCGTTAAATGGCCCAGACAGACCATGTTTCGGTAAATGACCATATTTGGTAATTGCGTTGGTCATGTGACTCCACTTCTCACGGTGCAATGTTTTGATATCGCTTCACGGCATATTTAGATGGGGTAGCAGTTAACTTCGGGCATATTTTCACATAATTGAACGTTGCACTTTGTTGAAGTTGTGTGCGTCCATGTACACGTGAGTTTGACTTTGTAGCCTACCTTGTCATTATGTGTTTGTTATAGTTTAGCTTTCTCATAATTGTTATGAGCACTGTCACTTAATTAATCTAGCATCATGCACTGTTCGTGAACTCGCTTAGCATAAGCTGCTAATGTACAAATACGAGTGTTACAGGGTTTACCTATGCTAACTTTTGAGCGGTCTTTCATTTAGTGTACATGCCCTTGTTGATCTGAGATTAAGCCAGTAGCATAGCATTGCTGAAGAGGTTAAATTATTACCTTTAGTTCCCTGTATAATTCATTATTTAAATGGTAGGCTACTACAGGGCTGTGTATTAATGTATATTTTCTGTTTGTACTTTACTTTCACTCACACACACACATACAAACATACACCCACCTACAATTTATCCCATTCATTGTTGTTAATGCAATACAAAGAGTGAAGAATCAAACTGAATATCCAAGTCTCCATTCTTTTCCATTCTAATCGGATGACCCTCAGTGATTACACATTTCCCGAACCCCCTCTATAACAGTACCCGTATAATTTCTGCGATACCTAAACCAACTAACTCGACTTCGCCCTACATTACCCATGAATCATCGCACACACATGTATACCAAACAAGCAACGTATTCCAAGGAACAGCTCTCGGTGTCAATATAAAAATGGTAAGTGAAAGCAAAAACAGAGACGCAGACTCAGCGAGTAGGCCTACATCCGATCCACCTTATTATTATGTGCGGGATTTTTACACACTGTCTGATAAAGTTTCCGACAGTAAAAATCTCACCTTTCTGTGCAAATTATGTCCTCCTGAAAAATTAGCAATAATAAAAAAAAAAAATGAAAATGAACTGAACTATGAACTAGTTCAGAATTTAAATGGTGAACTATGAACGTGAACGATTCATGTTTACTTGTATGAACTGAACTTTTAACTAGTTCATGAGAGGTGTGAACGTGCACAACACTGGTGTGTCTGTAGTGTACAGTGAAGGCAGGAAATCTGTGTGTGTGTGTGTGTGTGTGTGTGTGTGTGTGTCTGTAGTGTACAATGAAGGCAGGAAATCAGTGTGTGTGTGTGTGTGTGTGTGTTTGTAGTGTACAGTGAAGGCAAGAAATCAGTGTGTGTGTGTGTGTGTCTGTAGTGTACAGTGAAGGCAGGACATCTCTGCTGCTCCTCCATTTGGTCTGTGAAGACCCCATCCCCTTCTCATTGCTGCCATTTCTAGGAAACACACAACACTTCACCACATCATTACCCTCCCCGTACACACATACACACGCCTGCATGCACTGACACACACACACACATGCACTCACACACACACACGCAGTGACACTCACACGTGCATGCACATACACACACACACACACATGCACTCACTCACACATATGCATTCACACACACTCAGACACACATTCACATGCACACACACACACACACACATGCACACACACACACACGCACACAGACACACACACACACACACACACACACACACACACACACACTACCCCCGTGTGTTCTGGCTGGCTGCCCGAGGTTTGTGCGAACATTTCCATTGATCAGAACAAACGGAGACATGTCAAGTTACCACGGCAACAGCCATGCCGACCAGAGAGCTATGTGCAAGCTGTTAAAGAATCTGTGCAAGGAGCAGCTATAGGGGGATGGGAATTGGAAGAGTGGGGGAGGGGTGTGTGTGTGTGTGTGTGTGTGTGTGTGTGTGTGTGTGGGGTGGGGGGGGGGGGCTGCTCACTGTATATATTTGCCTGATGATTGCAGCCTCAGCCTCTACAATGCTGGAATCTCCCATCCAGGAGAGCTGGACAATAGGGCACCTCAGTACCACTGATGTGTAGCAGCCCCTCCCCTCTGCTGACACAGCACTGATGTGAGACACATGCACCATACTAAGATGAGACACATGCACCATACTAACATGAGAAACATACACCATACTAACATGAGACACATGCACCATACTAAGATGACTCACTAACATGAGACACATACACCACACTAAGATGACTCACTAACATGAGACACATACACCACACTAAGATGACTCACTAACATGAGACACATACACCACACTAAGATGACTCACTAACATGAGACACATGCACCACACTAAGATGGCTCACTGACTGTGGTGGTCGTTTACCCGGACGGTCCTTTTCATTCAACCCTGAACCCAGATATGAGATAGCAGATAGATCCATGCCAGACACAGTGGCTTTATGGATGTGGTATAAACAGGGTCTTGTATTGCAGTGGGATCTAATGGCAGTTCTTCCAAAAACACCCACACATACACACAGGTAACCACAAACACATACACATACACACACACACACACACACACGTACATAAACACATACACATACAAACACACACACACACATACAGACACACACACACACACACATACACATACATAAACACATACAGACACACACTCACATACAAATACACTGTGATGGCCCAGCCGGTGAGCAGTGCCCGACATGGCTGAGTACAGCCAAACGAAGGCAATTAAGAGGCATGGTGTTGGATGGGCGGTACTACCCCAGAGGATTCTCATAGGGAACTCCTCCCCACCCAGATGTCTCTGGTTGTCCCTCACAGGTGGATTGAATCAATCAGGCAATCAGGAGCCTTTCTAACCTCAACCAGAGGATACGGAAGCCAGACTGTCTTGAGCTACTGAGGAGTGAGAACCAGACGCCTTCCAAGCCAGTCTCAGGGTAAGAGGCCCGCGGCCGGCCTATTGTATTGTTGAAGAGGAGTAATCGCTGTCTCTCTCTCTCTTGCCTCAGGAAGAGCCCGACGGAGCCCCTGACGCCAACTGCCAAACCGGTGAAGCGTAACTCCTTTTTGCGCCCCCTTCCTTCTTCCCCTCAGTTTATAAAATAAACTCTTAAGTTATATTCACCGCAACTCCTGTGTCTGACTGCTCTTTTCCAGTTTGTGTACCCACACACACATACACATACACATACATAAACACATACAAACACACATACACATACACACACACACCCACACACACACACAAATACACATACACATACACAAACATAAACATAAACACCTACACATACACACACACATACACATACACAAACATAAACACATACATATACACATACACATACACATACACAAACATGCAAAGACACACACACACACACACACACACACACACACACCATGCTATTGTCTGTCTCTCTGGGGCATCAGTGTCCACCTGGATCAGGTGTTCTTTGATTCCTTGTTGATGTTAACCCTTTCGGGCGGTTGGTTAACCCTTTCATGGCCTGGGGTGTATCTTAATTGAGCTTTACTGGAAGAAGACTTCACCTGCAGCACAGCCCCTGAGGGCTCACGATACATGACACCCTGTCACACACGACTTACCAGGCCTAGGGCCATCTCACTGCGTACACTGCGTGGATAAGTCATGGTGTGGTGGTTGAAGTACTTTGCACGGTTGTTACCAAGTGAAGCCGGTGAGAGAGTGTCTGTTCATGTTACTCTGGTCAGATTCAAGTTTTCGAAGCTCTAACTCAAATGGTCTGATGAGCTGACCTGATAAAATAAGTGGAAACTGCTAAAAGTCAAGATCAGTGTGGGTGTCATTTTCAGCCAGATGAGAGAGAGCATTGCTGCCTCTACCGCAAACCGCCACTAGAGGGAGGGATTTGCTAGTAAATGCATGTAGTGGGCTTTTCCTCCCCCTTGGAAATGCAAGTATGAATGACTTCAAGACTGAGTTCACTGAGAAGAATGTTTTTGGTACATATGGTAGGCCCACATACTATATGTCTACGCATTATTTACTTGCTTAAACAACCTTCTAACAATTTCCGAAATTGATACAGGTACAGTACAGGTACATACCAACAGAAAAAGGGGGGGGGGGGGGGGGGGGGGACGACACACACAAGCAATGCATCGCACAGTGGATCCATGGTCAGCTACAATCAGTCACCTGCCAACTCAATGGTATCTGACTAGTTCTCATTCATAATAGGTCTGTCTGTCCCTCACCCCTCCACAAAATCATTTCAAGTTTAACCTATAGACCCGTAGGGCAGATTGTTCAATGAATAGCCATGGAGTCCTGTAGTATATCTATATCTATATGTGTTTCACATGAAACTCTTTGCTGCTGCAAAAAAAAGGTGCAAGGCTGCAATGCTGAGTTTAATCAAGGTAGAATGGTTTCACTTGTTCCTCTCAGTTCAAACACTCGTTGCTTTAAGTTTATTGCTTTCCCTGTATTACTTTTCAGAAGAGTTTAAGACTGACAGGATCTTCATCCTATATATCGCAGGAGCATCAGTGATGCTTGTAATGTTACAGTGCGTTAGCACGTAGCTGCTACCTCTAGACTCACCTCTGATTTTCACAACACCACCACCTGGGGGCAATATTGCCTCCCTAACTCGCCGGCTGTGGGGGGAATTCGACTACATCAAAATCATCCACTGCACCGCAGAATAATAATTTTAAAACAAATCTGTGAGCAAAGCTGAGCAGAGAATCAGGGCAGAGTTGACGGAAGGCATGCGGAGATCAAGAGACAGAGAATAGCTGTGGTCTTCTCGTCTGTCAAGTCTAGCGTGCTGTAGTTGGTCTACGGCAGCTCCCCGCAACCAGCGCGATCAGGGGAGGGACACTAGCAGCACCGCTTAGCCAGAGAAGGAGGGGATCCACACAGCCAAATTGATGGTAGTGGGAATCTGAGAGCGAATACTCTTGACGAACAAGACGACTAATCTACACTTCTAGCGCAGAGAGCGGCCGCGGTGAACCTGGATGCTATGGAGTAAGTACCGTGCTTTCGGCTGCGTAATGTTCGAAACAACGGCGCTGCTTGTTTTAAGGTGGAATTGAGTTTCAGTGGACAGCCACACCTGCAGTAATCTCAGCATCATGAGTCATGTGCATGGTATTGTGTGGCTGTGGGGAGCTGGTCATGGTCACTTGTAGCGATGACCAACCCCATAACTGTTATCTAAATAATTGTCCTATTAAATTATGGATTTGTAACCAGCTCGGTTTTAGCGTTGTATATAGTTCTGTTTGTATGCTCTTAAAATGTGTGGTTTATTTAAAGAAAAGATACGGAGAGGGTGTCAGTCACCACGTTTTCTACGTGCCTTGCGTGTAGGCTGAAGGGAGATATGGGACAGTCGGCCCAAGTCAAATAATTGTATATCGTGTGTCATGTATTACAGACATGCGGTACTCCTCGACAGAGGATAAGCACACGGGCGCTGTTGCAAAACCTTAATTATAAGACAACCCAGTTATTGCGGATCGGCCTCGCGTGTCCATGCTGTTTGCCTTCTCCGGATCAATACTGTGTGCTCATAACCCCTGTTTTACAGAGAGGGGATATTTGTTTTCGCATAGCCAAACACCAGGCCGT
>NC_045161.1:28948595-28966095 GCF_900700415.2 Clupea harengus
AAAATTACAGAGGCTGTGTGTACACTGGGCATCATAGCCGATGTCGAAAAAGGGCCTTCTGCTTCTGCAGGACCAACTTCACCTACACCCGATCTGTCAGGCGTCCAACAGATCACTAAAGATGCACTCGAGCTCCGGAGGATAGAGTTGAGGGAGAAGGAGATCGAGTGGGACAGAGAAAGGACTTTGCTGGACGCAGACAGACAGGGGCAGAGAGAAAGAGATCGGCGAGATCATGAGATTCGAATGAAAGACATGGAAATAACTCAGTCCATTCGTCTAAAAGAGTTAGACATTAAAGCTCGTGAAGCTGGGGTTAACCTGCCCTCTAATAACTTTGATGTATCTCGGAATGTCAGACTTGTCCCTCCGTTTAGGGAGGAAGAGGTTGACAGATATTTTGGTCATTTCGAGAGGGTAGCGACAGTGCTGAAATGGCCTCGTGAGGTATGGACAATGACACTCCAAAGTGTTTTCACCGGGAAGGCGCAAGAGGCGTACTCTTCCTTGTCATTAGAAGATGCGCTTGACTATGACAAAGTTAAGCAAGCGGTGCTGCGCATCTATTCACTCGTCCCTGAAGCCTACCGGCAGAAATTTCGCAATCATCAGAAGCTGGAAACGCTTTCATACGTGGAGTTTGTTCGGGACAAAGAAGTGTTGTTCGATCGATGGCTAAACTCACAAGAGATCTCGACTTTTGAGGGCCTGCGGGACTTAATACTTCTCGAAGACTTTAAAAACTGTCTGCCCAAGAACGTCGCCACATACGTTAGCGAGCATAAACACATCAAGCCTTCCAGCGCAGCAGTGCTGGCTGATGACTATGTACTCTCACATAAGAGCGTTAATGTCTGCTCTTTGAAATGTCAGCACCGTAGTGGTAGTCCTCCATGGGCCTTAAAGACCCGTAATGAACCTATGCCTGAGTCTTCTTACACGGAGACGCGACGAACGACCCGGCCGAGAGATACTGTACCGTTTTGCGCATACTGCAAAAACCGGGGACACATTATTTCCGAATGTTTCGCTCTGAAGCGTCGAAACAGCCCCAACTCTACTTCCCCTCCCCGCAATGAGTCCAATTTGTGTGTCTCTACACTCCCTCCGACGTCGTGGAAAGACGAGAGTGATTGTCAGGATTTTTCTCCGTTTGTCACGGACGGTTTCGTTACTTTACTGGGGAATCCTAGTGAGCGCATCCCGATAAGGATCCTACGTGACACTGGTGCGTCGCAAAGCTTTGTGTTGGAGAATGTCCTTCCTTTTGATAAGGACTCATGCACTGGAACAAGTGTAATTGTCCAGGGTTTCGAAATGGGCGCTGTGAGCGTCCCTCTGCACCATATTTCGCTTTTTTCTAAATTAGTCACTGGCAACGTTACAGTGGGCATACGCCCTTCACTCCCTGTAAAGGGTATCTCGATGTACTGGAAACGATTTGGCTGGTGGTAAGGTTCTGCCTAGCCCTGTGGTGACTCACATTTCTCCTACCTCTTTAGGTCCTGATAATTTAAACGTTGCATACCCGACGTGTTTCACTCTTGCGTTTACTCGCGCTAGGGCGCGACGCGCTAAAGAGTTCTCCGGCAAGGAGGACGATGATGGGCTAATAGATCTCTGGGATACTTTTATTGCTCAACCTTCGCCAATCTGTTCTGGCGGTGGAAAACTTCAAGGGTCTCCATCACAGTCTGTTCGGCCTTGCCTTCCAAAGTTGACCCCCAGCCGGGAACAACTTGTTAATGAGCAAAATAATGATTCTTCTCTTGGTCCTTTATTTAGGGAAGCTGTGCCTGAAAAGGATATCGGGCTTATGTCTTGTGGCTATTTTATTCGTGAGGGGGTGCTGATGCGTAAGTGGAGGCCGCTCACGGCGGCTGCGTCCGACGAGTGGCGTATTTTGTATCAGGTTGTTGTCCCTGCGCCGTACCGAAATGAGATCTTGAGCTTGGCTCACGATCATCATTTTTCTGGTCATCTAGGAGTTAACAAAACAACTGACCGTACTTTACGTCATTTTTTCTGGCCTGGTCTTAAGCGAGATGTAGCTAAGTACTGCAAAACCTGTCATGTGTGCCAGGTGGCTGGTAAACCTAATCAGCTGATTCCTCCCGCTCCACTTCAGCCCATCCCTGCTATGTCTGAGCCTTTCGAGCACGTAATCCTCGACTGCGTCGGACCGTTGCCAAGGACCAAGGCAGGTAATCAGTACCTGCTGACTATTATGTGTACGCTAACGCGTTTTCCCGAGGTTTTTCCGCTACGAAAGATTACCTCTTTCGTCGTTGTTAAGGCACTACTAGTGTTTTTCTCAATCTTTGGCCTCCCGAAGGTTGTGCAGACTGACCAGGGGACAAACTTCATGTCCAGGGTATTTGCACAATCTATGCAACAGCTAGGCATTAAACATGCTACCTCTAGCTGTTATCATCCACAGACCCAAGGCGCACTTGAACGTTTCCACCAGACGCTGAAGTCTATGCTTCGCAAATTTTGCCTCGAGTTCGAACGTGACTGGGACGAAGGGGTGCCTTTTGTGTTGTTTGCTGTGCGCGAGGTCGTTCAAGAGTCGCTGGGGTTTAGCCCCTCTGAACTTGTGTTCGGTCACACCGTTCGAGGGCCATTAAAAATACTGAGAGAGTCGTGGCTATCTGAGAAAGCATCGCACCATAACCTGTCTGACTACGTTACTAAAATTCGCTGTAGACTGAGTCGAGCCTGCGAATTGGCAAAAGAGAATCTTGGCGTGTCTCAGAAGCGAATGAAACAACATTACGACCGAAAAGCCGTGGTACGGGAGTTCAAGCCTGGTGATCAGGTCATGATATTGTTTCCTGGGCTCGGCCCCGCTCTGCAAGCTCGTTATTCTGGTCCTTACCGTATCGACAAACGGGTAAACGATCTGAACTACGTGATAGCCACTCCAGATCGGAAGAAAAGGTTACGCTTGTGCCACGTCAATATGCTGAAACGCTACTGTGAGCGTGAAGGCATTGAAGAGTCGCGCCTCTCCAGCGGTGTCACACAATCTGGCGTGGCGCTGTCCACGGTAGTTAGTTCTGAATTTGGCACGACTCTGCCAGCTTCCCGACACGGCGCTTTTCTTTCAGCACCGTCACACGTAGGACGTACTGCCTCATTGCTGGAGGAGCGAGGAATTCGTAGTCCTTCAGCTGAGGTGATTGAGGGTAGGCTGAAGAATTCAGTCGTTCTTAAGGATCTGAATTCCTTCTTTTCCCATCTGACGTCCTCTGGTCGTTGTGATCTAATAGCGCTCGTTGATAACTACAGGGACTTGTTTTCGGATGTTCCCCGTCGCACTGATGTCATAGCTCATGACATCGATGTTGGGGATAGTAGGCCCGTCAAACAGCATGCATACCGTGCCAACCCGCTTAAACGCCAACAACTTCAACAGGAAGTGAAGTTCATGTTAGACAATGGTATCGCCGAACCTAGCTTTAGTCCGTGGAGCTCGCCATGCCTTCTGGTGCCAAAATCTGATGGCACTCTTCGGTTTTGCACAGACTTTCGTAAAGTCAACGCGGTTACCAAGCCGGATAGTTTTCCCCTTCCACGTATGGATGACTGCGTGGACCGCCTTGGCTCGGCCGTGTTTGTTAGCAAGATCGACTTACTGAAGGGTTACTGGCAAATCCCCCTGACCGATCGCGCAAAGGAGATTTCGGCCTTCGTTACACCCGACAGCTTCCTACAGTACACGGTGATGGCTTTTGGTTTTCGAAACGCCCCCTCGACTTTTCAGAGGATGGTAAATAACCTCCTTGTTGGTCTTTCGAACTGTGAGGCCTATCTAGATGATCTGGTGGTGTATAGCACTACCTGGTGCGAACATGTAGCTCATCTTAAGGCTGTCTTTGAGCGTTTGTCTGGGGCGAATCTCACGATTAATTTGGCGAAGTGTGAGTTCGGGCAGGCCACAATAGTCTACCTGGGCAAGGTAGTTGGTAGTGGTGAGGTGCGACCCGTGCAAGCCAAAATTGAGGCCATGTTAGAATTTCCCCTCCCCACGTCTCGTCGCGAACTTCGCCGTTTTCTCGGCATGGTGGGCTATTACAGGGCTTTTTGCAAGAATTTCTCTGCTGTTGCGGCGCCTCTCACTGACCTCCTCAGCACTAAGCAGGCTTTTCAGTGGACTGAGGAAGGTCAGAGAGCCTTCGCTGCTGTTAAGGCCCTGCTTACCACTGCCCCTGTGCTGGCAGCTCCAAAATTTTCTCTTCCCTTTGCACTAGTTGTGGACGCTAGTGATTTAGGGGCTGGCGCAGTGCTACTACAGGAAAGTAAAGACGGACTGGAACACCCCGTGTGTTTTTTTTCGCGCAAGTTTAATGTTCATCAAAGGGCATATTCAACGATCGAAAAAGAGGCCCTTGCTCTTGTGATGGCTCTGGAGCATTTTGAAGTGTATGTCGGTGGGGCAGCGCAACCGGTGGCTGTGTATACCGATCACAACCTTTGACATTCCTGGATCGGATGTGCAACCATAATCAACGCCTCATGCGCTGGAGCCTCATTCTGCAGAGCTTCAATATTACTATTCGGCACATTCGTGGGCGCGACAACGTGGTTTGCAGACGCTCTTTCTCGTGCCTAAAGTTGGGCATTAAACGTCATGATGTCACTAAAATTGTGGGTTGAATGTAATGATGTTGTGCTAACCCTATATCTTTCAGCGGAGCCGGTGTGAGGGGTTTCAGCTTGATAAATAATAATTATTTATTTATTTATTTTCCCTTTGCCCTTCTCTGTATATAGCTGTATATAGAACTGTAAAGAGCTTGTTGTTTGTCCAACCCCCAATTTATCTCTTAAGGGTGGGGGTGTTATGGTGTTATGGGCATACTGGAGGCTTTCCCTGTGTCTGCCGTTTTCCCAGTCTCTATAAGGTGGAGTGCGTGGTCTCGGTCCATACTGATTGCTGGGCGGGACTTCTCCCTTTATTAAGACGGCCTTCCCCAAGATGGCGGTGTGTGTTATCAAAAGCAGGAGGATACGACTGTTTCCCGAGGATCCCGACCTGTCTGAGCGTTCCCTGGTTTTTTCCCAACGCTGGACTAAACAGAGACTTTGCCTTTTGAAGACCCTTACGCGTCCTACGCGCTTGTTCACTTTTTTTGCCTTGTCTTAGTTGTTTATGGGTGGTTGTTGTTTATGCTTCCTGCACTTTTTTTAGCCTAGTGGTAGACAGTGCAGGCAAGGAAGTTGCCCGGAAGACTCACCTTCTTTTTTCTTTTATCGCGAGTGAGGTAAGCTGCAGCGACTATTTATTATTTGTGAGGCTTCTTGGAGGTTCTTTTTGTTTTCTCTTCTGTTTTGACGACAACCACCATTGCATTTGTAAATAAACCAGTTATATATTTACCCGCAACTGAGAGTCTGGCCTTTTATGTTACGGGACCTGAAGAACCGAAGGTCTGTCGTAACACTCTCTCTCTCCCTCTCTCTCCCTCTCTCTCATATCTCAACATCTCACTTGTTAATATTTTAGAGGAGTCATTTGGACCCTCTTATACCCATTAGGTATCTGACATTAACACTTTGCCATAAGAATTGTGAAAATATCCTTCTCAAAATACCCCTCTCTCCCTCTCTCTCTCTCTCTTTCTCTCTTTCACTCTCTCTCCCTCTCTCCCTCTCTTTCTCTCTCTCTTTCTCTCTTTCACTCTCTCTCCCTCTCTCTCTCAGACTGGAGCAGGAGCTGGAGGAGTTGGAGACTGGTGTGTCTGCGACGTCCACCAAAGAAAATCTGTCAGATGACGCCAAGGAGGACAGTAAGACAGCAGATATCAAAGTGAGTACAAATACTCGGGCTTGTGTGTGTGTGTGTGTGTTGTGTGTGTGTGTGTGTTGTGTGTGTGTGTGTGTGTGTGTGTGTGTGTGTTGTGTGTGTGTGTGTGTTGTGTGTGTGTGTGTTGTGTGTGTGTGTGTGTGTGTGTGTTCACGCCCCTTAAGCTGTGTATGATGGTAGTCTGGCCTCCTGTGGTGGGCCCCAGAGGCGTGTGTGAAGAGCTGCTTTAAGGGCCTCACCTAACATGAACCTGGACCTGTGACACCGCTTTACCAACGGAGCCACGCAATTAGTATGCTACCTGCATACTAAGTGACCCAACCTCCCTGTCACCACCATACTAACTGACACAGTGTCCCTGTTACCACCATACTAACTGACACACTCACCCTGTTACCTCCATACTAACTGACACACTCACCCTGTCACCTCCATACTAACTGACCCACTCTCCTTGTCACCTCCATACTAACTGACACACTGTCCCTGTCACCTCCATACTAACTGACACACTCACCCTGTTACCTCCATACTAACTGACACACTGTCCCTGACCCACTATCTTTGCCATGTCTATATTAAGTGACCCAGTCTCTGTGGGCGCTACACTCATGTGTGTGTGTGTGTCTGTGTTTGTGTGTGTGTGTGTGTGTGTGTGTGTGTGTGTGTGTGTGTGTGTGTGTGCCTGTGTGTGTGTGTGTGTGATATCATATTAGCTTTGGACCAGAGAGGTAATCTGATACTCTGTGCATCAATACTGCTTCCTTTGCCGCGGCGATGTCTCATAGCAACCCAGAAAAGAGCCGTGTCCTTCCTCTGGGCGTTTATCAGCACTGATTACTCCTTCCTGTTCCTGTCGATATCCTCTTCCTGCTGTCCACCCCCTCCCCCTCCCCCTCCGTCCTGCTCTGCGTCCAGCAGGGTTGCATGTGTGTGTGTGTGAGAGGCCAGGCCCTGTGTGTGTGTGTGTGTATGTGTATGTGTGTGTGTGTGTTTGTCTGTGTGTGTGTGTGTGTGGGGGAGAGGCCAGGCCCTGTGTGTGTGTGTGTGTGTATGTGTGTGTGTGTGTTTGTGTGTGTGTGTGTGTGTGGGAGAGGCCAGGCCCTGTGCTCTGTTTAGACGCTACATTGGAGCTGTTTTGGTTTAGCACCCAAACATAGTCTTTAGCATTGCCCAGATTCCACATTTGAAGAGGTCATGCACTAACATCCCATAATAACACGTGCCTGTGAATTGGAGAGTAATGCTATTGTTGCAGGAAATGGAGTGAAGGCACACACACACACACACACAAACACACACATACATCCTCAAACCACATCCATCTCCCTGCTGCCTAAAGGGGTTCAGAGGTCAAACGTTGTAATGTGACAATAGTTTAGAGCTTCTCACTGAGCCGAGTCACGGTTACACTCAGCACCTGACCTGTATGTGTGTGTGTGTAGGTGTGTGTGTGTGTGTGTGTGTGTGTGTGTGGAGCACTGGTCAATGCTAAAGACTATGTTTGGGTTCTAAACACACACAGTTAAACTCAGCACCCAGACCTGCGCCCAGAAACACACACAGTTAAACTCTCGGATGGGTTCAGGTATACAGAGAGTGATTGTGTGTAGATTTAGTGAAATCTGTTTGTAATGAGTCATAAAGATTTACTCTCCCTCCCTCCCCCCCCCACCCCCCTCTCTCTTCCCTCTCTCTCTCCCTTTCCACCCCCCCTCTCCCTCCCTCTCTCTCCCTCTCTCTCTCTCTCCCTCTCCCCCCCTCTCCCTCCCTCTCCCTCTCTCTCTCTCTCTCCCTGTAGGTCGCTGCTGCCTCAGTAAAAGGTAATGCATTTTCATATTACTCTCCTCGCATCTCTGTTCTCTGAGTCATTTCATCAGTGCTGATGTGGATGCACTCTTGGGTGTTTGGGTGTTGGGTGTATCTTTGACACTTTGCCAAAAGCAGTTGTCTCTCACACACACACACACACACACACACACACACACACACACACACACACACACACACACACACACACACACACACACACATACACAGGAGATGAGCCACTAAACTGATGGGTCCATATTAACACCAGGCTTTCTGTTAAATAAATGACTGTGTGTCTCTTACTTTGGAGGCCTAATGCTACACTGTCAGTTCAGTGGTCGTGCGTGTGTCCAGTCCTCAGTAGTGTAACTGGGCTATCTCTGTGTGTCCAGTCCTTTAGAAGTGTAACTGGGCTATCTCTGTGTAGCCATCCCATGCAGTCAGGCTGTTCTTGTTCAGGATGGCAGCAGTGCCATGTTTTGTCATCTCTGTAGCTCTCTGTCTCTTGGAGCAGGCATGTACTTTGTCTGTTGCATTCTCTTTGTCTCTCTGTGTGTCTTTCCTCCTCCTTGTCTCTCTTCCCCCCCTCCCAATCCCTTGCCTCTCTCACACACCATGACCTTTGCCTATGACCATTGTCAGAGGTCAAAGTGCACCATAAAGTTCACCACAGCCCTCGTCTGGTGACATCTGGAGATGGCTCAGAGATGATGAGAGCAGGTGAGTCTTTGTACCTAGCAGGTAACGCAGACATGCAGTAACCTTCTAGAACAGAGGTGGTGTAAACTTCTAGAACAGACTTCCTGTAAACTTCTAGAAATGTCCTTTGCTTTCATTTCCCCCTTCCATTTTCTTTTCTCCTGCTTTTAAGAGAAGTGCTGTGTGTTTGAAGTGAATTGAAGACACTTGTTTAGACTGACATGTCTGTGACTGTCTCTTGGCCTATGTTGACTTCAGACTGCTATTGTCAAGTTGTTTTGGAGGAGTCCTTGACCTTTGACCCTTGTGGAGGTGTTGCACTGAGGCTGCTGTTTCTACACTGCTGCAGCTCTGACACGCCTGGCAGGATCTCATCTCTATCTCATCATGGGAGCAGATGTGTTTTATCTCTCTGGGGCAGATGGACTAACCCTTACCCCTCAGCCATCTCTCTCGGGGGCAGATGGACTAACACGTTAGCGCCTGTTTCAGACATAATGTAGTAGCGTCTCGTGCCTAAAAACATGGCATGGTACCTACGAGTAGACCGCACGTGGCTAACAACGCATTCTGACTTCTGCAGGAGCGCAGAATGACAAGTTGTGCTCTTCTGACTTCTGCATACGCGTTCGGGGGAGGGTGGTGGGAAAAGTGGGAGTTTGGGGCAAAAGTATAGGAGGAGAAGCGCAAGGAGTGACTGATTATGTATTCTGTCCTATGTATGAGAACTCTAGCGGACAGAGCACATCTGTTTTGCTGTGACATTTTTCCACCTTTTAAAAGCAGGTGTTATCCAGATTGCGCGTTAAGGAGCGTGAAGGAGATACTTCCAGAACCAATAGAAGCGGTATTCCGAGCACCCAGTTTTGCAAATTTTTACCATGTTAAAAGCAACCATTACTCTTGCCATCTCTTTTTCACTTCATCCACTTTCCTACGTGTAGATGCCGTGACGACTAGAAATGTCTTTTTTTTGAGTGTAGAATCACTGCCCTGTTTTATCTCTCTGTTTTATGACATATCTTATTAGCATTTCTATCTATTTCCTGATTACTAAACTTTTGATTCCCCATAATGTCGGTTGGCGTGTCCATGATTCTATTCAATTGCGTCCGTGATTGAATGGTTCCGTTCAGTTGCGGGCGACGCAAATAATGTTTGAGAGCGGTGACGTGGTTTGATTACGCGATCAGCCGCAGGTTTAGTACATTCAACGTCAAATGAAAAGGCACAGCGTGCGCTCTCTCTGCAGACGGGCCAATCGCTGTTTCCGCTGCGCTCTCTAACGTATGTACATCTGCCCCACAGCCTCGCTATCTAACGTGTGCGCTGAAGTCTCTCTTTAGAGAGAGAGAAAGAGAGAGAGACAGAGAGCGGACAGAGAGAAGAGAGAGAGAGAGAGAGACAGAGAGAGAGACAGAGAGAGAATGAGAGAGAGAGAGAGAGAGAGGAGAGAGAGAGAGAGAGAGAGAGGAGAGAAGAGCAATAGAGAGAGGAGAGAGAGGCTGAAAAGCCTTCCACAGCTGTGGGGTCTTGCTCGGAAACAACAATTAGTCATGTTAGCAGTCCAGCCTCTGCTCTCCTCCGTACACACTGCCCCCCCGCCCCCCAGTTCAAGTACTCCCTGCTTATCTCCTCAGCTGGGACCGCTTGTTCATTAAGGTTTTGTCTGCTTTATATCTTTATGTGGAGAAACACTTGTTTTGCACGGTGAGTCAGAGTTCCAGGAACACAAGCCGCTCGCATCCCTCCAGCCAGCGGTGTCTTGGGTTATCATGTGTAGTCCATTGAAAGCAGTGTGACTGCTGCTACTGTGCTTATGAATGCACTGTGTGTGTGTGTGTGTGTGTGTGTGTGTGTGTCTGTGTGTGTGTGTGTGTGTGTGTGTGTGGGAAGAGGGCAGTCAGAGCTCTTCTTTTAGAAATGTGTAGGAGCGTGGAGGTAACACACACACTTCAGCAGCGTAAAGTCAGAGTTGGGTTATTTATGGGAGGATGGAGGTTTCTGTTCACTGTTCACATTTCTGTCTTGTCTCTGCATGGATGTGTGACATTCTCACCGCATTAAACATGCGTTCTCAAGGTTTGTCCTAACCATTCAAAGCTGTGTGTCCAAGTCAACTGTGTTAAATGTTGTCTGTCTGTCTCCTAATTTTGTCCTCTGTTTGTCCTAATCTTCTCACTCCCCACTTGTCTGGGTGTATGTGTGTGTGTGTGTGTGTGTGTGTGAGAGAGAGAGAGAGAAAGAGAGAGTGTGTTTGTATGCATGTGTGTGAGTGTATTTATATGTGTGCTTGTGAGTGTGTTTGTGTGGGTCTGTGTTTCTGTGTGTCTTTGTGTATGTGTATGTGTATGTCTCTGTCTCGTTATGAGTGTATTACATAAGCACATCTGGTAGCCTATATGCATAGCCCATAGAGTAGAAAGTTCTAGCTCTATATATGGCCAGCATCATTAGAATGTCGATGTCCTCTTCAAAGTCTCCATCAGGAAGTACAGGGTTACCATGGTGATGCCTCACCATTCAAAAGCAGCCATTGCTGCAGCTCCTTTAGCAGTTGTCATGGCAGCGCTAAGCTCAAAGTGTTCAGTACTTTTACTTCAGTCGTGTGCACAAGGAGAGAATGAACCAGGTGCCATTTGTAGGCATCAGTTTTGAAGAATCTACACACTGCAGGGGGGAGAGATGACCTTTGAACTAACACACTGAAGAGAGAGTAGTGCACTAACTTTGAAATGCACACTAACTAACACACTGCAGAGACAGCACTGCAGTAACTTTGAAATGCACACTAACGTGGCAGTTCAATACATAGAATAGGACCATAGCTATGCCACTGCACACAGGAAGTCCAGCGTTCGCATTTGTAGAGGAAGTCAGTTAGAGCAGATTGATTAATTGATTAATTGATTTCTGTTAGGGCGCTATAGCAGTAGCTGCCCTTGGAGGTGGTAGGCAGTATCTGTAGAGTGGGGAGCAGTTGCTGTGTATGTTTAGGTGGAGAGCACTGGAGAGTGGGGATTGATTGGTTAGGTCTGGCAGCATGGAGGTTGGCTGGAGGTTGGCTGATTAGTTTAGATATGTGACGAATGTGTGTGTGTGTGTGTGTGTGTGTGTGTGTGTGTGTGTGTGTGTGTGTGTTTATGTGTAAATGTCAGTGCGTGACGTATAGTGACACACGACTGCCCTGTCTGTATTGAAGTTGAGTGCTTAAGGGTGGGAGAGCGAGATAGAGAGAGAGAGAAAGAGTATGTGTGAGTGAGAGAAAGTGAGAGCGAGAGAGAGAGTGAAAGAGAGAGAAAGTGAGAGAGAGAGAGAGAGTGAAAGAGAGAGAGAGAGAGAGAGAGAGAGAAAGAGTCCCCCCCTCTCTACAGGCCTCTAATGTGTCCTACTCTTGTTGCCCAGCGATGTACTCGGTAGAGATCACCGTGGAGAGGGACAGGGTCACGGGCGAGACTAAGGTGCTCTCCAGTAACACACGGCTGCCCACAGACCTGCATGGGGTCATGGTCTATGAGGACGCCAATAAAGGTGACTGCCCGCTCAGGCCCAGACAGCAGGCTGGCCCGGGGGGAAACCCGCAGAGCCGGCTTTACGAGAAGTGGCCAGCATTTTCAGCATCGTTTGGACCGTGCTGTATTTCACCCAGAGTGGCTTAGGCCCTAGTAAACTAGATGAGGAGAAGTGAAAGCATCTAAACTAAATTAAGCTGACTGAACCAAAGGAGCAGTTCAGTTTCTCCTCTTCTCTCTCGCTCTCTCTTTCTGTGTGTGTCTCTCTCTCCCTCTCCTTTCTGTCTCCTTTTCTCGCTCTCTCTCTCCCTCTTTCCCTCTTTATCTTCATCCTGCAAATCAGGATGTATGAGCCTGCTTTCAGCAGCTTGTGGTTTGCTGGACCACTCATATCCCTCTCCTCTCCTCTCCTCTCCTCTCCTCTCCTCTTCTCTCCTATCCTCTCCTCTCCTCTCCTCTCCTCTCCTCACAAACTGCAATCGTATTATTGGCCATGATGATTTGATCAGAGGGGACATTGGTGTGTGTTCCCTAGGCACTTCTCGTAAAGATGTCGAGCGCTCCAGCATGTTGTATGCTATTATGACCAGTCACAGAGCACCACACACCCACCAACCCCAGTGCACTATCTTCCGTCGGGGTTAGCTTCCCTTGGTTCCGTCGGGGTTAGCTTCCCTTGGTTTGGGCGCAATAGGAATCGCTCTCTCACATCTGGTAGTATCTGTCTGCTTTGGATACTACTCCAGTCACACACAGCTGACCTGAGGTCTGTACACATAGGAAATCCATCACTGCTTCAGGATCCCCCCCCCCCCCCCTTCTCCTCTCATAGCGCATGCCTGGGATCTGGGTTTCCTTCCTCAGAAAGGTCAAATCTTAATCAGGAACTGCCATTGTCAAATCTCAAATCTTCATCTGGTATTTCAGTTGCCAAATGTCAATTCATAATTCAAGTACTCTGTCAAATGTAAAATCTTAATCTGGAAATCGTTTTGTCTCTTCATTAATTTATCTAGTTACAGACCTCCAAAGCATACCCACACACACACACATACTATGGAACGCCAACAAAACTTTGTTGCTGTAGTTATCTAAAGTGAGTGAGCTAATGCTACTCTTTATCAGTTCATATCAGTTTGCTGGACAAACGTGACCTTTAAGCGCTGTATTTGAGGGCTGTATTTTTTATACTTTATTGCTGACAGGAAAAGGTATTATAATTATCAGTGTTGAAGGTTTAATTATCACTGATTAAGGATTAAGTATAAATGAAATCCTAGTAAATGCTCACAGTCCAAAGCGGCTGATGCTGTTTGGTCACTCTTGCACCTCCCCCCTCCCTGCCTATGACCCCCCCCCCCCCCCCTACACACACACACACGCTTCAGTTTGCCTCTGACCACACACACACACACACACACACACACACACGCTTCAGCTTGCCTCTGCCTCCCTCTGATGTGCTGTGACGTGACGTGGCGTGGCTGCTCTGCCTACTCTTTCCCAGGATGCAGTGCACTTCTCTCTCCTTACACACACACACACACACACTCACAAAAACGGTGTACACTCATACATATACACACACACACACACAGGCAGATAGACACACATACACTCTTTCTCTCGCTCTCTCCCTCTTTCACACACACACACACACACACACACACACACACACACACACACACACACACACACACACACACACACACACACACACAGACACACACACACACACACTCACTTCCAGAGGAGCCGGGCCCCATGTGCCCATCACACTGCTTTCTCTCCCCAGTGATGCTGATGCTAACCTTTATTCTGTATGCCTTCATCCCTCCATCCTTCCCCCACCTCTGTCAATTCCCCCTCCCTCTTTATCTTGCACACTCTCTCCTGTCTCTTCCTCTCTCTCTCTCTTCCTTACTCTCTCCTCTCTCTCTCCTGTCTCGCTCTTCTCTCTCTCTCTCTTCCTCACTCCTCTCTCTCTTCCTAACTCTATCCCTCTCTCTCTCTCTTTTCTCTCTATCTTTCTTTTCTGCCACCACACCTTTCTCTCTCCTCTTCTCCTTTCTTGTCTCTCTCTCTCTCTCTCTCTTTCTCTCTCTCTCTCTCTCTGTTCTGTCTGTTCTGCAGTTGTTCATGAGGTGCTCGAGGTGGATGGTGTGATGGTGGCTAATGGCGTGCACCAGCTCAGCTCACTTGAAGTGGAGGAGCTCATCCTCAAAGCTGACGAGGCCAACCTCAGTGAGGACGGGGTGCCTAAACCTGCCCCCACCCCTGACGATGCCTCCCCCACCCCTGTCCCCTGCGTGGAGGCCGGCAGCTCACCCCAGAAGGAGATCACCGGCATGGAGACCATGGCCGGGGGAGGTCCTGAGGCGGTTGCCGTAGGAGACGTCAGCGCGGACAACCCCGTCACCATGGTGTTCATGGGCTACCAGAGCGTGGAGGATGAGGCCGAGACCAACAAGGTGCTGGGGCTGGAGGGCACAGTCAAGGCCGAGCTGGTGGTGATCGAGGACGGGGAGGGCAAAACACCCAGCAGCGCCGCTGTGGCCCCAACTGCCCACGCCGACGCTGAGCAGAGCAAGGAGACCGTGCAGGAGCAGACTCCGCCCAATGGCAGCACGGCAGAGCCAATCAAAACCCCCCAGGAGAAGGAGGGGGCGGATAACGGAGGAGCTGAGGCCACGGGGGCGGAGCTTAATAACAAGGAGAAGCAGCCATGCAAGTGCTGTGTGATCATGTGATCAAGAGGGACACGCCCTCACTGGCCCCTACCAGGCACTGACTTTTAATGAAAAAAAAAAAAGAAACACCCACAAACATACAAACAAACAAAAACACAGCAACAACAACAACAACAACACAAGAAATAAAATAATAAATGTTCTGTATCTTTTGATAGAAAGCTGTTCCCTATTTTCTTTTCTGTTTTATATTTCTTAAACCCCCCCCCCCCACCCCACACCACCCCTCAGCCCTCTCATTTCTAGCCTCTGGAACTGCTTTCTCTTTGATATGATTTTCCTTTTTTAGTTCTGTGTGATTTCTTCTGAGGATGTTGTTAGCCTCTATCATCGCTGTCTACTTGCTGTCTACTCTACTCTAATTTGATGATGAAAGGTCAAAGGTCAAACATAGAGACAGAACGCAAGGCCATCACGCCGGCCTCTTAGGCCGAAGCGTGATATTCGATCCTCAACAAACCTGTCGTGGGTTTTAAAACATCATCTCTTATACACAGCCAGTTTTGTAGTCTTACCTTACTCCAGTGAAGGACATTCTATCTCTATATAACTATATAATATATAGATATCATTTATTTTGAAAGATATATTTATTTGAGTTTTGTTTTTCTTTTGGAAGGAATTCTTTAGTGTTTTTTGTTGTGTTTTTTCTTTTCCTGCAGAAGCGTGGTGAGGAGTGTGCTCTCACTGCTTCCTGCTTGAGGAGACTCCTTTCCCTCACAACAGCAGCTGAAAGATGTGTGCGTGAGAGTGTGTGTGTGGGCAGGAGAAATTGTTATCATCTCAACTTGCAAAATGTGATATTTATGATGCTAGCTGTGAGGGAACCCTTGTTTTTTGGGGGGAGGGGGCTGTATTTCCCAGGAAGACCATTCAAAGAAAGGAAGTTTCAGAGCTGCAGGCTTGGACACCACCAACCAATCTTTCAAAGACCAGAGGGTTTAAACTTCAGCAGAGAATATGTGTGTGTGTGTGTGTGTGTGTGTGTGTGTGTGTGTGTGTACCCCCATTCGGATGATGTGTTGAGTGGATGTGTCACACACGCACACATACACACACAAACACACACACACACACACACATACACACACATTCATTATGCATGTGAATATGCTCACCTACACAAAGTAGCTGAAAGTGAAACACATCTCATTCTGATCTGGCTGATATCATATCTCAATCACATCCACTCACTTCATCCTTCAGTTGCAGGCAATCACACACACACACACACACACACACACACACACACACACACACACACACACACACACACACACACACACACACACACACACACACACACACACACACACACACACACACACACACACACACACACACACACACACAGGCAATCACTCCCTGTGTGTGTGTGTGAACAGAAGCCCATGTGGTTACACCGGGTACTCTGTCCAGCATCTCCGTTTAAAAAGATATTAAGATCCCGTTCACTCGTCTGAAGTCAGATATTAAGATACCGTTCACTCTTCTGAAGTCAGCGATAAGTGTCCCCTTGGATCGAACCCTGAGGCTTGTGATGGACATGTCCCTGTGACAGATGTGGCGTTAGTCTCCCTCATTCGGTCACTGCAGTTTAAACGCAGACGTGTGCTGGAGCTGAAGGAGTTCCTCAGTGTGAGGGTCTTTTGATTCAATTCACATGTATTCATGTATTAGAAGCTTCCATATACACGCTAGTTGAGTCACGGGGACACTGATTGCGTCCTTATTTTGATAATGGAAGGTCTACGCTCAAATACACCTACCAAAGTGCTAACCCTGGGGTACACAAATGATCAATCAAAGCTCCACTTCATGATCTTGCAGTGGTACATCAGGATTTTTTTCGAGATAAATGTTAGATCTTAGTCTCACATCAGCAGTGGCGTAGATTTTGGTCTTGAGGAAACAGAGAGGGCTGTAATGAGTTTGGTTCTAGAGTTCATTCTAGGACAATGGTGCACACAGCTTCCTCTGAGGCTGGTATCACAATTACAGCATCGCTATGGCATGTCACCAAACAACAACCAAACAGCGTCTCCTGTAGATGTCAGTCAATGGGATTTAGACAGATACTGCGAGAATGAATCCCATACACTTTTTTTTTGTCAAATCCAGCGAATCACTCCTCACAGTCCTCTAGTAGTCCGTTCAGTGTTTGAACTCAGTCCTAGTTCTGTGAATGGGAAACAAACAGAGTGGCTCGGACCAAGCAATAAGCGATCCAGCCAATCAACAGGGGCCTCATCAGCACGGAAGGGAGGGGTGTAATTTGATTGGCTGTTGAGCTCAAATGTCAACAACCTTTTGCGAAACCGAATTGTGGACTGTATCTAAGAGTGAGAGCTATTGTTGCCTGGTTTCATTCCTACAGGCCTTCCTGTCGCCTCTATAGTCTTGTCACTCATACTAGTACAAAGCTTTGACAGTGATTTATATGAACTCATTGTGTTTCCACACGAAGAGTGATAGAAATGTAATTTAGATTATTCTTTTGCATTAGTCATTATTTCTGTAGTGCAGAGAGTCTTTGTGCTTAAATGAATGTTATGTTGGTTATCTGCTCTCCAACTAGTGCTGCCCAGAGGTCGGAGTTCAGTCAGTTATGTTGGACACACCTATAGGATATGTACTGAAAGTAATCAAAGCCGTTGTTGTTATCCATATTCTGAGCAATCTTCTTTTCCTCAGCAACATTAGTTGAAGTAGACAGTGTGCTTGTCACAGCAGACGCTAGCCTGTGTTGATTGGTTGTGGTCATCATTGCTCAGCTGTTCTAAGGTAGATCCGGTTTGTCAAAGATGTTGAGATCTCATGACACCTGTGGGTCAGGATGCTGCTTTGGGGTTGTTCATCCGAAGTCAACCTTCTCAGGTACCTGTGTCTGTCCTCCTGCCCCCCATGACACCTGT
>NC_045161.1:28973595-29013595 GCF_900700415.2 Clupea harengus
GTGTACGGGACACCCCCTGTGCTATCAGTCCAGGGTTATTCTTACTCACAAAACAAAACAGTGCCTGTGGAGACCAGTGTAGGGTGTCTGCGTGTGTGTGTGTGTGTAACATTACCGTTTCTCCGGTCAGAAGGTGAGTGAGCCTTTTTTTTTTTTTAGTCTGACAGGTGAAAGGGTAGACACTGTGTTCTGTGTCCAGGTGTTTTTGAGTCTGACAGGTAAAAGGGTAGGCACTGTGTACTGTGTCCAACTTTGTAAGGAGGTGCACAGAGTGTCGCTAGTTTTTGGTGCAAGACTTCAGGTTGAGGCTCTAGTTCTGGTCCTGTAGCTCAACTGGTAGAGACATGGGTTTAATACACAGGAAGCATAGGTACTGGTGAAAATATATAACACACACTGGTGAAAGTATATATCACACACTGGTGAAAGAATATATTGGTACAATGCTGTGAGTTGCTTTGGACAAAACTTTGGATGAGCTAAATGGCTGAATGTAAATGTAAATTGTGAAGCTGGAGGGTAGCAGGGAAGTTTAACAGTAGATGCTGGAGCTGGAGGCTATGGTCAATGAGTAATGTGAATAACTCAATCATTACATTTTGCTTGTATCGGCCTGTATGAGGTTGCATGCAAGTTATTATTCTTCTGAACTGTCCAGACACTATGACTTAAATACCTATCAGTAAGGCAGGATCAACATGTTCAACCACACTATTGTTTGTTAAAGATCAATTTTCCTTCTATATTAAAAAAATATGCTTTTTGCCCTAGTTTATCTTTAAGGGGGTGGGTGTTAACATTATACAACAACATTAACAACATTATTCAACCTCTGCCTTACTCAAAGTCTGATTTTATTTCCTTATTCATCCCTAATTTCCAGGTCATTATTGTGACCATAAATCACAGTGAGAAAGGTCAGGTGTAGTAGGAATGCAACCTCTGCCTCATTCAAAGCCTGCTTTTTATTTCCTGATTCATCCCTAATTGATAGGTCATTATTGTAACCATAAAACAAGGTTCATCAGGTGTAGTAGGAATGCAACTTTGTACATCATCATAAAATCCCCTGTTTGATGTAGAGATGGAAAGGGGGTAACTTGGTTGGGTAAAGAGTTTGTGTTGAAATAACCTGTTTAATAATATTAAAACATTATTATTATTATTGAGATTATGTGATACAAATGTTTCACTCTTGGTCAACATATGAAGCCTTCTTTCGGGTAAATCATAAAATCTGTGAAGCTGTTGTGCCATTTCCCTTGGCTCTGGAGCAAATATTTTTTTTACAGCAGATGACTTGGCATTTGTCACACAGGTGAAAAAGCAGGTGTAACCTGCTCAAGTGCAAACATTTTATTGGTCAGGATTAATCTGGAGGACAATAAAAACAGTGTTCATTGTTCCAGGTGCTATATAAACACACAGAGAACACAGAGCACATAGCTCAGAAAAGGAATGGAATGCGGGGGGGGGGGGGCTTTTTCTGTGTGTACAAAAACACTTTCTTCATGTTTCCTCCACCTTTGGAGATGGAGCACCTGGCCCCAACTTGGGTTGGATGTGCACATCTTTTTTAGAGCGTTTCTGCAATGTAAATACATTTGGAATGCAACTGAGTTTGAACATACTGATCTCTTGTTCTTTTTCTCGTTCTTTCAGAGGCAGTCGAGCTTTGCCACCCCCCAGGATGCACCAGGCCCCAGGCTGCAGCGTCCACTGATCCGGTCATACCCACCACCACCTCCACCACCACCTCCTGCCCCGCCCCCATCCTTGCCACTCCAGCCCCCCACTGTCACCTTTAGCCCCCCAGAGGCAGCAGAGGACCCCCCCTGTGGAGCGACCATGCAGAGCTCTCCCAGGAAGTGGGTGCTGAAGCCGCTGTCTCCTCGCCTGGAGCTGTCTGACCTGAGGAGCATGGTGAGCCCCTTCTCCGGGGACCTGCTCTCCTCACCCCCCGAGAGGAGCTGGGGCGGCCAGCCGGAGGGACAGCTGGACAGTCTGGACTTCACGAGCATCTCTGTGTCACGCACCCAGGCTTCCGTCACCGTCTCGACCAAGCTGGGCGAGGGGACAGAGGACGTGGTGGTCCAGTGTCGTCAGGTGGCTGTGGCGGAGACGACGGGATCGGGGGACAGCCGTGAGGGGGACGCCTGGTCGGCGGGCGGAAGCAGTACCCCCAGCACCCCCACGACCCCCGGCTCCCCCAACAGCACCGGCTCCCACTCCGGCTTCTACTCGTTCGTGGAGGACCCCGCCAGCCTGGAGGCGGAGCAGAATGAGGAGTGGATGGTGTCGCCACAGCGACTGGCCAAGCTGGCCACGCTGAAGCGGGAGAGCAGCTTCAAGCTCCAGACGTACGCGCCCGACATGAGGCCCGAGAAGCTGTTCGAGGAGAGCAACGGTGACTCCCGCTACCGGGTGGAGAGCACAGTCGCCATGGCAGCAGAGGAGGAGGAGAGTGATGTGGGGAAGCTGGACAGGAAGGAGATCATCCGTGACCAGGCACCAAAGAAGAGCCAGGTATTTAAGGAGCAGTGGAGCGCACTGGAGAGTCTGGACCTCAGCAGCCCCCCCCGGAGGCTGGTAGAGGGATTCAGCATCTGCTATGGACCCATGAACCCCGCAGCTGAACCCACACCTTTGGAGCCTGGCTCTATTGACGAGGAACAGATCGACTTCACCAAGGCCCGCAAGCAGTTCCTCATGATGGAGCAGTCCAGACATAGCCCTGTCATCCAGAGGCCCCCAGACACCCCCCACTCCCCCGCTCAGCCATACGCCTCCCAAGTCCCTGCTCAGCTGCACAGGATTCCTGAGGTGAGTAGTGCTGCATCTAAGGATGTCCCCAAAGATAGGAGTAAAACTGAACACCCAGGCCAAAGCCAAACGCCGCCCTTCGGGTTCAGTGATGACGTCTTCATCAGCAACATGGTGACGGTGACCGTCACTGAAGACGGGAAAGCCTTGAAAGGGAGCAGCACTACTGAGTGGGACTCTGGACGGGGCGATCGGCTCGGAGGGGACGCCAGCGACGGCAGCGTCTCGAACGAACCGTCAAGAGGGGAGTCCACCGCCAGCCCTCTGCCCGCCATCTCCCAGGAGACGCCCGCGGAGAGAGAGGTACCTAACGCTCAGGAGACCCCCATCGAGAGGGAGATCCGCAACGCCCAGGAGCGGGAGGAGAGTCTGCGGCAAGCTCGTGGCATCAGGCACAACAGCACGCAGGAGATGGTGGAGATCAAAACCAAACCGGTCCTCACCCAGCCCACACCGCCTGCTCTTGCCAGGCCAGTCAAGGCCAAGGACACCCACCGCGTGAGCTTCCTTATCCAGCGTGAGATCGAGAGGGAGAATCGGAGGGACGAGGGCGCCAGCGTGCAGGGCGTGGGGAAGGGACGTGGCATTTATGACGTGGAGGAGAGGAGGAGGGTCTTCGAGCCTCAGGTGAAGTCGTCGTCGTCATCACCTGCACCGTCCGTCTCCTCAGAAGTCTCACCCACACGCCTGGACACCTCACAGAGTCCCCCCAGCAGCAGAGAGGACAGCTGGACCACTGAGCAGCCTGTCTTCGTGAAGACGTCAGAGCAGTCCGAGACAGAGGAGGGCCTGTCGCCGTGTTGTCCTCACCGGCACGCCGAGTACACAGTGCCCCCTGTGAGTCGAGTGAGATCCGCGTCTAGCTCTGAGAACTCCTGGGGCTCACGGAGCCGCGAGTCGACAGCGGGGGTCACTTCGCGTCCGGCTATGGAAGAGTGGTGGAACACCAGCACCGATACCCAGTGTGTATCCTCACCTACGAGCATCCTGCAGAAACCGTTTATCAAAGCGGAGACGAGCTCCCGGTTCCGGGCTTTCTCCTCCAGCAGCCTCTCCTCTCACACGGATGGGCAGGATAAGGAGGGCAGATCACTTCCTCCATGGAAGAAGCACCTGGAACAGCGGCTGCAGAACGCTCCAGACCTGATCCGGCAAGAGATTGAGAGGGACCGGCAGCGTGAGCAGGAACACCTGGTGCTCCGGGAATCGCGGAGCCTCTCCGTCTCGCTGGAGAAGGGCCTGGATGATGTAGACGGCTCGGAGCAGGTGGTAACAATAACGACACCAACAAACACAGCGGAACAATCTGACCCTAAGCAAAGTTCTGAGGAGGAGAACACAACAGAGCAGCCAAGTGTCACTGAAACGAGAGAACCACCTAAAAAAACGATTCCACCTAAAGAACCGATTCCACCTGAGGAACCGATAAAGTCAATGAGCTCCAGGCCATCGTACTCCTGGAGTGTGGATACCTACCCCATGAGAAGAGTGTCCACGGCAGGTAGGGCAGACTCTGGTCACTCTTATGTCTCAGTGTCTCAATGTCTCAGTCTCTCAGTCTCTCAGTCTCTCAGTCTCTCAGTCTCTCAGTCTCTCAGTCTCTCAGTGTCTCAGTGTCTCAATGTCTCAGTCTCTCAGTCTCTTAGTCTCTCAGTGTCTCAGTGTCTCAATGTCTCAGTGTCTCAGTCTCTCAGTCTCTCAGTCTCTCAGTCTCTCAGTCTCTCAGTCTCTCAGTCTCTCAGTCTCTCAGTCTTTCAGTCTCTCAGTGTCTCAGTGTCTCAATGTCTCAGTCTCTCAGTCTCTTAGTCTCTCAATGTCTCAGTGTCTCAGTCTCTCAGTGTCTCAGTCTCTCAGTCTCTCAGTCTCTCAGTCTCTCAGTCTCTCAGTCTCTCAGTCTTTCAGTCTCTCAGTGTCTCAGTGTCTCAATGTCTCAGTCTCTCAATATCTCAGTGTCTCAGTGTCTCAGTGTTCTTGTGCTTGTTACTTGTCACTTCTCAAATGGCTCCCAGAACCTTCAGCTTTTACAGAGATAGGTGTTTCCTCTCTTTCTTCCCAAGTTTAAACAGTGCAGAGGTGCAGTTTTTATTGGGAAAACCTGACTCACTGAGTTAGTGTCCAGCCGAACTTTGATCAAATCACATGGGCTGAAACAGCACTGCACAGCATTAACATCTTCCTGTGTAAGTGTTAAATATTAACACATGGGCGAGTTGGCAACAGCACACGTCAAGTGAAATGCCAACTTGTGCATTCTTAACACATTCTAAGACTTTGCAATTCAGTTGACGCCTATCTTACTTAGGAAGACTGCCACCTGGGGTTCAAAATGTTTTACATTTGTATTTCTGTAAAGACATTCTGAATGGAAAAAAAACATTATCATTGCAGAAAAGACTGAAAATTATGTTATTTGTAAAAACGTTTTTGTACTGATTAGATGTACAGATGAGTGAGTTTGGGTGTTTTCCGATCTGATGATACTGTAGGTCCCATCTGAATCTTAACAGCCACGTCATAAAATGACATCACTTTAAGAGGAACGGGAATGAGCTTCAGTTCTTATGACACTTCCTCACTTTCCCATGACCTGTGAGTCCATGCGTCACAACATACATTTTTTGTTGTCTTATCTCTGCAGATAAAACCTTCAACACTCCCTCTCCCCGCCCGTACTCCCGGCTCCCCTCCGTCTCCATAGTAACAGCCCAGCCGTGGGGCAACCAGAAGCCGAGCTTCCCCGTGGCGCCCCGGGTGTCCCCCCTGGTGACCAGCCCTGCGTGGGTGGAGCGAGGGGTCAGGAGCATGGAGGGTCTGGGCGGCGCCTCTGTCATCACCCCCACCTCTGCCCCTGCCTATGCCTCTGCCATTACCCCCACCCCTGCCTCTGCCTATGCCTCTGCCATCATCCCCACCTCTGCCTCTGCCTATGCCTCTGCCATCACCCCCACCCCTGCCTCTGCCCCTGCATCTGCCCCCACCTCCACCCCTGCCTCTGCCATCATGCCCACCTCTGCCTCTGCCTATGCCTCTGCCATCACCCCCACCCCTGCCTCTGCCTCTGCATCTGCCCCCACCTCCACCCCTGCCTCTGCCATCATGCCCACCTCTGCCTCTGCCTATGCCTCTGCCATCACCCCCACCCCTGCCTCTGCCCCTGCATCTGCCCCCACCTCCACCCCTGCCTCCGCCATCATGCCCACCTATGCCTTAGCCTCTGCCTATGCCTATGCCTCTGACTCTGCCATCACCCCCACCCCTGCCTCTGCCTCCACCCCCACCCCCACCTCCACCCCTGCCTATGCCTGTGCCTCTGACTCTGCCTCCATCTTTGCCCCCACCTCCTTTGCCCCCGGCCCCACCTCCGCCCCCGCCTCTGCCTCCACCCACACCCAAAAGGGCCTGACGGAGACCCTGCTGGAGGACTTTGAGGAACGCCGTGCCAAGCTGAGGCTGGAGGACAGTGCAGTGAGTGTACATACATCGAACAGACCTTGTATTTACATTTACCTTCCATTCACATTCATTTACCCTCCATTTACATTTATCTACCTTACATCTACATTTACCTTACATTTATATTAATTTACATTACATCTACATTTACCTTACATTTATATACATTCAGTTAGCAGATGTTTTTATCCAAAGCGACTTAGAGCTGTATAGAGCAGTTAAATACTTAATTATTTTGCCTGGGTAATGAACTCATAATGTTGGTGTTTTTAGCATCTCACTCTACCAGTTTAGCTATAGAAACTCTTGTTTCCATGTAACTATGTAACCACGGTTACCACATGGTCAGGCACCTTACATTTTAATTTACTGAGGTGACAGACCCTTTTATCCAGAGCAATTTGCAGTATAGAACAGATCAAACAGATAGAAACCACTTCTCTAGTGTGTCAATGCTCAGAAAACCTTGTCATTGTTAAGGGAAGTGATGTAACATCCTGACCCTCTTCTCTTCCTGTCTCCCACAGTATGCTGGGATCCAGCCCATCGATGATGTAAACAATGAGGTAAGACGCTGTTTGTGTTTTTTTTTTTACGCTTTTCATTCTGATTTTCCACTTCTCCACTTCTCCACTTGAAATCTTTCCATCTTGGCCCATTGAAACTGTGGTTCCCCTCATACTGAGCAGGATTACCATAGCAACAATCCGTCATTAGGGTAAAGCTCACCTGCCTCAGGTGATCTAAACCCAGCTCCTGTTCCCTATCCCTTGTCTGTTTCATAGGTACTGGAGGCGACACGTGTCACACGGCACAAAAACACGAGGGCACTGCGCTGGGAGGCAGGCATGTATGCCAATGAAGATGCCAACTGAGCATGCCAACACTGCTCCTCTCTCTCTACAGCTGAATCCTCAAAGCTCTCGCAAGACTTTGTAATCAGAGCCATCTAATACCATCTTACACAGCTCACCTCTTATCAACAAAGACTGGCAATGCAAGGCAATGTAATGTCAACCATCATAGCCAACTTATGTCCCCCCCCAAAATAAATACTGTCTGCAAGCAGAGAAGGGCCTTTCAAAGTCAGCATTTATTCAAAGTTTTCAAAGAATACATTTATAATTGAGAGGAGAGCATAATGGTTCTAAATTCTAAATTCTGAAAAAAAGGTTCTAAATTCCCCATATGTGGTGTGGATCTGGAGTCAAGTGTGACATGTGCAGAGAACCATGGCTGCTTAGGATCCACCGGATTGGTCACCAGAGTTGCAGGATCTGGCCCCGCAGAGTAGCCGGCCTGGCATTACCGTATCATTAAAGCCCAGCAGCGGCAGCTGGGTGATCTCTAGCGCTCTCAGAGTGGACCGCTGAAAGACTGTAGCACAGGAGAGATACAGGGATCACTTCAGAATACATTCATGAACAAGCCTTACCTGTCCAGAGAAACCATCCCCCGCTCCTCCTCCTCCTCCTCCTTAAAAAAAAAGAAAAACTTGATATCAGAGACTTAACTACGCCCTCCATGAGCTCAAGCAGTCTTCATGGTCATGGCAAGAGTGCGTAATAGATCACACACATGCCGAGAGACTCATCAGTGCTTCGTCCTCACCAGGGCCCTTACTCTTGATCCCCTACGAATGTGTGTGCACGTTCCCACGGGGTAAATCAGGGGCAGGGGCAGAGCTTTATTTCCCAGCCATCCTATAGTTTGAGTGCTTCTATTTCAAATCTAACGTTGATTTGTGTCGTGCATGTATCCTTTTTCTTAAAACAAGCTACTCTCCCCTCAGCCGAAGGTCCCATTCAATTCTAATTTAATATTGTAAAAACATGAAAATATTGAAAATGTATTTAATTCTGTTTTACAGCATGCTTTGAAAAGCTGGAAATGAGACTGAAATAAATAAACTAATAACATAACTGACAATGGTTCATGTGTGTAATCTTTTCATGTTCAGTAGGGCACAGTAAGTTCAACAGAAGTTACACCCGGTTTAAATCCACACATATACTCACACAAAAAGCTCTTCTGTTTTCCACGCTATTTTTGCCCAAAGGGACACAATTGTTGAATGTTTCATATTAATCACAGCAGACAAAAATGGAAGTATTGTGTTTAAATAAAGATGTAAATATACAGACTGTCTGTTTCCAAAGATTTTGCCTGACATCCAGACTCTTTTAAAAACGTCCTGTAATGATGAAGAGACAGGCTATTTTAGAAAGCGCATTCTGTAATGGCTGATTGATTTCCTAACGCTAACGATGCCTCATCATGGATGGATGGAAGGGTGAGGCGGAGGCAGAGGCGGCCCTATTTTAGGATTATGACCGTGTTCATCTATGTTTTATGGTGCTCTCTCTCTCTCTCTTCCTCTTATTTTCACTTCAGCCGTACAAAATCCCCTTTGTTCCCCATATAAGATAGCCTGCTTCTCATTTCCTGGGCATATTACACGCCACATCTTACAGTATCATTGGCACGGGCCAGAGCTGCGGCTCAGAGGCTCCAGAGAGCATACAGCACCGGAGGTACGTTTGTGTGGAATAGAACACAGATACTTACTGTTCTTCAGGTTATGATGTTTGTGTGGAATAGAACACAGATACTTACTGTTCTTCAGGTAATCATGTTTGTGTTGAATAGAACACAGATACTTACTGTTCTTCAGGTGATCATGTTTGTGTGGAAAAGAACACAGATACTTACTGTTCTTCAGGTAATCATGTTTGTGTTGAATAGAACACAGATACTTACTGTTCTTCAGGTTGTCATGTTTGTGTTGAATAGAACTGTTCTTCAGGTAATCATGTTTGTGTGGAATAGAACACAGATACTTACTGTTCTTCATGTGATTAGTGGATTGAGATGTTTTTGAAAGTGGATTTATTTGTTGATTTATCATGTGAGTTATCCACTGATGACAGACAGTATGATGATTTCTATTGTACTTCCCCTTATTCAGAAACCTCACCTCTAATTTAATACAGCCCAGATTTAAGAGGAGATGTGTGTGCTGTGTCCAACCACGTAAAACTACTATAAATCTCTAGTCTGGGATCATGGGCCTTCTGAGAGGGTCAGGTTTTGATGTCAATTTTGCTCATGGGTCAGCTGTACAAGGCTTGGCTTTGTGCTTTTACTTTCATTTTCACAGACAATCATGTGTCTCACATTGCAGTAGATGCTGTCTAAGTGCTGTATCTTTAAGCAGGTCTGTGTAAAGTGTTCCATTAGGAGTCTTAGTTCTGTATCTTTAAGCAGGTCTGTGTAAACTGTTCCATTAGGAGTCTTAGTGCTGTGTCTTTAAGCAGGTCTGTGTAAAGTGTTCCTTGGGAGTCTTAGTGCTGTGTCTTTAAGCAGGTCTGTGTAAACTGTTCCATTAGGAGTCTTAGTGCTGTGTCTTTAAACAGGTCTGCGTAAACTGTTCCATTAGGACTGACAGGCCTGTTGGTCTCTAAAGGAAGATGTTCTAGGATTCTTTACCAAGTAGGAGTCTTTACCAAGTACAGGCGGACATCTGAGGCTACATTAGGCCGCATCAGGACCCTCTGACAGGTACGGGTGACTGTGTGTTTATGTTAGACAGCATTGGGACCCTCTGACAGGTACGGGTGACTGTGTGTTTATGTTAGACAGCATTGGGACCCTCTGACAGGTACGGGTGACTGTGTGTTTATGTTAGACAGCATTGGGACCCTCTGACAGGTACGGGTGACTGTGTGTTTATGTTAGACAGCATTGGGACCCTCTGACAGGTACGGGTGACTGTGTGTTTATGTTAGACAGCATTGGGACCCTCTGACAGGTACGGGTGACTGTGTGTTTATGTTAGACAGCATTGGGACCCTCTGACAGGTACGGGTGACTGTGTGTTTATGTTAGACAGCATCAGGACCCTCTGACAGGTACGAGTGACTGTGTGTTTATGTTAGACCGCATCAGGACCCTGTGATAGGTACGGGTGACTGTGTGTTTATGTTAGACCGCATCGGGACCCTCTGACAGGTACGGGTGACTGTGTGTTTATGTTAGACAGCATCGGGACCCTGTGACAGGTACGGGTGACTGTGTGTTTATGTTAGACCGCATTGGGACTGTTATTTTCTGAAATACATGAGTAAGCATCTAACCCAGTAGAGCTGAATCAGGACTCTAATCCTCTGACAGGTATGGCTGGGTATGTCATCATATGACTTTCAGGACTCTCGTCCTTTGCATTAGAACTGTTACTTTGTGGCGGATATGTGTCTAGAAGTGCATTATTTTAGGTATGGGTGGCAACATGTCTATAGTGGACTGCATTAAGACTGTTGTGCTCTCACAGGTATGGGTGGCTACGTGTCTCTGGTGGAGCCCCTGGTGGTCCTCCACACCGTTAGCACCTCCTTCTTTGGGATGGCCCTGACGCTGGTGGTGTACAGCCGCTCCCTGGAGCTGTGCGGAGGGCAGAGTGATGCCGCCCAGGCGCTCTCCATGCGGTTCTTTCTTTTCCAGGGCATAGTGACCACCTTCTGCGCTCTGCTCTCCATCGCGCCCCTCACCCGGTTGGCGGAGCGCCGTGGGGGGCGCGTGCGGCTGCTGTGCCCACAGCTGGGCTCCGTGCTGAGCATGGGCTTCCTGCTGGCCCTGCTGCTGCTGCGACTGCCTCTGGAGGTGCTGTACGTGGGCGCCGCGCTGCACGGGCTCAGCGGGGGGTCTCCGGGCTTCTGGAGCGGGGTGGTGGCGCTGGCATCACTCCAGTCCAACAGGGGGCGCCGCACGCTGAAGCTCAACACTGTGGACTTCTGCGCAGGCGCAGCAGGGGTGGTAAGTGGGCTCCTGTCTGGGCACGTGTATAGCCTGGGCCAGAGCGGGGTGGCGCTGGTGGGCACGGCCATGTTCCTGGGCACCACCTCCATCCTCTACTCCACGTTTCTCCTCTCCTTCCCCAAGCACCCTCCCCCGTCCAGAGAGGACCTTCTGCCACTCTTGCATCGCCAGAGCACCGGTGTGCAGTCGCCCAGGGTGGCGGTGGCCTTGGTGATGGCAGCCCTGGTGCTGTTTGACGTGGGCATGAGCGGGGCGGAGGACGTGCTCTCCCTCTACGTGCTCAAGCCCCCTCTGAGCTGGGACTCGGTGTGGGCGGGCTACGGCAGCGCCGCCACCCAGGCCATGTACCTGAGCAGCTTCCTGGGCGTGCTGGTGCTCTCCCCACGGCTGGGGGACACAACCCTCATCCTGCTGGGCATCGTCTCCAACTGTACGGGCATGGCCATCATGGCATTCGCCACCCACAGCTGGGTCTACTTCATGGGTGAGTCAGGTATTAGTAAAAACCCGGGGTTATTCACAAATAAGTGTTACCAGCTGTAGTACAGACTTTATGCAGTACAGGCTTAAAAGATAATATGTGAATATTGTAGGTTGAAGAAGTATAAATGTCATGGAGTCATGTACTAAGTGGTTAGAGCAAGTCACTGAAATCACTTGAGCGGTATGGAGGAGGAGGTATTTTAAATCCCTAAATCTGGATTGTCTTATAACAGCATACAGTTTTACAACTAATACAAGCACAGTGATAAATCTGTTGTTAGTTAACTCTCATCTTCTCACCTACAGCGCGGGGAATCATGATGTTCGCCTGTGTTCCCATGCCAACGTTGAAGGCACAGTTATCCAAGATTCTGGATGCACAGCAGTATGGTAAACCTGCATTGCTAACATACAGACACTAGAGGGCGACAGGATCTTTTTTAGGAAAACATACCTCTGAGACATCATCCTCTACTTATTCATACAACTTATCTAAAAACTTTTCACCACCTGAGAAACTGAAAGACCGTGTAAACATTGAAAGCAATATTTATGCACACTGTGCTTATAAGCGGCAGGGAATAAACAAATAAAACCTGGTAAGCAAATTTTGTTTGTGGCTCCATAGCGGTATGGTTCCTATGTACTGTATGTATGGATGGTTCCTATGTACTGTATGTATGTATGGTTCCTATGTAGTGTTTGAATCTGGATGTATAAATGATTCCTCTGGTCCTCTCCCTCTCACCAGGTTCTGTGTTTGGTTGGTTGCAGCTGGCCCTGTCTGTGGGTAACGTCGTCTCCACGGCGATCTTCACACTCATCTACCCTCTCACCCTTCCATGGCACAGCGGCTTTTGCTTCCTCATCTCCAGTGCCATTAGCTACTGCAGCATCATACCTGTCCTGTGAGTCCACCACACACACACACTTCCTCCTCTCCAGTGCAGTTATCTACTGCAGCATCATACCGGTCCTGTGAGTCTACCACACACACACACACACACACACACACACACACACACACACACACACACACACACACACACACACACACACACACACACACACACACACACACACACACTCTCAACTTTCTAACTGTTCAACCCAACACAATCTGTATGTACATCTATCTACCCCCCACCCCGCCTACATGCATCTGTTCAACCCTGTGCAGATATCTGTATGGACTGTTTCTAACTCATTTCTTTCTTGTTTTGCTTGTTTTCAGCTATCTCAACTGTAGAAGCATCAGGAGCCCATATGTGTTCATTTCAGGAGATGAATAACATCACAATAACTCAACTGAAACCTTTTATGAATGAAAACAAAAAGGTTTCTGAGAAATTACATCATTCCCTGGGAGAAAAGAGTAAACAAAACACAAACACATCAGCAGTTTAACTCATCTTTAATAATTAGCAACATATGTAATAAACATAAACAAGACATGTGTGTCTTTTTTATCGCATCATAACTACATTATTTATCATTGTATATTATATGCTGTATAAGTTTCACTGCATCCTAATATAAACAACTCTGTGGTAAATATCAACACAGGTGGCTGTGTTAAACAGGAGTTATGGTGTGGGTGACGCGGATGACATCTATCCTCTGAGCCAGGGCTCTCATCAACTTGTCCATGCGGGACTTGCTCATGGGGGAGCGGTTGTACCACTCGTGGCTCTGCAGGTCGACGCCGGTGCGCTGGTTGGAGTAGATGGCGTCGTGGTGGCTGAGGAAGCCAGCCGTGTGCTTGGTGGCGTACACGCGGAAGTCCTGCAGAGGGCAGCGTAGAGGGTCGTCGGGCTGTGCGAACATGCGCAGGGGGGGCTGCTCAGAGTCAGCGGGGTCCACCCACTCTAGGCAATCCAACACGGGCCGGTTGACCCCTGACCTCGGCGTAGGCGCTACGCGTATGAGGTGGAACTTTCCGGCGGGTACGGGCCACATGCGGTAGAGGTGTTTAGGGCCGAAGGCACGCAGGTTGTTGAAGAGCACCAGGTGCAGCAGCGCCTCAGGTGAGCCGCGGCCCAGCACGCCCAGACGGCGCAGCTCCTCCTCTTCTTCGGTGGTCACACTGCGGATCACCTCCGCGTGCCGGTCCATCTCGCGCTCACGCAGCACCTGGCAGTACTCGTCCAGCAGCTGACGCGTATCGGGCAGCTCGGGGGACCGCAGCACGCTGTAGAAGCAGCCCTGCACCTGTAACACAAGCGACCCAGTTACCACCCAATACAATATTTATACTATACTACATCAGTCATATACAGACATACTAACATTCAACATGACCTAACACTTTAACAATATTAACATATTAACAATATCCAGTACCACATTTACCGAATTATGGCATTTGCCAAAACATATTTCATTAAATATAACATCAGTAAATATAATAATCTTGTATATTTAAGGTAAATAAGTACACAATATAACACACTGATATTGGGTTATTCAAAATGACAAAAACATGATGATATTCCATAGCATGACATCTAAGACCAAAGGAGCGTATGGAGGCACGCGCACCCTGAGGTGTCGGTCGAGGCAGCGGGCATGGCACATCAGTGTGGTCTGTGTGAGCTGACGGCTGCCACCCTCCCACATGTATATCAGGTAGGACACCAGCAAAGCGTCCAGCTCAATCAGGGACAGGCAGCCCAGCGAGCGCGAGTGGTTCGGACGCATCGATGCCAGCCAGGCCTGGAAACTTAACACATTGCACAGGCTTCCCAGAATTCCCTTTGGTTTCTCTGAAGGCAGAAGAGACAGAAAAAAGGATGTTGAAATTAACAAGCTGCAGATGTTCCTCAAGATCATGCTCAAGAGACTGGATCAAATACAGCCACTGTACATAATCATTCATTCAGATATAATAGTCCAGTTACTTTCCAGGATGAATAATTTAGGTGAAATAAAATGATTAAGACAGTAGAGCTTACATTCATTTCAAAACCCTCTTCAGGAAAATGGTTGACAAACTAATAAATGCAATTCACACAGATGTAGTAATGCATGTGGTTTACACAAAGACAGCGATATCATTCCGTATTTGGTCCAGCACTTACTTCTGGCAGCTGCCATCCTTCTGTTGCTCCTGTCCGCGGATGAGCCAGGGGCAGTTGAGGTGGAGGGGTCTGCGTGAGGGGATCCGGGGGTGGCAGGGGAGGGGTGCCCCTCTGTCTCTGACTTCCGACGGCCCCGCAACGGGGTGGTGGATGCTGCGTCTCCTGCTCCGGTCTGAGATGTGTTCATGAGCTCGTCCTCCGCGGCACTGTCCGTGTCGGAGCCCAGATCCTCCAGGTGCATGCTGAGCTGGGAGTTGTGAAAGGCAGCCGCGGTAGTAGCATTATCTTCGGCAGTGCACGCCATCTCCTGGATGGCGCTTTCGGACAGTTTGGAGATTTTGGGAAGACTGGCACCCCAGGGGGCACTGCTTTTCCCAGCAATGGGGGAGTCTGTGGAGGTGGTGGCCTGTTCCTGTGGCCTCCAAGTACAGGTGGACGGCCCCTTCTTCTTCCTCTTCTGAGTTTTTCCTTTGGTCCGCTCTGGGGTGGGGGCTTCTCTCTGCTCTCTGCTGACATCATCACCTCGCTCCCCTGAAGCGTGAGTGACAAGGCTGCTTTGGCTGTCGTCAGATTCAGCTGGGGCTTCCCCCCTAGCAATGCTCAGATCAGCCGGCCCCTCTGCAATGTCTTGCTCCTCTTCCTCTGGACCAGGAGGGAACCTGTTCCTCGTCTTGGTCCTACTCAGGATCTTCTTTGCCTCCCCCACTTTGCCGGAGAGTGACGACAAGGGCCAGTTGTATGCATGTCCAGCAGTGCAATTCCATGGAAGCACAAAAGTGTTCACCTCTTCCAACCTGTATCCTTCTGCCCGATAAGGGATGTGTGGACATATAGTGGAGTGAGAATGAGACCAAGTCACCAAATTCTTGAAATCTTCAGCCATAATATGTAGTAAGGCCCCACTATGGAGATCCTCTATCAGCTGAATGTTGAGGGAAATAAAGCAGAGGAAATGCATTAAAATGAATTGCATTTGGTTTATTTGCAGTAATTCCAAACAGCCATGGGAGCTGAAATTAATGTACTGTACAATAACGTTAATAGTGAAGCGAACGTTTTTGTATTTAACCTTATCTAACATAACTAACCTTAGCCAAAAGACGTTAGCGAAAGCTAGTCATCCATATTTTTTAAATTAACGTCTTAGAAGACAAAGTAGCTAGCTAGCGATCATAGCTAGCTAGCTAGAATAGATATTTAGCTACCCCCCACAACAACAAACTGGTATCAATAATAAACCAATTAAATTAACAATTACAGCTGCTATCAGTAACATGTGACACTTTCGTAAATCATGACAGAATAGCCTGCTAGTCACGTAGCCTCCAAGTTAATTTTGATGAACGATTAACGCTAACCTTCACCTAAAGGTAAAGGTCCAGTATTTAGCAAATGCTTTTATCCAAGACTTAACTTACATCACAAATCGCCTCCAAATCCGTTCCAGTGAAAAATTCGTCCATTTAGCCAATTAAGCTTTACCTTATTATACTATTAAATGATGAATCACAAATCTCTCAGAAAAGGCAGGGAATAGTCATGTTCATGTCCTGCTTATGCAGTTATTGAAATGAATGCTAGCCTAAACTAAATTGTGAGTTTTTGAAACAATGTGTTGATAAGGGGGGATTGGAATGATAGAACACTGTTGTGAAAACAATTCCGTTTAAACAAAATCGGAAAGTTCTGGCATCGCATACAGATACATAACAGACGGTTAGAATCTTTCACTGACCTTTCGCAAGGTCCCGCCCCAGAACGATTCTTGTCCAATCCTACCTTAGCAACAGTTTCTATGTAAGGGTTTCTATGTCAAGCTTTTCACAAAGCGCAGTATGCACGGTATGGACCTGTAAATTAAATTGCAGGTATCTCTGAATTAAAGGGGTCCTATGGGGGGGGGGGGGGGGGGTCGTGTACATTTTTAATGGTAATTTTAATATTTTAAACCCTCCACTTCTGTAATGTACAAGGCCTAATGTCATGCACGGGATGATATTAAGATGATTGTTCCACAATACATCGATAATCTTCTCTGGCAATACACTGCTTTTTGAGGGTTTTGCAGGTAGTTCCAAATTGCAGGGAAGGTTCTGAAAAGCTTGACAGGCCAACAGTAACAGGGTGGGACTTTGCGATAGATGAATTCCACATGCTTACCTGACGATAGGAGTGTAAGGCCTATTCGGGATACTTTCTGCCGCCCAGCCAAACAGCCTGAATTCACCACCGGGTGTCGCTCAAACATTGCGACCTCTGTAATGAAGTTTATTGCCAGATGAACCACCGTTTCCTATGATACAAAGTTCGTGAATTAATGCGTTTTCCACTGAAGTGTCATTATCGGATAAGGTTAACGTTACTGTGTCGTACAGGCATACAACAGGCCAACTAGCTTGATTCTTTAAAGCTGCCATTTCAGAGTTCACAGTCTCCCTGACAAATACCTAACATGTCATTATCTCTGCCACAGACACAATGGTCCCGTATCATGTCTCCAGAGTGGTCATCAACTATTTATTGTCAAGCAGGTGCGTCACCTCACACCCACCTGCAAAGGGTAATTTCCTGAAAAGGGAACAATACACCAAATTAATTATCTTGGCATATGTGATACAATCTTCAGTATCTACGCAAAGAAAATACAATAGACCTAACTTAAAGATATTTTTATATTTGTGTATTCCTGTCATATACGCACATAACAGACTTAAACAATGACTAAACGGGCCGTATTAATGTCATTAGACATTAGATAAAAACATCACATCAAAATGTGTAAAAATCAGTGGTCGGTATCTACGACCATAGTACGTTCAAATTAAATTCTACTAATTTAGCTGGGGGAGGAGAGTTGGATAATATTAAACGGAAAACTCCAAAATTAAACTTGTACTTTTACGAGGATATAGGATCGGATATTCTCTAAGAGTCATAGTCATATAGTTTTTGTCCAAGAACCACATCGCTTCACTTTACGTGGCTGGATTAACTTCATCACACCAAAGATGCCACCAGTGAACAGGGAACGTAGGTTCCACATTAGTGAGAAGGTGCAGCCTCAGCCATCGAGGAATCGGTTGAAGGTGAATTAACGCTGGATGCTGCCATCGGATCGGATGTATCCTGCCGTTGTTCCAATGGCGATGGGATCGTTCTATCAGTGGCTGCAGTGTAGCTTGTCAGTTAGACAGGAAGTGTTCCATTTCCATCCCCCAGGCAAAACTTGTAATGTGTGATCATCCTTTATTATAATATCTTCGTCTGGTTTATTTGCGCCACCAACCAGTTAGGATATAGTATGAAGAGGTTATGAAAGTATGGGATATAGCCTATGTGTCCGACTGTCGCTTGGTGACATATTCACGCGAATTTACAACTTTATTCTCGTAAATGATGAGGTTGTTTTCACTGACTATTATCTCCTCTCCCCTAGCACCCTAACGATCTTTTTTTCTTTTTTGTACTACAATGGCCCTAATACGCCGTCGTACGTAGCTCTGGGGTAGCCTACACCAAGTTTGCACGTTTTGGTATGACTTATAGCCTATTTTATTTGGCACATAGCCTACAGCCTACCATGGGGATCTAGACTAGTGCAGGGTTTTTGCTGTGTCTCATGGCAGCTGGAAGCTGGTGAACTGAAACCTCTACACCAGGTGCTCACAAGCGGCACTGTCTCACTCCAAAGGCTTTCAAACATCAAAGATGTATTGAAGCCTTTGATGCCAGGGAGGGCTGAAATCCCGAAAGATAAAGGTTTGATCAGGAGACTGTGTCGACTGTGAGCAGGCACTTACGTGCCCAGACCACAATAGTCCAAAAGGAGGTTAGAAATCATTCCAGTCATCATGAAGACATACACACGGCCCAAGGAGTGCTGGCCAATAAACTGGCAATTGTTGGCTAAATGCTACACAGACTCAGCGAGTAACCAGTGAGCGAGAGAGGTCTTCGCTTTGGCTTTCATCTGAAAGGGGGAAGTGTGTGTGCGTGTGTCCTCATTTGCGTTTGGGTCATTCAATTGACCCATACCCAATCACATAGCATTTCATTCATACCCCAAACACAGAATGAAAGCAACCTAGTTAATGAAATCGAAACTTCTTTGAGGAGACACGGCCCACGTTGAAATATTTATCAGGCAAACTGCAGCAAGCTATCAGATATCCTAATGATAAGCCCATTGGACTAACAATAAAACACTTTCTTTCCTTAAGATATGGCTACAACAAATATGCAAGGGAAACTGTATATTTAAAAAGTTTGAAGGATAGGTCATCGAAATCGATAATCTGTAGATGTTTGTGCTGTTATTGTAGTGTGTGAATGTGTTTTCTCTGTTTGTCTTGTATTAGTAGTTGGTCAAGTAACGTTACCCTCATTTATATTAGTTGGTCAAGTAAAATTACCCTCATTAGTAGCCTAATATACAGAAAAACGAAAACAAAAGAAACACACACTTGTACACGCACTCAAATATCATGGTAATAATTGAAAAGTCTTCTCTGAACACACACTGATAACAACATAGTCACATCCTATCAGAGGTAACCTGTGGAGTGAGACGCCCACAACTTCTCGAGGTTCTCCAATCAGTGCACTCATCGAAGACCGCCTCGCTGTACTCTGGTCGCCGCCATTTTGTCAAGCTATAAGAAAACTCAGCCAAGCAGCGCATTCTCTGATCTTACTTGTAGCTAGCTAGTTCCTCTTTATGCAATGGACGGGTAAGTTCTTAAACATATTTTCCTCTGCCTTGCTTTCATCGATTAACCTGTAAGCAGCGCTATCGCAGTGGTTTACAAGTTGTCACAGTTTTCCCAAGTTATTGAGTCTTTGATCGTAAAGCTTTTACGTTAAACTTTGGTTAGGGTTATCCAACGTTACTTCACCAAACGTGTCTGCAGGTTGCGATGGAAACATAACTTGCACTACCAAACTAGACTAACTGGCTTTGAACAACGTTGTGATTAATATTTGTTCACATGAAACTGCTTGTTGTGTTCACAATTAAATAAGGTCCTTTCAGCACCTCTAAATACTTTTTCGAACTTGAGCGTTTGTTTTTGGTTCTTTGCAGTCGTATAATTAACCATTTACCAGACCAGGAATATTTCTTGCTCCGCTAACGTTAACCTACCACAAAAAGCGTTGACGATCCCTCTAGCGACTGATGACGGTGTCTGGCCACCTGTGGCTATTGTGGCAAAATCATTTGAACTAGACTTGCGCGAACCATCATTTTACCCAAATTACTCCGGTGGTCGATGGACAGTCTTTGTTTTGCAATGCATCCAGTAGTGAGGAGCTAATTTGGCTAGCAAGTTAGATCTAGCTTCAGTCGCACGGTCCCGACCCTGCTTGAGCATCGCTCTGCGCAGTAGTATGAATGCAGTGGTAAGCTGATGCACTCTTGGTTCTTCCCCTGCTCAGTCTATTTATCTCGGCCCAATAAACTTGACCAAGTCGTAATTCATCTTACATGCGTGCAGGCTGTAAAGTCAAATGTATTGTTAATGTGAAGTTAACCTAATCGTCTGTTTGGTAAGGTTACTCATTTCCCATTTTTCTCAACAGCCGCCTAGAGACTGAATTGTATCCTATGGGATCCACTTATGCAGAATTAGAGTAAGTAATTGTCCATTAACATCAGTTTCATAGTGCTCGGTAGGGCCAGTTATGTACATTGCATTTGATTACATTTTTGTATTAGTTTGCTAGTTACTGAGTTTTGTTAGTAGTTCGCTCGTTAACACAAGGATAAGTCAACTTTGTTGCGTCAACATGCTCAGTTTTATAACGTCGAAGAGGAAGTCCTCTTCAGGTTCACAAACGTTGGAGACGAAGAGATATTTTTTCCTTTGTGTGGTGTAACGTTATTGTATGTTCCTGAATATTTTATAGGTTAGTTCATTATCTTGGCGTCTGCATCTTCAGGGGCCTAGTGGGTCTGAAGTTACCTGTAACCTGAGCAAGGGAACGAGTCTAGGTGTTAACTGACTGTGTCTTGTTTCTAGCGTTAGCTCCTGGGGGTGAGTGAGTGTAGGCTGGTGTGGCTGTAACCTAAAGATCCACGCAATTCCCTGTATGGTTTCGTAACTTTGGTCGAGTATGATCAGACACTTGGCTGGAATGCAATACGGTGGATTTGGCTATTTTTTTATTTTGTTATTATTATATGGTTTTCACAAGTGTAATGCCGAGGTGGGCGACCAATGTAATGTTTCCTTTGGAGCTCTGTCCTGTTCCTGTTTTTAAGACGGAGGCTTTTTGGTCGGGGCATCTCTGCAGCCCAATGGAGACAGGATGTGTGGGGAGGGGGAGGGGGGTTAATCTTCAACCAGCACTGGCCCTAAATACCGCTCATATTTCATGTTCGGGAGACGCTGTGGGAACGAAGCGTTGGTCCCGTTTAGTTTGTAGCCCCCAATCGAGTTGTGAAAGTGAAAACATCACAGAAGTGTTTCTGTTTCATTCCATGGCCACTGTTTGCGAAATCCTATAAAATGTGCGTGTTAAAAAGCTTGGTGGTATTTTATGTTCGACTCTGACTGGAAAGATAGGCGCTGCTTTTATTCAACAAGAATGTCTGGATGCCATTTTAGTCGCGTAAACGCACTAGCCTAATTACTTCCTGATGGCAGAGATTTCCATGGCCTCATTGTGTATAAATCCCTCGCCCCAAAAGACAGAATGATATAGGCAAGGGCCCATTGATTGATTTGCCACCTTCACATGTGCATCATCTTCCTCTCTTTCTGCTTAGCCTTATTGTTTGTATGCCTGTATGTTTTTACCATGTTTACACATTGAAATGTATGTTAATGGATCAAATCTGTCTAATCTACTGTTTACTTAGCATTTTGTTTTTCTCTTCACAGCGTTGTCCATGATATAGCAGTTGGTACAAAGGTAAGCATTTCCTTCCTCCCTATGTCTTTTCTCCATATCCTCTCTGCCATGCCTCGATAGGAGGCTGGCTGCCGTCCCTGTGAAGGGAAGACACAAATGTCTGCCCCGGAGACGTTTCGGCAGCTTTGCCGTTTCACAGTTTGTCCTTGCCTGTGTACAAACGAGAGGTTCCCAGCAGTCTGTGACTGCACAGGAGGTTGCCAGGGTGCAGATGTAACTACATTAGCAGGACTCACTGCTGCATGTCTGGGCATTGTTACCAGAGGAAGGACTGAGACCCATACTTTGGACTGTTAAAAAAAAAAAAAAAAAACCTCTAACCTGTTCCAGCCCACTCACTGGGTTTCTGGGCAACAATGACTGGAAATGACACAGTGCTTTATTTGCCAAGGCCGTAGCTTGTGTGAGCCAGCCATTGCTCTGCAGGTTCCCATTTGCTTAACAATGGTCAGACCCACCTAGAGCTATGGCAACCAGTGACGTAAATTCAGGGACTAGATTACATGGTTGGGTGTGTCCAGCCTCTGTAGCTGAAATGGTTAGGCTTTGTGTGTGTGTGTGTGTGTGATGAAACATAACATTGGCTTTTTTCTAGTTTTAAGTTTGTTTGTTGGACTGTGTTAAATAGTTTCTCATTTAGCCCACCACATGTATTGTATCCCATATGGAGCCAAGGCCATGTTGCACGGATAGTTACCATCAAAATGTTCATTAGCAGTGGTGGGAGCAGAGCCGTTTCTAGGCCGACGGTAATTATGGGCGGTGCGCGTGGTTGCCTGGTAGCCTAATGCTGTGGGTGCATTCCTGTGTCCCACTTCCTCCCACCCCTGCCTCCTCCGTAGCCTAATCTCTCCCAGTCCTCGCTCTCTGTCTCACGAGCTGTCTCACACACGTGATTCCAATTCTCCAGGTTACACACTCACACCCCATTTTTCACTTAACACTCAATGTGGATAGGTGTTAAAACTGTAAACAATCTTGAGTTGGAGCGATTGTATTCCACGGTCATGTATTCTAACAGGATGCGTCACCCAGTAAGGCATTAGCGGCTATGGAAGAAGTGCATCTAATTGCTCCTAGCTCTTCCCTCCGTCTCATCCCTGCGGTAGTAGTTTTGCTCTCTAAGGTCGCCCTAGAGCCAAGCAACATTCTTCAGCAGACGTTTCACACAGATAATCATCTGTGGTATGCAACATGCTGGGGGGTGCCTCTGCCCAAAGAACAAAGGCCAATTCTTCCAAGGCACTGTGTGTGTGTGTTTGTCTTCGAAATAGGTTGTGTCTTTGACCTGTACATAGGCATAGCCTTCCCTGACAAACTAACCAGTAGCCCTTAGTTGCTAATATCTGTTAGTTGGGCAACAAATGTCGGCTGGTAGTTCTGGTATTTGGCAGCCTTGGGGCATATTCAGAAACTGATAGTTACCGGGCTCAGATTGGCAGGCCTACCTAAGAAAAGGGCCAGACAGCTGGTCATTTATGTTCCATCTTCAGCTGTAACTGGTAGCCTTGCTGTGTGACGCAGGCAATGTTTTCTGCACCATTAAGTGTCCGAGTGTATATTATCTCTGGAAATATTTGAATCCCTTCTGTTGGAAGTGTGATGGGTGGATCGCAGTGATGATGGCTGTGTGGGAGGGCACAGTTGCTGGTTTCTTGCTCGGGCCTGTCTTGACTGCTCCTCCTGTAAAAGCAGAGCCAGCAGTGTTATCTGCACAAAAAGGGAAGCAGCAGCTCTGTGTGTGTGTCCTTCGTGGCTGTAATTTGTCCTCAGTGCTTCCTGTGTACCTCATAGGGTTGGTCATTACAACCAGCGCACCTCAAAGAGCATCTCTTTAAAACTGCAGCAATAAGAGGAAGTGGCTCTATTGTAAAACAGCCTGGACCTGAAACCAGGCTTCCCCTCTCCGGGCTGCAGTGCTGCTGTTTGTTCAGCTTGGTTACTTTCTTGATGGGTTTTCACCGCCAGGAGCCATGGCTTTCGGGTGAGGTGGGTGAAGCAGGAATGAAGGAAGACGATGATCTCAGTGCTGTTCAGGCTGTGATCTGTATTAATGCAAGGCTGTAACCCCCTTTTGTAGTCAGCTAAACTGAAATTCACTGGGGAGGCTCTTGTGGCTGATTGCCTGTTGAGTGTCGTGTGAGACACGGTGTGTGTATGAGTGAGAGGGGTGGAGGTCTTTAGGTTCAAACGGCTGCTTGTTTACCTTTGGCTGTGATGGAGCGCAGCCTCATTTCCACAGCCCTCCTGAAACAGTGGGAGAGAGGGGAGGTGAATGGAACCCATTCAGCATATGCAAATATGTTTAGCCCCTTCCCCCTTACTTGCTCACACACACACACATGAGCACCCTAACCATGAACCACCCCATATCCCATGTTCTGTTTGCTTCACTAATGAGATAAGATCACGGCAGAACAGGCACAGCAATCGCTTTACTGCTGTGTGTGTGTGTGTGTGTGTGTGTGTGTGTGTGTGTGTGTGTGTGTGTGTGTGTGTGTGTGTGTGTGTGTGTGTGTGTGTGTGTGTGTGTGTGTGTGTGTGTGTGTGTGTGTGTGTGAGATCCGGGTCAATGATTCGGTGACGTCTCCTATGCTCCTGTAAAGTTTGAAAAGATGCAGACGTGATACCTGAGCCCCCTGCCCCCCCCCCCCCCCCCCCCCAGTCACGTTTGACATCTGCCCCCTGAGGTGAGTGCTCATCCTCGGACCTGGGGCAGAGAGAGGCACACCTGCCCCCTGAGTGAGCGCTCATCCTCAGACTGAGGGGCAGAGATAGGCACACCTGGCCCTGGGGAGACAATAAGCTTTGTGTACTCTGAGCCCCGCAGGAGGGTGGGGCCCCACTCACCTGCAGACACCACCATGCTGTTGCCATGGTGAGTGAGGCATTCGCGGATGCAATGGTAATGGCCCCATTCTTTGTGCAAATAGTTTCAAGCTTCCCCCACCACAAGTCCATCTCCAGTTTCACCCCACCCCTGTAATCTCTTTAACCTGGTTTCATCGTAACCCCTCCCCCCACCCTGACATGGATGGCCCTGTTCCTCTCACAGGAGCCCCTGTTCTTCTGTATTTAGTCTTTAAGAAGCAGTAAGTGTGTCCTGATAGACTAGTGTGTGTGTGTGTGTGTGTGTGTGCTGGGGGTCCCGTCTCCTCAGGGGAGCTCTGAAGTACAGATTAATGAAGGGACTGTTTTAAAGACCTGTGTGGGGGGCAGAGCTTCGTGAAGCGCGGGAACAAAAGCGCGCTGTACTCTGTGGCCTGTCGTGTGTGTGTGTGTGTGTGTGTGTGTGTGCGCTGTCAGGCAGCGGCGCTGAAGCGCTAAGGGCTCTCAGTGAACGACTCCCCCAGGCAGGCATTCCTCCTCTGGGGCCGTGGAGCACCCACCCCCACTCAGCCCCCGCGCTACATATGGTTCTCATTCAGCTCCTGAACTGTGGAATCCTGCATGGGGGGGGGGGGTTGTGTGTGAACACGTCCACGAGGCTCAAGCAGGCTGCTCTCTGTCTGTCTGTGAAAATTAGTGAACTCTGTTTCTAAATGCTTCGAGGGTCACATGTAAGAATTCGGCCCTGTGGCTGACACTTACCCCAGATTTACATGCTGCACAGAAACCTCACGTTTGCTTGGGTTTATAAGGCTGTTGACACTGTGTGTGTGATGTGCTGAGAGATAGCCTTGAGGCTGCAGTGTCATAGTGTGTCTGTGTGTGTGCTGACGTTTGGGTGTGTAAAGGGAAATATTTTGCATATATTGCTCTTCCTGCTTGCCCACTTATTCCTGTTGCCTGACAACCCAGAAAACTAGTTCTGGAAGGTTTCCACTCCCTCCCCCAAAACCCTGTCTGTCAGGCCTGGGGGGTTGGGGTGTGGTGCAGTTCATTGGGGGGGGAGGTGGGGAGTGCTGGTTGGGTGACCCCACCCTTCCCCAGGCCATACCACAGGCATGTGCTGCTTGAAACAGGAAGTCCCAACCCTCACCAAGGGAGAGTGACTCTTTCTTGCTCTCTCACTCTCTCTGTCCCTCGCTTTTGTTGGTATGTGTCCTGGTCCAGAATAAACAACACAAGCATGGCCTTATTAGGGCTTTTCCAAAAGCCAGCATCCTGCTCAGCGTGAAGGGAAAGGCCAAGTCTTGGTCCTTTTTTTGCTGAGGAACGTTCCTAACAGTGAAATGAGCCGGAAGGATCTAAGTGGCAGCCATGATAAGACTTGGTTGAATTCTGTAAATGCTTAGGAAAGGTGCTTCAATGCTTCCTTTCAAATCTCCTTTAGTATAGGGTACACTGCAGCATCCTTTACAAAAGGAGATAGAACCAGCCCACAATTCCTAGCGGCAACAACAACCCAATCAACAACCGATCAACGTGACCCAAGTCATTAACATCTGCCTTTGCATGATTAGTAGTAGCCTAGTGTAAGTGCAGTCGGATTCACTGAGCACCGCGGTGGTCTGTTCCTCAGTCTTTAGGAATTTCACTCAACCACGTTTCCTTGACTTTGATGGAAAATGTCATGTCAAGGAAACGTGAAGGGGAGGGGGGGGGGGGGGGGCGATAGGACGGACTGTCTGCCTGCAGCCCAGTTCCGGACTTGCCTTCCTGTCGGGGACCTCATCCCTCACATGATTAGGTACTGCTGTCTGTGTTGTGCCTGAGAGAAATGCCGCATGGTCTACTCCACAGACATTGATTAGTCATGTCTGATGGGGCCTTTTGATAAAGGAAGTGGGAGTTTTTCACAGTTATTGTCTATAGGGTACTTGCTTGTTCAACCTGCTAACTTTTCAAGTGTAAGGGGGTTCTTGTCTTGCTGCAGTCATGTGATGAGCACATGTTTGATTTCTCTGAGGATGATCACCAAAGCCAAGCCAGTCACCTGGCCTACTGTGGTGGAGAGTTGTGTTCTGTTGTCTGTGTGTCCCCATTGAACTGACCTTGCATCTCTTGTGTGTGTTCTTCCAGAGAGGATCTGACGAGCTTTTCTCCTGCGTGACAAACGGGCCCTATATCATGACCAGTCCAGCAGGTTTGTATGGTAATGCACCCCCCTTTCTCTCTCTTTGTTTAAAAAAAATAATAATTTCATCAGTTTTGTTCTCAGTTTCTTTCCCCCCCTTTGATCATGTCAATCTGACCATGTCTGCCCCTCTGCCCCCTCTCAGCGAACGGCAACGACAGCAAGAAGTTCAAAGGTGACATTCGGAGTCCAGGCGTTCCGTCTCGGGTCATCCATGTGCGTAAGCTTCCCAGTGACATCAACGAGGCTGAAGTCATCTCTCTAGGCCTGCCCTTTGGCAAGGTCACCAATCTGCTCATGCTGAAAGCCAAGAACCAGGTACACACACGCACATTTATATATATATTAATACACACACACACACACACACACACACACACACACACACACACACACACCTCGGAATTATTCGATGATTACACATGTTTATGCCCAGACCATGAGCAGAACTGGAAGTGAACTTGTCTTTGTGTGTGTGTGTGTGTGTGTGTGTGTAGGCCTTCATTGAGATGAACTCCGAGGAGGCAGCTCAGACCATGGTCACCTACTACTCGTCAGTGACCGCCCTCATCAGGAACCACCCAGTGTTCATGCAGTACTCCAACCACAAAGAGCTCAAAACAGACAACTCGCCCAACCAAGTGGTACGTCAGGCTGCAACAGCAGCACCTCGCCTACCCCCGCTCAAAGTGCCATTTTCCAACAAAAAATACAAGACACACACACACACACGCAGAGATGGGAGCAGAAAGGCGTGGAATAATCCGCTGACTAAAGTGCTTGGAGACGGAATTTTTGAGTGTGTGTGTGCTCATTGGTTTGAGAATGTATTTTTAAAAAAAAACAAATTTTTCTGTTTGTTGTGGCTGTGGAGAGACTGATTATGTGGGACTGTTTTGCCATCCATGCCCCAATTTGAACCAAAGAAATGTTTGGATCTCCTCTGATCTGGCACTGGGAGCTTGGGGGGTGTGTGTGTGTGAGAGAAATGTTTGGATCTCCTCTGATCTGGCACTGGGAGCTTGGGGGGGTGTGTGTGTGTGAGAGAAATGTTTGGATCTCCTCTGATCTGGCACTGGGAGCTTGGCCCATGCTTTTAATTAAGGTCAGATGAAACGGGCCCTAGAAGGTTCTATTTTTTTTTTTTTGGAGAATGCATGGAAAGCCGCAGGTATTTTCCCATTAAGAAAGCAAAGGTATGTGTACGCGTGCTCATTTGCCTTTCCGGTGTTCCCAACTCTTGTGTTGGTCATCAGGCTTTTGGCCTTCCCGCTCATTTGCCAGCAGGCTGTGGGAAGCCAGAGATGGGCAAGTAATGAAAGTGGTTTTATTTTAAGGGGGGGGGGGCGCAGCAGTGTGGCCATAGAGGTATTTGAGTCCGCGGCCCCCACACCCGAACCACGATGTGAGCAACAGGCCTCTGGTTTGCTTATCCAGCATTTCCTGAAGGCTTGGTTAGGCTGACTCATTTGGAAATATTTAGCCTTAGTACTTAAACATGTTACAACTGATGCCGCTCCAACACATGGTTCCAAGCTGTTTTGTTCTCTGTGGCTCAGCAGGAGTGTGGATTTCCGTGTGTGTGTGTGTGAAAGAGAAGGGGAAGTGTTTGTAGTGTTTGAGTTGAGTGGTGTTTGCTCAGTGTACAAAAACGAATGTATTTGCCAGCACTCCTTGTGAGGACTGTGTGTGTGTGTGTGTGTGTGTGTTTACCCTCTCCCACTCAGCCTGTAGTTTTTTTTTCATACTTTGTTGTCGTGATCCGATCCATTCCTCCCTCTTTCCAAACAACCATTTCTGTGGAGACGACATGATGCTTGCACCTGGAGCATGCCACAGCCCCCCCCCCAGATGTTTTCGTCCGGCGCCCTCAGCCCCCCCAGGTGTTTGAGTGCCTCTCTCTCTGTAGTTTTGTTTACTTTCACTGCTGCCCACGCAGGTGTGGAGCACTAATCAGGGAGCTGAGATTGTATCTTTTCTTTTTCTCTCTCTGTCTCTCTGATGAGGACATGTTTAGTTTACGCTTGAATGCCCGTTGGAATGTTATCATGTCTGAGCACACGGGTCTCCTTGGCTCCTGGAGGGATGGAGGGAGGGAAGCTGATGATGGGTTTGAGTGCTTGTGTTTGCGGGGTGGGGCAGAGAAGGGGTCCGTGTGGGGTCCCTCTGCGGTGGCGTTGGTAGGATGCGCGCGCGCACACACACACACACACACGCGCGCATGAATCCCTGTGGTAGTGGGGCTAGTGAAGTTTGTACCCAGGGTGCTAAGTGTTTCTCTCCTCCCTCAGAGAGCCCAGGCGGCGCTGCAGGCGGTGAACGCGGTCCAGGGGGGCGGGATGCCTATGGCCGCTGTGGACGGCACCGCTGTCATGGGCGGCATGGGCGGCATGGGTGGCATGGGCGGCCCCAGTCCTGTGCTCCGGGTCATCGTGGAGAACCTCTTCTACCCTGTCACTCTTGACGTGCTGCATCAGGTAGGCACACGTCTGTCACTGTGGAAACACACACACACACAAACACACACACACTTAACTCTGAGTCACACTTGAGCGGTCTTTATCTTCATTAGATGTTTATTTCAGTTGAGGGACATAAAGATAATGACTTGACTCCCCTTTCCCACAGATCTTCTCTAAGTTTGGCACAGTGCTGAAGGTCATCACGTTCACCAAGAACAACCAGTTCCAGGCTCTCCTGCAGTATCCTGACGCCTTGACTGCTCAGCACTCCAAACTGGTAAGAGACGCCCTCTAATGGCCACTGGCAGCATCACACCCTAAAAATCCTCTAAGCGCAACCGAAGTCCATGAGTAAACCTTTGTGCTCATTTGTAATCCTTGACATCAAAGTTAAAGGTCATAATCAGACTTTCAACCAATAAATGAACTAATCTAACTTGCACACAATGAAACGGATGCGTGTACAATATATCATGGTATGAAAAAGAATTAAATGTATTCCTCCTTTCCCAGGCTTTGGATGGGCAGAACATCTACAATGCCTGCTGCACCCTGAGGATCAGCTACTCCAAGCTGACCAGCCTGAACGTCAAGTACAACAATGACAAGAGTCGGGACTACACGCGCCCCGACCTGCCCACCGGGGACAGCCAGCCGCCCCTGGAGCACCAGGCCGCCATGGCCGCCTTCGGTGAGCCACAGCCCTCCTGTCAGCAGAGTCCCTGTTAGCGTGCCAAGCTCTCGTTTCTCATTTACTACCACAGTACCACATTGCTGAGGGGAAGGGGGGGGGGTGTGTGTGTGTGATTTTGTTTGGGAGGTCCTCCCTTTCTTTTACACCCCCCTCCCCTCCTGTTTGTGTTCCTCATGCTCTCTACACGTCTTTGCCTTGTCTGCATTCCTCGCTCTCTTCCTCTCCTGCTTTGTGAGTCTCACCCTCTCCTCTGTGTGTCCCTGCCCAGCAGGCCCAGGAATCATCTCTGGTCCGTTCCCTGGAGCCCACGGCTTCCCCCCCGCCTTCGCCATCCAGCAAGGTGAGTCTGTCCTCTGGGAGACCGGAGATGCTGGAACCTCTGCGTCTGGGCAGCAGCTGGTTAATCTGGACTCTTGAGTCCCAGAATGCACTGGGCCCTGCTCACTTTAGCTGTCTGCGTGTTTCCAGAGTAGCGGTAACGACCACAACAAAAACAAAGACCGCATTCCTTACATGACTTGTGCGTTCGTAAAACTGCAAAGTATTCTGTAGGAACCACAACGCTGTAGAAACCGCTTCAGTGCTATGAAGAGACCCTACCCACAGAAATGCCCACTGGCCTTCCAGACCGAATGTGACCACTATGCTCTTCCCCCCCCCCCCCTCTCTCAGGGTTGGCAATGCCGGGTATGCCTGGAGCCCTGGCCCAGCTGGCCATGCCTGGCGTTGGCCAGAGAATGGCGTTCCCCCAGATGTCCGGCGGGCACTGTGTGCTGCTGGTCAGCAACCTCAACCCTGAGGTTAGTCCACTGCCTTCAAACACACACACACACACACACACACACACACACACTTTACCCTAGCACTTTCGTAACTCTAAACGCGTAAAAGGGCCGCATACTTACATTAGCCTAGATCTAGAAGAGGGCTACTGATATATTAGCCTTACCACATAGGAGGGCTCCGTTATGTTGGCCTAGCCCTCTTGGAGAGCTGCGTATTTAGGTTGGCCTTGCCCTATAGGAGGTTTTGCGGATTTCTTACATTCGTTTTCTATTGGCAACACCTTTCTTGCTCATGGTGGTGTCCATTTGGACCCTGCCCATGTTGTTGTCTCTGAAGGTCCTTTTAATCTTAATCTTAAATTAATCTCCATTAACCTGAGTCTCCTACTTCCTGTTTCTCCTGTTCTGCATGCCTGTGGTGGCTGTGGCCCGGCTGATTGGTCAGTGGTAGCTGACATCACAGATAGCTTAGACCTCATCAGAAACATTAGTGTGCCCACTTAATAATCTCATTAATTTCTGTTGAGTTTATGTTTCGCTCTTTTTGTAATGAGTCGTCTGATTCTCTGCTGTTTAGACACTTCATATTTCTTTGTGTATACTGACCTTGTTTTTTTTTACCTCCTTTTCTCTTGTGTTTCTCCCTCCCATTCCCCCTCTCCTCTCTCTCCCCCTTTTTTTGTTTTTTAATCCCTCCATCTCTGTTGCCAACTGGCTGCACGCATCATATCCCTCTACCATCCTTTGTCTCAACACATACTGCCCCTCCCAAAAATGTCATCATTACTCCCCACCAATATTCTCCTTCTACCTCCTTTTTTTTTCTCTCTCTCATACACACACACACACACACACACACATTCACATTCACATTCACTCACACGCACTCACACACACACTCTCTATCATTCCATGCCATCCCATTCATAATCTATTACCCCTTCCATTCTTTTTTTTTTTTTTTTTTTTTTCACTTAAATATATTCATTAACACCCCCTCCCCTCCCCCTCCTCCCAATATCACGTTCTGCCCGTTTCTCGCCGCTTCCTGTGGATCTGATCTGGCCGCTGCGCTGCGCTGTGCTCCGCTGTGGACCCTTCTGCTCCATCTTTCCCTGTCCCCTCTCCTCCACTCCACTCCACTCCACTCCACTGCCTCTCTGTTGTCTCCTAAAGAGAGTTACGCCCCAATGCCTCTTTATTCTTTTCGGTATGTTACCCTTTTTAGCTTCCTTATTTTTAAGTACTCATGGTTTTCTTTTCCCTTTTGGCTTTGTTTACTTGTGTTGGATCATGTTTTTGATGTTTTGCCTTATTTAAATTGTTATGATTTTGTAATGCCAAGAGTGCCCTTTGCTTTGCATTTGAGTGAGTTTTATTACAATAGGCCAAAAGGCAGCAGCTCTCTAATGCCGTTCTTCCATACTAATGGCATCACTAGACGTGGCTTTGCTCAGTTCGGCCTGGATTTGCATTTCCATCCATTGGGGTCTACTTGCTTGATAGTGTGTCCAAGTTAGGTTGTCCCGACACACCAAAATATTCGACAAAGAACTCCACGGCACAAAGTATAATGCAATTTTTGTCCCTTTTTATTTAGGTATGTATAACGGTGGCCCCAAAAGGACACATTTGGTTTAGTCTAAAAATAATATAACCTAATCTAACCTGTTTAGTTTGTAGGTTGGTTTACTTTAGTCCAAGATAATGGTGGTGGCTTGGTTAAAATGAATTCCATTATTTCTAAGCCCTCATCCTTGCTAATATTAATGTTATCCATTTCTTATTCTAAGCCCTCATCCTTGCTAATATTAATGTTATCCGTTTCTTATTCTATGTGGGCTAGCTTGCCAGCCTGCTAGTTCTCCAGATAAGTGTTATTTAACCACGGAATTTATCTTTTCATCAAGTTCATACCACTGTCAATGTCAACCATTTATTGTCGTTGTTATAGTTACTATTCAAACTTTTTATACCGATGTGCTTCATACATGTGTGTATGCATGTACAAAAATACACGCACACTATGGCAAGCACTGAATGATGACTCATAAATGCTCTCTTTTGTGATTGGCTCAAAGTGCTGTGTGGCACTGTTTGGTGCTGTTCAACCTGTAATGGAAATGCAAATTAGCTGTGCACAGCCCGGCTGAGTGTGACCCAAAGTGCTCGTGGAAAAACCCCATTATAGTCCCCTACAAGCAATATTATCTGGCTTCCGCTCCGCAATACATACCCGACTTTGGTCCATTCCATTCCAGGGCATTCATCTGACTGAGACTGCAGCCTTTTGTCGCTTATGAGTCCATTGTGCGATCTCTGTATGTAAATACACCCAAACCGACCGATGTGACTTTACATCTCAGTGGTTCTGACCATTTCTGAAAGGATCAAGCGCTGTTAAGTCCCTCTGTCTGCAATAGGTGGTGTATTTACATCAGGGGTCATATACAATGCACTGTAGATGAGTGACATTGCATTTGTTCTGGTGATCACTACTGTTACTCCAGACTTGCATGGCTAGATCTTAAGTCATTTTTTGCCTGCTTTTTGAATGCTGTTTCAGTTGCATAGTGAGTTAAGACGCCTGTGATCATGTTTTACACCAGATCGATTACTTACGCCCCTCCTTACTCTTAAAGCCCCTTATCCGTTGAGTTCGGTTATGCGGGCCGAGCCTGGACCGAACGTGGGCCAACTCTGCACAGTCAAGACTCTCTCTCTCCAAACATGTTCTGTGTTTGGGGTTTATTAGCATATAGATAGACGCATATGCTAAGAACAAACCCTTTTTAATCTCCAGCTACCCTTCAGACCTTTGTCCAGTGTAGTTTAGCCTGTGGTTCTGGAAGCTTATAGAGTGTAAACATTCATAGCTTTGTGCATTAAATGGAGGTTCTTAATGTTGACTGTGTGAATAGTGGCTTCCCTGAGGCCCGGGTTAGACTGTGATGTGTCCTCCCTCTCTCTCTCTCTCTCTCTCCCTCGCTCTGCTGTTGCTGACTCCTGTCGTCTCGCTCTGTCCTGCTCTCTCCAGGTGTATATGGGGATGTGATGAGGGTGAAGATCCTGTTCAATAAGAAAGAGAACGCCCTGATCCAGATGGCTGACGGAACACAGGCACAGCTAGGTAACCGCTCGGCACACCTTCCTGCTCCCTGTGTCCTTAGGGCAGTGGATCCCAAACGCTTCATGTGTCCTTAGGACACTGGATCCCAAACGGCAATTTGATCTTATTTGAGGGATCTCAGAGTTTACTCAACACAATTGTCTGGCTCTCTAGAATCCAGTCAAGGACTGCATGGGTTTCCCTATGAAAAAAAGCCATTCTGTCCCTCATAGACCAGCCTCGCACTGTCATTTGAATGTATTCACATTGATCACAATTTCTGTAACACTGATTAGAGTCTCAAATGCTTAAGGACACATGTATATGGAGCAGAAATGGCTTCTGACTGTTCATCTCCCCCTCCAGCGATGAGCCACCTGAATGGCCAGAAGCTGCAGGGCAGAGCGATGAGAGTGACCCTGTCCAAACACACAGCCGTGCAGTTGCCCCGAGAAGGCCACGAGGACCAGGGCCTCACCAAGGACTACGGCAGCTCGCCGCTGCACCGCTTCAAGAAGCCCGGATCCAAGAACTACTCCAACATCTTCCCACCCTCCTCCACACTCCACCTCTCCAACATCCCGTGAGTTTATTCAGATGGTTTTATTTGGTAGATGCTTCTTTCCAAAGTTTTAGACTTTAGCATAACTCATAACACCACTGGAAGTGTAATGGTGACAAATGGTAATAATAATACACCTCTACGTGCATCTTTAAACATGCAAAAATATACTTTTATATATGCACACCTCCATTGCCAGCTGCTCTCTGTCTGAGTCTTGTTTTGACCGGTCTTCCCTCTTCCTTCTAGGCCATCAGTGGTTGAGGAGGACCTGAAGATGCTCTTCTCCAGCACCGGTTCCATGGTCAAGGGCTTCAAGTTCTTCCAGTAAGTACTCCATACACGCCGTCTTTGGAGTGCTCTAGCCTTAGTGTCTGTGTGCCAGAATAGAGCTGTGTTCTAATGACCATGTTGCGTTTCCAGGAAAGACCACAAGATGGCGCTGATCCAGATGGGCGCAGTGGAGGAGGCCATCCAGTGCCTGATCGAGTTCCACAACCACGACCTCGGCGAGAACCACCACCTCCGAGTGTCCTTCTCCAAATCCACCATCTGAGAGCGCCTGGCAGAGGCCAGTAAAACAGGACTGTCACTTTAGACCTCAACTGTGTCGGGTGGTGGAGGACACTGCTATCCCATGAGGCCTTGACCGCAAAGCTCACTTCTGTCATTCCTTTTAGCATATTTTCGCATATTTATGATGTGAACATCATTTATGTATGATGGATATCTATGATGAGTTCCATATAATCTTGCCTTACAGTCAAATGGAGGAGGAGGAGGGGGGGGGAAGGCACATTGGATTTTACTTAAGTTTTTATTTTTATTTTATTATTTCTTTGTAATTTTTAAGTTTATTTTAGTTGACCAGCTAGCATCTCAGTTAGAGACTCTTCTCCTGCATGATGTAAGTCTTTCATTCCCAGCCTCCTCTGCATTCCAGTGTCACGGGTCCAGCACCACGAGCCTCTGACTGCCTCCGGTTGTGCTTCATGTAGCATGGAGCTCTCAGCCTGGGCAGGCTTCTGCTTGTGCCTTAGTGTAGGTGTCGGACTCCCAGCATTCCCCAGTGGCACGTCACAAACCGTCGCATTTCTGTTCTGGCCTTTTCCACATTTTTAAGCTGAAGTTTACGACCTGTAGTCAATGTACTTCTAAGGTTACACGTTATCTCTGAGCGTTACAGGGCATTTTTCTTAGGCAAGACAAGTCAATCTTGTTTCCAAACGAGACTCCGCTGAGGCGCGGCCTCTCCTCAAAGACCCATGAAATAATTTTGAGTGCTTGTTGCGTGCCCTTTTTAGGGCAGGTTGGGTTTATGTTATGTTAGTCAATCATTTATACTGTGTCTAGATATACAATGTTTACATTCCATTGTCATTGATCTTATGCAATCATTTTTTTTTTTAAGAAAGAAAATTGATGTTTTTCAAATATATATGTGTAAGTGCAAATGTTAGTTATTATTCCAACCAGTACTGTTCATCATTGCATATAGGGCCCAAATATAAGTCTGGTGTTTTTTTTTTTGTGTTTTAAAAAAGGAACACTTGGTCAAACTTTCTTGACAATATAATGTTTCCTCAGTGTGCGGTGTAAGATTTGTGTTTTGCTATTTTATTGCAAAGCCCATGTGTTTGTTACGTATATGCATGTACACTATGGCTCCAAACCAAAGTTCCTCAACCCTTTTCCAACAAACTAGTTCTATGCTGAGATGGATGCTCTTGCCTGCCTTTCATTCCTGTACACACACACATACAAACGCGCACACAACACACATAAACACATAAACACACGATCTTTTATCAAAGGAACAGATGCTGGAATATTTTTTTCTTGTCCCCATGGTTACTACCTGGCTCTTGGGTGGAATCAGTCTTGTTCTTGCGTGTGACCAGGTAGAATCCAGTCAAGTCTTTGCTACTATGTGGCTTGTGGGCAGAAGCAGCTGGTACAGATTGTGCCTTTCAGAAAAAGAAAAAAAAATCACAAAGGTCTTGATCTCTCTGTGCAGGTGCCTTTCAACACAATGTGTCTTAGTTTTTCAAAACCTTTTTTATGCATATACTGGACTGTCAAGGGGCATCTTTGGGGTGCCGAGATGTAAAGGCTTTGATGTGGCCAGTCGGAAAGCAGTAGATCTCAAGAAGCTACAGGAGGGCCAGAGTATGATGGTGTGTTCTTTTTTTTGTATTATTGTGTTCGCTGTCCTACACTTTGAAATGGGTTTGAAGTAGATTGTTTGTGTTTGACACATTAGGCCACTAGTGTGTGAGGGACCAACCTTTTACAAGGCTTTTGGGCACCGACGTGCTCTTCGACCAAGGTTTATTTTACAAACAATATATCACTCTCAAGACTTGTCCTTGTGTGAAGAGTCTGAAACTGAAAAGACATGTCTTTGTTTTTTTAAGTTTGAGTTTGTATATGCATTTAACCTTTACAACAACAGCAAGTGAAATGCATAGCATTTTATTCACTATAATCTCAATTTAAATGGGTGTCTTAAAATCATTTAGTGCATTTGACACGGACTGGTTGTGTATACTATTTTTGTACCACAAGACATTAAAGCAGCTTTGGGTTTTATATCAGAAAAAGTCTCTTGCTTGTAGATTTTCAGTCGCGAAAAGATTTGTATCGGAAGAAAAGTTTGTGAAGCAAAGCAAAGATGATCCATCCTTCCTGGACTCTAAGTGTATTTTTGTAGATATTGCTGCAATAAAACTGTTTAATCACCGAAAATGTCTCATTTTGTATGTAGCATACCTTTCAGAATTTCTCATGCACACGTGTACAGTCGAACTAGTCTGTTAATATCAGTCTCACAAGCGTGGGAACAGCTTTGACGATTTAGGTCAAACACCCACAAATGGAAGGAGTTCTTTTTCACTCCCGCCCACAAAAATACTTCTACTTTGAGCATGAGTGTTTGCCTTCAAATATTTAAGGGCTTAATCTCATCAATGACCTGGAGCTGATAAATTGCATAAAAGGAATTTATACAAATGACTCGTGTAATGGCGAAATAATTGATGTGCCAGTACGGGTATTACAAGATAGGAACTTGGGGCATCTGTTTCCCTCCGGGTAGTGTTTAGAGTAGCACGGTGTGACGTCTGAAAAGCCACAACAACCAGGAACAGGATCTAACTTTAGTCAACGAGTCTCACCAACGAAGTCGAGTAGGAGTGAACGCAGCGTGTATTTCGGGGAAAGTACCGTCTGAAGTTGTCTTAAGAAGATACGCGTTTTCCCCAAACCATTCTGAACACCACCCGTATATTCAGAAGCTAGTTAAAATGACATTTCGTGTAGTTTTCGTGCTGGTGTCCATTCTCTGGGCTCTCATTGTTGCTGATAACACCACCAGCGATTCCACAACAGCAACTACTGCCAAACCGGTCATCAGCGTAACAACGATGAATAGCAGTTTGGTTGTCAACAAAACCAATAACAGCAAGATGCCTCATGAGAAAGGCAGGGGAAGTTTGGGGTTTGACGTGGACAGCTCGACGATACAAAGGGCCCTGTATGTTCTTATCGGAATCACCGTCATTGGAGTTCTGTATTTCCTTGTAAGAGCTGTTCGGTGAGTAGGGCGATCATATCCTCCATCGTTTCACTGCATCTCAGGAAAGTTATTTCTATCCTAACAGTTGGCGTGAGAAGCCAACAGAGTGAAACAACGTTACATGTGTTTGCTGTGTTTTCAGGACAGCTTAATACTTAGTGTTAAGGCTACATGTGTCTGTAATATCTCTGTTATGTTGCCCATTACCGTTGGTAGAAATATTGCTCAGAATATAAACAGAGACCGTCTACGGAGAACCACGATGGGACATTTATAAATTACCACAGAATATGTAACCTCTCTGCCTTCCTGTTAGACTGAAAAAACCTACTGTTACAAAGCGGAAGAAATATGGGCTCCTGTCAAACCAAGACGATGACAACATGGAGATGGGAGCGTTGGATAGCGATGAGGACGACACCGTGTACGAGGCTAGAGCTTTGAGGAGGTAGGTCAAGCCCTTGAAAACAACTCAGCCAAGAACTTTGCACTGCAAGAAAAATTATAATTTAAGCAAGTGTCATACCAGTCTTGTTAGCCTTAGTTGACCTTCAGAAATTAGGCTATTCTCTGGGTCTGTAACCATTTCTTTGGATGAAGTCATCCGTGCTCCTGTTCAGATGGCTCTCGTACTGCCCATGTTAGCGCTTGCGTATGTGATTGTTTAACTGCTGTACTCTTCTGTGCTAGATGAGCCTGCCATCTCCAGATAAGGAACAAGACTGCTGGAAATCTGAAGGAGTCTGCATTGATCTGGATTTGGACTTTGGCCTTCTGGGGGGTACCCTTTGAACCTCTCTGTTGAGATGAACTGAAATTTGCTGACCAAATGGATATTTCCACCTACTGTGAGATCCACAGTTACAAATGAGAGATTTTCAGATGACCAATCAAGATTGCTGTTTGCTCTTGGTGCCAAAGTTGCCATTTTGCAGTTGCCAGGCTAGAATCAGTTCCATCCAATCTGTCTTCCTTTCCATTCCGCTTAGTTTCTCCCATTATTAAAGATAGTCTCTGACTTGGATTGTTTGAAATCACACATTGACACTTTGCTCTCTTTAGATTCTGTTTTCTTGATATTTTCTAGAACTGTGGTGGTTCTAAGTGAAATAGTTTGTTTTTTTTTCTCTTCTTTTTACCATTTATTATTTTATGTTATGTTTCTTAGCCTAATGTTAGTGCCTTGTCAAGGTTTCATGCCTGTCAGAGTATCCTGTTGGATCTCCTCTAGTTGAGCTGGGCTTCAGCCTTCCTTCTTCACAAGCAGATCATGTGAAAGTTGATCTCTGATGCCAGATGGATTCTCATCAATGCCTCCTCTGAATCTGGTTCTTAAAGCCAGAGGTCCCCCGTGTCTCTGTTTGCCAAGTAGGCCACCACCGTGTTGTCTCTGGTGTTAATGATTTATTAACAGCCATGGTCTTTTGCTTTGAACAGACAGTGTTCATCTGACGTGTTCAGTTTGTTTTATCTGTTACAGGCTCATTTTATAGTAGTGTCCGTCCCACGGCTGCCCCCGGTGCATTTCAACCTCGCTGAACAACAGCTGTCATCTGATTTCATGGAGGCAGTGGACTCTTAAAAAGAGTCTTATATGTCATTAAAAGATGCAATCTATTTATCAACCCTTTTTGATTGACACTTAAAGATTGGTGTACATTGATGTAGCCAAAGATATTTAAAATGCTGTTGTATCTCGTCTGATATTTGAGACTGTGCTGTGAACAGCGGACGGCAGCCCTTGTTGTAAACGGTTTGCATCTCTCCCCGATGCTAACTCCCATTTATTCTCTGAGCAGACAAAGAGTAAAATGGGAGACTAAGCCAGTTTGACACAGCACTTTACCCCACTTAACTCTGGATTAATGTAATGAATAGTGCCTCCACCCTGTTAAGGGAGAGGTTAGCTTTATTGACTCCAGAGTGGGAGGTTTTCCTCGGACTGTGCAAATCAAAGAGGCAAACTCAGCGGAGGTATTGCCCACGCCGGGCTTAATGCTATCTGCTAATGCTTAATGCTATCTGTTTATTGAGCCAGGCAGGGTGGAGACTTCTCACACTCTCCCAAAAGCCAAAGCCAAAGCAAGCAGGCAGTCAAGCAATCTACTCCTGGCCACCCTACCAAATAACCCTGGGTGTGTTAATCCACTCATTCAATGGCCCATCACACTGTCACTTCATCAGATGAGTTTTTATTTGTCAGGTCTCACCTCATTAGGAGT
>NC_045161.1:29023595-29028595 GCF_900700415.2 Clupea harengus
GTCAGTGGGTGACGGGTCCAGTCCTAACTGTGTAGCTTTGACCTGTGTGAATGAAGGTTCAGCTCATTGTTTGTTCACCCTGTGGACCTTTTCACCTCCAGCGCCCTGGTATTAATCCGCAACACAGGAATGTCACCTCGACTCGCTCTCCCACCGCCATCTGGACCTCGCGGGTGTGTGTGTGTGTGTGTGTGTGTGTGTGTGATGGTGCTTTATCAAACTCTAGCTGCTTCTTTCACAGTTTTGCGCTACCAATACAAAAATAATACAATAAAAAAATAAAATAAAATAATAATAATACAAAAATAACAAAAACACCTCCTTTTCATCCTGGGAAGTGTACTGTCCTCTCTGATGAAGGCCAGTTTGGGGGAATTACTGTAGTTAATGTTCAGAGACAGAATGATAAGAATTCACATCGTGTGGATTATGCAGCTCAAACAATAAAACTTTGCTTCAAAAAGTTGAAATGATATGAAACAGTAACAACAAAACATTCAAATGTTTTAAAAGCACTTGTAAGGAGTATTTAATTAAAGAGAGACGACAAATGTAACGCTTATCAAACTCACAAAAAGTTATTATTTTAAATAAAATTATTATTCCTACAAAAATAAAATAAGGGCTTTTGAAAAACAAAAACACAAATTCTGTTCTGGGTAGATTGCTTTGACGTGTCCGATTTATCTGTGGAATCCAGACTTTGAGGTAAACCATTGTACAGTGGATCCCAAAACAGGCACAAAGATACCTTTTGATTTATGCATTCAACTCTTAATTAGACAGAGGGGGAAGGAGAGACGGTAAGCTCAGGGAGAACTGGGATGTGTGTGTGTGTGTGTGTGTGTGTGTGGGGGGGGGGGGTTACCCATAAAATAAGAGCTGGTTAAATTGGTTTACTTCCGAACCTCGGGAAAATTGTTGTGAAATGGGATAAGTGTGTGTGTGTCTGCGTGTGTGTGTGTGTGGAGATGATTGCTCCTCAGCTGAGATTCTGGCCTTAGAGCTTCTCTGTGAACCAACAGAACACAATGGGTCTGATTCTAGGTTTAGGTAATGGCTGGGGTGGGTGGGGAGTTGGGGCATGGAGTAATGACAGTTGGGTTCACTGAGGGGGGCGGGGGGGGGGGGGGGGTGGAAGGGATTATTTTCAGGGGTGAGGGTCAGACAGAGCGGGGGAGAGAATGAGAGCAAGGGAGAGAGAGAGAGATGGAGTGAGAGAGAGAGAGAGATGGAGAGAGAGATGGAGTGAGAGAGATGGAGTGAGAAATGGAGTGAGAGAGAGAAAGAGAGATGGAGTGAGAGAGAGAGATATAGAGATGGAGAGCGTGAGAGAGAGATGGAGTGAGAGAGAGAGAGAAAGAGAGAGAAATGGAGTGAGAGAGAGAGATATAGAGATGGAGAGCGTGAGAGAGAGATGGAGTGAGAGAGAGAGAGAGAGAGAGAGAGAGAGAGAGATGGAGAGAGAGATGGAGTGAGAGAGATGGAGTGAGAAATGGAGTGAGAGAGAGAGAAAGAGAGATGGAGTGAGAGAGAGAGAAAGAGAGATGGAGAGCGTGAGAGAGAGATGGAGTGAGAGAGAGAGAGAGAGAGAGAGAGAGATGGAGTGAGAGAGATGGAGTGAGAAATGGAGTGAGAGAGAGAGAAAGAGAGATGGAGTGAGAGAGAGAGAAAGAGAGAGAAATGGAGTGAGAGAGAGAGATATAGAGATGGAGAGCGTGAGAGAGAGATGGTGAGAGAGAGAGAGAGAGAGAGAGAGAGAGATGGAGAGCACGAGAGAGAGATGGAGTGAGAGAGAGAGAGATGAAGTGAGAGAGAGAGAGAGAGAGAGATGGAGTGAGCCACGTAAAGAAATCCAGTGCTCTGATGACTCAGTGGAGGGATGAGACAGAAAGAATGAAAGAAAAAAAAACAATTACGTTTCTTCCATTTTGGTTTAATGAGGTGTATATTGCTTCTTGGGTGAGTAATGAATTAAAAAATGTGACTCTTTTCAAAATAAAGGCAAGTGCTCCCTATTGGTTTAGTTCCTCCCTCTCAACACACACACACACACACACACACACACACACACACACACACACTGAGACACACACACACTGAGAGACACACACACACACAGACACACACACTGAGACACACACACACACACACTGAGACACACACACACACACACTGAGACACACACGCTGACACACACACACACACATACACACACTCCTACGTTCTTTGTGTCGTATCATTTCATAATCGGTGTGTCAAGCGGTGGGACATAATAACATATAATTTCCTATTAGGCTCATGAAAAAGCCATTTGTGTTGTGAGTGGGGGAGCCGGGGCCGCCTCTGGTCTCCTCCTGTTCCCATCCAGGTGTCATAAGCAGAATAAATAGGCCATTCTGTCTGATTTGCCGTCTCCCCTGACACTTTGTTCCCTCTTTATTGGAGAGAAATGATGACTTCTCTCCTGCAGTGGTGAGGCGCGGTCCAAAGTTAACTTTCAGCCGTTTAGGAGTTCGGGACAAACTGATCTCAAATTCTACACGCATGGGAGGTGTGTGTGTGTGTGTGTGTATGTGTGTGTGTCGATGGGGTACATTCTCAGGGTTTGGTGTCAGGTGGTATTCCTCAAAAACAGACTACACACACACAGCTACACACACAGAGCTACACACATACATACTCACATACACAAACAGCTAAACACTGCAGAGAGTCTGAGGCTCTGTGTGTGTGAGATTCTGTTTGAGGCTGTGTGTGTGTGTGTGAGAGAGTCAGTATGAGGCTGTGTGTGAGAGAGTCAGTATGAGGCTGTGTGTGTGAGAGTCAGTATGAGGCTGTGTGTGTGAGAGAGATTCAGTATGAGGCTGTGTGTGTGTGAGAGATTCAGTATGAGGCTGTGTGTGTGTGTGTGTGAGAGTCAGTATGAGGCTGTGTGTGTGAGAGTCAGTATGAGGCTGTGTGTGTGAGAGAGATTCAGTATGAGGCTGTGTGTGAGAGAGATTCAGTATGAGGCTGTGTGTGTGTGAGAGTCAGTATGAGGCTGTGTGTGTGTGAGAGTCAGTATGAGGCTGTGTGTGTGTGAGAGATTCAGTATGAGGCTGTGTGTGTGTGAGAGTCAGTATGAGGCTGTGTGTGTGTGAGAGTCAGTTTGAGGCTGTGTGTGTGTGAGAGAGTCAGTATGAGGCTGTGTGTGTGTGAGAGTCAGTTTGAGGCTGTGTGTGTGTGAGAGAGTCAGTATGAGGCTGTGTGTGTGAGAGAGATTCAGTATGAGGCTGTGTGTGTGAGAGAGATTCAGTATGAGGCTGTGTGTGTGTGAGAGTCAGTATGAGGCTGTGTGTGTGTGTGAGAGTCAGTATGAGGCTGTGTGTGTGTGTGAGTCAGTATGAGGCAGTGTGTGTGTGAGAGTCAGTATGAGGCTGTGTGTGTGTGTGTGTGAGAGAGTCAGTATGAGGCTCTGTGTGTGTGTGTGTGTGAGTCACTATGAGGCTGTGTGTGTGTGAGTCAGTATGAGGCTGTGTGTGTGTGAGAGTCAGTATGAGGCTGTGTGTGTGTGTGTGTGTGAGTCACTATGAGGCTGTGTGTGTGTGAGTCAGTATGAGGCTGTGTGTGTGTGAGAGTCAGTATGAGGCTGTGTGTGTGTGAGAGTCAGTATGAGGCTGTGTGTGTGTGTGTGTGTGTGTGTGTGTGTGTGTGTGTGTGTGTGTGTGTGTGTGTGAGAGTCAGTATGAGGCTCTGTGTGTGTGTGAGTCAGTATGAGGCTGTGTGTGTGCTCTCCAGGCAACTCTACTCTCCCCTGGGAGCATCACCCTCCTCAGCGGCCCATTGCCAAGCACCAGAGCATCACCATTGGGTGGAGGAGGAAGAGGCAGGTCCTGCACCAGAGCACCACAGGCAAACACTCCAGATGTGTTGCCCCGGAACGCCACATCTCACATGAGTATTCCTCTCTCTGGCATATTGATGTTATCTGCTGTCTTGCCCCACAAACCCTGGAGTTCAGTAACTAACTGCCCCCTCTTCCCACCCCAACCCCGCAGGTCCAATAGGCATTTCCGATGCTGGATGTTGTTTCTGTCAGTAAGTGCTGGGCGCTCTGCCTGTGCTGCTTAGCGCAGGGGTGAGGGGAGAGAGCGCACGGATGAAAAAAGGCCGTCTGTCAGCAGAGGAGTTGGCCTATGGCTCTCTGCTCGTCTCGTCAGGGTGTGTGTGTGTGTGTGTGGGGGGGGGGGGGGGGGCATCTGCTGGGTGGCGGTGTTACATGAGCTTAAATAAAGAAGAGTACCGCTAATACACTCTCATACACACACACACACACTATTTACACACATTCACACACACACACCGTTCGCACACACACTCACACACATTCACACACACCGTTCACACACACACCGTTCACACACACACCGTTCGAACACACACTCACACACATTAACACACACACCGTTCACACACACACTCACGCACATTCACACACACACTCACACACACACTCACACACACACACACACAAACACGTTCCATGTGCTCACACACACACTCACACACTCACACACACACGTTCCATGTGCTCACACACACACTCACACACACATACGTTCCATGTGCTCACACACACTCACACACACATACACGCACACACACTCACACACACACATACGTTCCATGTGCTCAGGGACAGCGAGAGGGCTCTGTTTCACTCCTGGCTGCGGCGTGCTGAAAGACCAGTCAAATAAACACAGCAGAACTGAGACACAACTGTTGCCTCCAGACGATCAGAAGGAAGGAAACCAGAGATAGCCATCGCAGGAAAATATTATTAATGTTAGATTGATGTCCCAGAGCTTCCTGAACAAAGCCTGCGTGTCTCAGGCCAAAGCCGTCAGGCAGCGAAAGGCCCCTGGACACACACACACACACACACACACACACACACACACACTTCCAGACAACAGGCAGAGAAAGGCCCCTGCTGTATTTCATATTTCTGTCCTGGA
>NC_045161.1:29033595-29036095 GCF_900700415.2 Clupea harengus
CTAAAAGGGGTTCTGCTCCTTAGGAAAGCCCAGGGTGCCCAGAGAAATACACCTCCTCTCCTGCGTGTTGGTCATTTCATATGGGAATGATAGTTTTCGCTCTTTGTGGTACAGCTGTAGTTTCTCTTAGTGTGGATGTCTAGAGTCAGTGATGATGTTGTGTTGACGTTAGTGTAAGCCTTTGTGTCAGTTTCTGTGTCAGTCACCAAAACTCCACCACTAAGAGCCATGAGTTTGTTTTAAAAAGGGAAAACATTATGACATCGTTATGACATAAGTCTGACAATCATTTATAATCATTAATCATTAATAGCCCATCATTATGTCATGAGTCTGATAATATAATATTTCCCATCACCCTGCAGCTGTTTACTGGCTTTGTCCAAATGAATCATCTCTGTTGGCTAAATAGCAGCATAATCTCCTGCATTTCCTCTGTCTTTTAGCTGGAAGCGTGCCATCTTGTTAGCTCATTAGGCTGGCCTGTGATGGGCTCTCTCTCACCAGCCTCTGCCATGTGTCTCTCACTGGCCTATCAGAGCCCAGTCTCCCGTCACGGCTCTCTCAATGGCCTATAAGAGCCCAGTCTCCCGTCACGGCTCTCTCAGCAGCCTATCAGAGCCCAGTCTCCCGTCACGGCTCTCTTACTGGCCTATCAGAGCCCAGTCTCCCGCCACGGCTCTCTCAGCAGCCTATCAGAGCCCAGTCTCCCTTCAGCCGCAGAGGAGGCTCCCAGCCCATCCCTGCTCAGCCTCTGTGGCCGCAGACGGATGCCTTTCATAAGCCGCTGCCCCCCCCCCCCCCCCCCCCCCCCCCCCCCCAGGGCTGGCTGCGCTCCATCCATCTTCCCAGCGCCCAGCGGTTTCCGCTGCAGCTGTCAGAGAGCGCTGCGCGGGGCTGGAGGTGTCCTGGTGCTGCCGAGCAGCTTGACACCATTAAGTGAGATTGGCTCGTCTGGGCTGAACAAGTACAGCGCTGCTCTGATGGCCGCCGCGTCTGCCGCTGTGACAAAGATGTCGGACGGGAGGAACGAGGAGCCGCAGGGAAATAGTCTGTGCCGTCACTCACGCGGTACTTATTTATTTATTTTCGCTTTGTTTTTTTGCTACATTACGGTTTGCTTGGGAGATATGATAGAAGGCCTGGCCACAGTTCAGAGGCTCACACAGACACCGTCTAGGGGGGAAGCACAGAGGTCTGGCGTGACGGTGACGACAGGCTTGGCGCTAACTTTCTCGCTGCCTGGTTGAAGGCCACTTGAGACTCACCTAAACTGAGCTGCTAAACTGTTGTGTAGCCAGACAGCGTCTCTTCCTTAGCATTCGTCTGGTAATTAGTGCCAGAGTGTGGCGGTCTAATTACCGCTGTGTCTAACTCCCCCAGGCCACCGCGCCCAAAGCAGCTCGGCCAATTAGGAATGAAGAACCGCACCTGACAGTCTGACAAGTGTGAGATCACAAACAGGGTCCTGTCATGTAGACAGCAAAACAAAGCTGAGCTGCAGCACGATGCTCAAAGACGTATCCTCTAAACGTCAGCATACACAGCACACACTGTACAGCCCGTCGTCTGATGTGTGTAAACACAGGTCATGTGTTTGTCATGTGTCGTGTGGTGGTTATGGTTAGCAAGGAGAACCATGATGTTGTCCAATCCAAAACAAGTGGCCAAAGCATTAAAAATGAATGAATTATAAACCCTTACACAGACATGAAACACAGACATGAAAACTTGCCAGGAGTACAGATTCCACACACTTACAGATAACACTCAGACAAATATAAACTTTGCAACGAACGCCTTCGAGTCCTCCTACTAAGGGGGACACAGCACTGGGCCGGCAGCTAACAAAAGGAAGTCTGGAAACCCCATAGACGAATGAGCCTCCTTGAGTCTGACTGTGAGGGAGAGAGGGGCTTTACCCTCCACACAGCCGTACATGGGAAACTGCTTCCAGATCCATCACATCAATTATGCAGCTCAATATTGAACCTTTAGATGAAATACATAAGGAAAAAAATATGTATACGTTTAGCAGGGAAAACCGCAAGCACGCTATAGCCTCAGTATAGTGAGGAAGGAGAGAAAGAAAGAATGAAAGAAAGAAAGAGAGAGAGAGAGAGAGAGAGAGAAAGAGAGAGTACTTGGCATGAGTTTTTGTTTGTTTACTTTCAGGGATAAAACGGAATGACTAAGAGAGCGCAAACAAATCACTGAGCTCCGCTGTTGCCTGGCTGAGGCAACTGAATGAAGCCTCCTGTGTTTTGGGTTCAGCGGCGTCTCCCACCAGACCTGCGCCCTCTTTGCCACTTGCAATGCCTGGACTGGTTCCAGAGCTGACCTACGACCTCTTTGCTATCAGCCTGGACTGGTCTCAGAGCTGACCTACGACCTCTTTGCCATTAGCCTGGACTGGTCTCAGAGCTGACCTACATTGTTGGCCATGCTGAATGTTGATCTAATACTCGGCCTACAGTCTCTGCTCCACTCTGAGTGCCTC
>NC_045161.1:29041095-29073595 GCF_900700415.2 Clupea harengus
CTGAGCAGCCATGAAATATGTATCCAGTTAGCCAGGGCTCTTCCTCCACTTTGTCTGGGCACTCCCACACTGATCAAGGAAACTTGGAAAAAATCTTGCATCTCTCTTTCTCTCTCTCTCTCTCTCTCTCTCTCTCTCTTTCGATCTCTCTTCCCCCCTTTCTCTCCTTGTCTCTCTTCAACCAGCGTGATTTATGGTTTTATTTTTTATTTCTGTTTAGCGTGTCCGTGTGTTGTGATCATGTGTTGAATCATAGTCATTATATGACAGGAAGGAGCAGCCAGCCGTTAAGTTGAAACACACATTACAGCGGTGCACACAGCATGCGGTCGTCATGACAGCCACTCCCACTCTAACCCAATCAGAGCTGAGATTTCACCAGAAGCTCAGCCAACACAGGCTTGTTTTCTATGCTGTCGACCTTTGACCCCGTGTCTAAGGGTCTGGAGGTCAGAATCGGCTTCCCTACCCTGCTGCTCAGCCGCACTGAGGAAGAGGAAGCTCACACACACAGACACACACACACACACACACACACACACACACACACACATACTTTCTTTCACACTCTTTCTTGTACTTTTTCTCTTTCTATTTCTGTCTCTCACTTTCTTACACTCTCTCCACTTTCTCATGTCTTTCTTCCACTCATTCTTTCATCCATTTTCTTTTTTTTCTTCTTTCTTTCTCTCTCTTTTGTTGTCTGTCTGGCAGCACTGAGACATCTGTGAGACCGATCTGAGTGTTTCTGTGTTTTTCTTTTGTCTGGAAGACGCATGTCGTTTCATGAGAGATGTTGCATTAAGTTGGGCTTACACTCGGCAAGGTCGTCATGAGTGCGAGCTCTATTTTACTTCAGATATGCCGTGCTAACTTGGCCGAAGAGTACACTATCTCTCTCTCAGTCTTCCTCTCTATCTCTCTGTCTCTGTCTCTGTCTCTGTCCCTCGCTCTCAGTCTCTCCCCCTCTCTCTCCCACTCTGCCCTCGTCTGTGTTAATTAGCTACAGTATGCCCATTAATGGGTGGTGCCAAACATTTACCTGATAATTATTCCCGTGGGAGCGTCCTGGCCCCATCTGCATAATTAACAGCCAGTGTTTATAAGACGGGTAACCTAATAGCCTCGGATTCCTTATCACCTAATTGCATCTGATGTTGATATGGGGATACCTGTGGTGCAAAGAGATCAGCCTCTCACACACACACACACACACGCACATATACACACACACACACACATACGCACACACACACACGCACACACGTACACACACGCACACACGCACGCACACATGCACACACACAAACACACACAGAGACACGTACACACACACACATACATTTACGCACACACACACGTGCGCACACACGCACACACACACACACACACACACACACACACACACACACACACACACACGCACACACACACACACACACACACGCACACACACAAACACACACACACTCACATACACACACATACACACACAAACACACACACACACATACACACACATACACACACATACACATACAAACACACACACACAACAATAAGAGAGGTGATATTAATTTCAATTCAACTGTTTAATTAACGCTATCTGCCTGTTTGGTAGAGATTATCAAGGTGATGCAATAACCCATCTGGCTATTTTTCTAAACTCAATTCATTTTCATAACTCACATGATTGACAATCGTCCCCTCCCCCCCCCCCCCCCCCCCCACACACACTCCTCCCCACACCAACCCCCCAGCAGTGACCCTCTATCAAAAGTTTCCACCCGTCCAGCCTGTTCCATTGTAAATCTGTGTCTGTGGAGCAGAAACGTTCTGACTAGGATAAATGGCACAGTGAAGCGTCGTGTTTTATCCCTGTGTAACCCGACCCTCCTGCTCGCCCGCTCGTTCGCGCACGCCTGCCAAAAACCACTTCAAGACGCAGTTTACAACTTCCAAGTGTAAAACTATTTATTATCGTCAGTGAAAGGGGAGGAGACGAGGATCAGGCGAGGATGAGAAGCTGACCCCCTTTCTGGAGCTGTCCTGAGTCGAGCACATCTGGACAACTACAGGCCCAGACTAGGGCCAGACTAGAGCCAGACTAGAGGAAGACTAGGGCCAGACTAGGGCCAGACTAGGGCCAGACTAGAGACAGACTAGAGGCAGACTAGAGACAGACTAGGGCCAGACTAGAGACAGACTAGAGACAGACTAGGGCCAGACTAGGGCCAGACTAGGGCCAGACTAGGGCCAGACTAGAGACAGACTAGAGGCAGACTAGAGACAGACTAGGGCCAGACTAGAGACAGACTAGAGACAGACTAGGGCCAGACTAGGGCCAGACTAGGGCCAGACTAGAGGCAGACTAGAGACAGACTAGGGCCAGACTAGAGACAGACTAGAGACAGACTAGGGCCAGTCTAGGGCCAGACTAGGGCCAGACTAGGGCCAGACTAGAGACAGACTAGAGGCAGACTAGAGACAGACTAGGGCCAGACTAGAGACAGACTAGAGCCAGACTAGGGCCAGACTAGAGGCAGACTAGAGACAGACTAGAGGCAGACTAGGGCCAGACTAGAGACAGACTAGGGCCAGACTAGGGCCAGACTAGAGGCAGACTAGGGCCAGACTAGAGACAGACTAGAGACAGACTAGGGCCAGACTAGGGCCAGACTAGGGCCAGACTAGAGGCAGACTAGAGCCAGACTAGGGCCAGACTAGAGGCAGACTAGAGACAGACTAGAGGCAGACTAGGGCCAGACTAGAGACAGACTAGGGCCAGACTAGGGCCAGACTAGAGGCAGACTAGGGCCAGACTAGGGCCAGACTAGAGGCAGACTAGGGCCAGACTAGGGCCAGACTAGGGCCAGACTAGAGACAGACTAGAGACAGACTAGAGACAGACTAGGGCCAGACTCGGCTGGAGAACCTGCAGATGGAATTGTCAGAGGGGGGGTGGTCAGAAGCAGACCCCTCAGGCTGTGGGTGAGGCGTGGTCCCCCTCAGCCACTCTAAATAACACGTACCCCTATCTCTCACTCGTTCTCTCTCTCTCTCTCTCTCCCACCATCTCTCTCTCTCTCTCTCTCTCTCTCACTCTCTCTCCATCTCTCTCTCTCTATCTATCTCTCACTCGCTCTCCATCACTCCAGCACTTTCTCTTCCTCCTCGTCTCTCTCCATCACGCTCCTCTTCGCGTTCTCCCCTCTCTCTTTCTCATCTGTAAAATAGTCCTGCAAATGAAAACTGTTGTATGTTCTGTGCCTTCTCTGGTCTGCTGTGCTCTTTCGCTCTAGCCATGCCCTTGCCGCGGTGTGGATGGTAACTCTCTCGTCTCTCGTCTCTCGTCTCTCGTCCAATCACGGGATGAGGCCTGAGAGCTCGGCAGGAGAGCAGATCCCTGGCTGATAGGCAGTATTAGGAGCTGCCCACGCTCCGCTCCGCTCCTCGTGCTCAGAGCCACAGAAATTAAGGAGTCAGCCGGGCCACCGAGTCTCACATCTTCTGAGCGCTCAGATAAAAAGCCCACGGAGACGTGTGCGGGAGCACGAGTGGGAGACGCAGAGGGAGAGAGGGGGCGGACATGTATGGCATACACAGCAATCACGCCCCCCACCCACAACACCTCATGGTTGCGTGAACATTAGATATCGACCCGCGCTGCTTTTTTCTGTGGCTCGCATCAACTCAAAGTACCTTGAAAAAACTTCCTTGATAGAAAGCATAATCTGGCACTGGGCATGCCCAGAATAGTGATGGCTAATGTGCTAATAGCCTCCTCTCCAGCACTGCTTTGCTGCTAAGCCTCATGGGCCAGCTCCAGACCTGGCATTCAACGCTCCTCTCAGGCCCTATCACTGAGGGTCTGTGGGCACAGACCACTGGCACAGACCGCTGGCACAGACCACTGGCACAGACCACTGGCACAGTCTCTTCCCATTCAGTGCACTACAGGCCAGCTCTCCAGGTGTCTCGACCTATGGTTGCCATTTCCTCTGCTGAAGGCAGCAGCTCATGTTTGTTTGTCCTGTTTATTTTTAGCAAAGGCACACACACACACACACGCGCGCGGAATTACGGAAACAATCCAACCTCCAGACCCCTGCTCCAGGGCTCCTGTGGATCTGCAGGTCTCCGCCGCCTCCGAAAGAGCTCTGGGGCTGTGATGTGTGTGTGTGAGTGTGTGTGTGTGTGTGAGGAAACTTCCAGAAACCAGCCGCTGAGCAGCGTGAGTTCTGTTCTTCAGCGTCTGCTGATGGGCTCTGTTCCTGCCAGAACCTCCGGAGAGGATAATGAGAAGCAGAGAGGAGCCCGCGGATCGAGGCCGACCAGACCAGACCGGGCCGACCACACAGCCCTCATCATTAATGGCAGTCGATGTCAATTTAGGGAAACCGAGGGCCTATTACACCATTAGCGCTGGAGCAGCCCTCACTTAAACTCTCACCGAACCCTCCATTTGTCCCACTTTAGCCCGCTCGGTCCGCTCCCCCCCCCCCCACACACACACACACACGCTCGGTCCGCTCCACCCCCCCCCCCCCACACACACACACAGACACGCTCACACACACACACGCGCTCGGTCCCGCTCCCCGCCTGTAATCATTTCCTCTGTTCCTTAAAACCCCCAATAAGGGCCCAATCACAGGTAATGGCAAAACAAGCGGTTCTGTCACACCGCAGACACAAACACAGCCCAAAACACCAGCCTGTCCTGCCCTCCACCGCCCTACCCCCTACCCCTCCGCCATTATCTCAGCACCAGCACATTACCTACAAAAAGGGAAAAACAAAAACAATCTCAACTTCGGAGCCCAGAAAGGCGCCGGTAGCAGCACCAGCGGCAGCAGTAGCAGTAGCAGCAGCCCTGGCAAATTTGATCGTGTCAAAGATGATCCTCATTGCTGAGATTTGCCTCTGGCACCCCCCCCCCCCCCCCCCCCCCACAGTGACTGAGCGTTGTGAGTCCGGGAGGGAGGGTCTAATCTAATGCTCTGCCCATCTCGCCCACACTCTCGCCCTCACTCTTGCACCCCCCCCCCACACACACACATACACACACATACTTCTCATATGTGGGGGCTAATGTGATCGGGAAGAGAGACCCTGGCATCAGAGTGTAATTAGATTGGCCTGCCCATGACGCACGCGCAGATCTGACACACGCTGGAACTAAACAGAACTGTTCTGGAATGGGCCGACCATTAACCCTCCCGGGCGGGCTGTGTGTGTCGGGCGGGGGGTGTGTGTGTGTGTGTGTGTGTGTGTGTGTGTGTGTGTGTGTGTGTGTGTGTGTGTGTGTGTGTGGTGTGTGTTTAGTGATTTGACAGACTGATCAGCTGAGCTCTGATGAGGATGAAGTGAGTAAGAATGGTCAGGTTGTTTGGGTGAAGCTAATAACAGATAACTGTTTGGGCTTGGCGGGTGTTTACGGGGCTCTCTGCGCCCCCTGTGTGTGTGTGTGTGTGTGTGTGTGTGTGTGTGTGTGTGTGTGTGCGTGTCTGAAAGAGGGCACAGAGGAGGAGCCTGTTATCTGCACACTGTACCGCTGGAATGTTCCAGAACAGGAGGACTGCTGGGCCCCGATGCATTTTTGAAGGACTGCATTTCTTACTGTCTCTTTCTCCTTGTCTTTCTTTCTCTCTCTCTACCTCTCGCTCTTTCTCTACCTATCTCTCTATCCTTCTCTCTCTTTCTCTACCTATCTCTCTCTCTCAGACGCACTCTCTGTTTTTTCTCATTCTCAGAGATTGAAGCCAAGAACAGCCATGATATTTTCCATTCCCCTCCATTTTCCATGTAACAATTAATCTTCTAGACGGGGCAGTGCAGTCTTGTGCACAGGTTATCATATAATAGCTATGAATGGTTTGATCTGAAACCTATCAAACTCTACTTGTGGGACATTGGGTCTCTCACTCACAGCCATCACAGCAGGCTGTAATTCATCAGACAGAGAGAAAAGGATTGATCACAGAGCGGAGCTGCTCGTCACATGCATGCAGTTACCAAACCTGTCAGCAGGGGGCACACTATATTAAAGATAGACACACGGGCACAGGAGCTAGACAGACAGAGGGCAAGGTAGTTTGACCCCGACCAAAGAAGGCAGTGATTCACATATCTATACATCTGCAAGCACTAGGCATTAATGACAAAACGGAGGGAACAGATCATGAAAGAGAGGATTGAGGACATTTTATACATTGATGAAATAATTACAACCCTAGTATTCAGCCTTGAACTGTTGTAAATGCCTTAATTACGCTAAATGGAAGTAAAACAGATGGAATTGATTATGGAGGCTTGCAGTTTTGTGACCCGTTGGAGAAATAAAAGGCGTAAGTACACTGAAAGATTGTTCTGCAGAACACAGTCGAATGTAATGTTTTGCTGAAGAACTGTAATTATTGCCTCCACTGTGATTTGCTCCTAATCCATGGGGTAGGACTCAGTTTCAAACAGCGTGACATTTGTGTATGTCTGAGTGTTTGTGTGCCGGAGCAGTGTAATAATAGTGTCTGTGTGTGTTTGAGTGTGTGTATGTGTGTGTGTGAGAGTTTGAGTGTGTGTGTGTGAGAGAGAGAGAGAGGGGTAATAAAGCGAGAGTGAAAAAAAAGGGTGTTTGGGAATATAGTCTATTAATGTTAGCAGGCTTGTGTGTGTTTTAATGCACTTTTAAAACACTCGCTGTAAAAGTAGCTTTTCTGTTTTTGCCACATTCATTCGTCTTAATCTGTTTCACTTCTCAGTCATTTGAAAAAGGCCCATGGTCTTGTTCCCGCCATAAAATCCATGCAGAGGAGATGGAACTTATGAGGCTGATTCATTTAAAGAGGTTGCTCTGCACTTCAGTTCATGGCGGCTGAGTTTCAAGCCCGCCGGTGCCAGCAGGCGTTCTAACTTCATACCCAGGCTTCGCTGGTGGAGGCCGTGCGTGCGTGCGTGCGTGCGAGTGTGTGAGTGTGAGTGCGTGTGTGTGTGTGTGAGTGTGTGTGAGTGTGTGTGTGTGTGAGTGTGTGTGTGTGTGTGTGTGTGTGTGTGTGTGTGTGTGTGTGTGTGTGTGTGTGTGTGTGTGTGTGTATGCATGCCTGTAACCCACTACAGCATGGTGGAACTCCTCCATATTTGTGTTGGAGTCTGCAAACGGGAGCCATGCTTAGCGTCAGCGACACTCACGGAGAGCAGCCGACAGTTTGGAGTTTCTTCGGTTACGATTCCCTTTGAATGGCCCCGTGGCAGCGGATACCCCAGAGAACAAAGATATTTATAGATCCCTCGTCAGTTCACTAAACTTTTATCAGAGCCGCAGCCCTGTGCAGGTGAGGGGTGTCGCATTTTAGCCTGTCAGCAGGTTGGTCACCATAAAACAGGGACTAAATAAAACTACGTTTTTTTGTTCTCTTTAAAGTAAAACAGGATTTTATTTCTGCTGGCGTCACACTAGTTTTCCACTGATTGTGTGATATAGCTTTTGTGTGTTTGTTTGAGGTTATCTGTTTGTGTGTGTATATATATGTGTGTGTGTGTGTGTGTGTGTGTGTGTGTATCTGTATATGTGTGTGTGTGTGTGTGTGTGTGTGTGTGCATGTGTTTTTTGCGGTCCCCTCTCCACCAAAGCTTAAACGACACCACCACCTCGGTCCGCGCCGGGTCCAACAATGGCTGTGTTTGAAGCTTTATTGGAAAGGTATGGCGTCTCCCTCCAGGACTGTTTAACACACTCAGCGCTCGCTGGCGTGTGCTGTAGATCGGCGCAGGAAGGAAAACCAGATGTAGCCTCTCGCCCCCCCCACCCACCCCCCTACCCACAGCTCTCTGCTGGGCCATATATGTTTCCAACCCACTGGCTTTTACTAAAGCCGTCTATTAGGCTGACGGAATAACCCCCCCGCTCCCCTGCCCCCCCCTCCACATAACATTGCATGGAGAAGTCAAATGAACACTTGCTTTGTGGGGAGAGAGTAAGACAATCTTACTCCACGCAGTCCATTTGGAAGGGGAGCAGGAACGCCGTTGACATCCAAGGCTTTTAGCGCTGATGTGCGAAAATGTCTGAATTTGCATGCTAGCTGCGCTAATGCCTTGCTGACAGGTGAAGAAAAAAAAAGGAGAAAAAAAGAGGAAATAAAATGTGCAGAGCAATTATTGAAATTGACTGAAAATTCATCAAGAGGCCGGGGTTGCCAAAACAAGTCATAGTGCCCCCTGCTGGTTACCTTCAGCGCTGCGGCACCTGTCCAAAACATGCTCCTGTGCTCAGTAGACCATTATAATCCGCATGTGTAGAAATAACACACTCTCTGACCTCCAGTCAACCCCCTGCCTGTGTGTGTGTGTGTGTGTGTGTGTATGTGTGTGTGTGTGTATATGTTATGTGTTATGTGTGTGTGTGTGTGTGTGTGTGTGTGTAAATGTCAACTCTCTGAGTCCTGCTGCTGCAACAGGTAGCACCACAAGGGTTGGGGCAGTCTAGCGTGTATGTGTGTGTGTGTGTTAGTGTGTGTGTTCAGGAAGACCTTTTCTTTTTACAGAACAGGCCCTCAGGCAGAGAACAGTGTAAAGCAGTCTGCGACAATAATTTACAAAGCCGCCACCCCTTGTGCTGTTGTAACCCTAACCCAGAACTGATGTAATTAAGGCTCGTAAAGCCTGCAGGGCCAGGACCCTTCTGGAGAGAAGCTGTCAGGAGCTGGGGTGGGGGTGGGGGGCTGGGGGGGTACCTGAGTTCCTGAAGCTCTACTCGCAGAGCAACTTGTAAAGTACGGTAGTGGAAACACCAAGGAGATGGGTTTGACACCCATGAGAGAGCACACACACTAATCAGAATGTCTGCCTGGTCTCTGGTACTGTATGGCACCGTGTTCTTGTGAAGCTCAAAGTTTGCTAAATAATTACATGTAAAATGAGAAACGACCCCCCTCCTCCCAGCGTCCAGCTCTCTGCTACTCTCAGGGCAGCGGACCATGAAGCACCATGCCACAAAGCGTCCGTCTAATTGGACGTCCTGGGCCAGTCAGCATCACCTGGATTCCGTGGGTGTCCTGGCACATGCCGTGTGTGTGGGCACTGAAGGGCTCCTGGATGGCATTCACCACTGCCACAGCTGGTTCTACTGTTTCTGTTACTGTTCAGGGATGACTTCATTATCTGTTTCCTACTAACTAACACACTAGCATAAGCCTGGCCTACTCTTGGCTAAAACCTTAAAAGGATTATATTCAAATCAAATATTCTTTTATGAACATATGGCAAGTTAAAATTTAATATAAATATTCAGAGCTGAAATACAAGCTAATTTTGATGCCATATGTATGCACAGAAATGTGTTCAGGAATAGTGCTGTATTTAATTCACCTCTGAAATAGCAGGTCCAGAAGGTGCTGAGAGTGGTGCCTGGATGACAAACCGTCTTATAGCAGAATTATTCCAGACCCGGGCCAGACCTGGGCCGGATCGGTACCAGTGGCCCTGCGCCCTGTGGCCCATGCCTTTATGCATGACAAGCCCTGAAACTTTAATGAGCGGACGCCATTCATCCCGCCGTCATTTCTAAAAGCGGGAATTAAAGTTTCATCTGTGTTTTTCTAGCCTCCTCCACCCGCTCCGCAACCCCCCCAGTGCAGTGTGTGTGTGTGTGTGTGTGTGTGTGTGTGTGTGTGTGTGTGTGTGTGTGTGTGTGTGCAGTGTGTCACCTTCCTGCCGCCGAGCCAGCTTAAATATTTATCACTGCTGAATCACATGTATACCAGCAGCCAGCCATCACTGGGACAGTGCATTTCGCTCCCTCTCGCCTTCTCTCCCTCCCTCCCTCCTTCCCTCCCCCCCTCTCTCTCTCCCTCACTGTCTCTATACATTTCTGTCTCCCCCTCTCTTATGTGTCTGTTCATCTCTCGCTTCCTCTTGGCTTCTCCCCCTCTCTATAACTTCCAGTGTGTCACGATACATTCCTCTCCCCTTTCTTTCTCTCTGCGTATGCCTCTCAATGCATCCCTCTCTATTCCTCTCTTCTCTCTGCGTATGCCTCTCAATGCATTCCTCTCTCTTCCTCTCTTCTCTCTGTTTTTGTGTGTTCCTGTACATTTCTTATTCTCTCTCTCCTTTTTTCCTCTGTTTTCTCATTTCTTTACATTTCTCTCTTCCTCTCTATTTTGGCCTGAGTCTCTCCTCACTGAAGATGTGTCACTGGTTAGTTACAGGAGGTGTAGCTCAGGGAACCATATACATGACTGTAAAAGCTAAATAGCCACACACTCACACACACACTCACACACACACACACACACACACACACACAGATAACCTCATACTGCAGCTGGTACTTGTGCCTTTCATTACAAATTGAAAACTATAAACACCAGGCAAGATATGATCACAGCGGCCATGTTTGTCAACACAGAGAATTCTCTTGTAATTTCTTTGCCAAACAAATTTGTTCAAGCTGCTGTTGTTTATTTATTGTAGATCACTGTCTTTCCTTATCCCCAGGCAAATTAAAAAGTTTATTATAGCAGGCCTAGGCTATGCCCTCATATTGCACACTACAATATGTAGGATGTCTGCACAGCGCGCAGATATATAAATGCACACAATAGCAATAAAGAAGGACAAACTGATGTAATGAGAGTTAGGGCGGAATTGACAGAGCGTTTCCGTGCTGCGTGTTAATAATGATAATGCAACAACTGAATATGTTCAATAATCTACGATGAACAAAACACAAAGAAGACAATGATGGTCTGCATTTGAAATTAAATGTACTTTTATTGGAAAAATATGAAGTATTATGAAGTAATAACAAGTCGCCGTTAAATTAACAAGTCGTTGTGACTGTAACATTTTACACTGTTAGACCAAAGGCATAAAGCGCTGGGTCCTTGCGACACTTTATACAACAATAATGCGATACACATTTTGAAGAGAATAAAAAGTCTGTAAAATCTCCGTATCATACAGACCTTACCGTTAAAGTTAAGAAATATTATCAAAACTTCCGCTACTGGCCAGTAGAATTATCACAGTAAATTATCACAGTGCAAAAACTTCGGTGAAATCACAGCTTGTAAATGCTCCAAAAGTTAAGGGGCGAAGTAGCCTCGCTCGTGCAGCCCCGCCCTGCACGAGGCGCTGACTGTGAATGGAGCGAGAGCTACGTAGTCGCCGCGCGAGGCATGTGCTGAAGCAAGGAGAGAGAGAAAGCGCGCAACAGAAAATCCACCGTGACTCTGGGAAAAAAAATCATGCTAGCTCAACTGGGCTGAACAACACACTAGCGTTACAGAGGGAAACATCTACCATGGAGCTATGCCGGCGTATTCCCGACCTCAGCAGCACTGCACAACACAGCGACAGCAGCAGCAACTCTTCAAGTGATGCGGTGTCTGATTCTTGCCCTTGCCGCTCGCGTTGGTAACAGTCCGGTGGGAACGGGGCAGTCAAGCATAAAGCAGAATAACTTGCAATTGTCAACTTTTCAGTGAGAGGACGGCGGAGCAGCGCACGTAGGTGTGACCGTTTCATTTCTGCTTTCTGACTGTGACGGAGGGAGCGCGGGACGTTTGTCGACTTCCAGAGGTTTTGATGTAATTGCAGTCTACTGCGGAAATGTTGCGCCTTTCATAGTTTCAGCTGAGCAGGAGTGTGAAGAGGTCGCTGGCTGCTGAAGAAACTGGATGGACTCACTGCCTTCTCTCGTAGGTTACCCGCAGCATTTCAACAACAGTCTGCTGAACCTGGCTTTGATTTTCATGTGCGAGCCGATGCGTGGAATTCACCGTTGTGATTTATGGAAGTGAGCGATTTCAAGCTTAAAGACTAACGACTGACTGACTGGATTCTCGCCAGCTAATGAGTAGTTACCACTGAGCTGTAAAGAAGAGGAAAGTTTAAGTTAGTCTGCGGGACTGGGAGAGAATGGACTGGAAGGACCGCTGCACGCGCGTGTGGTTCTTGTGATGGACCTGTCAGACATCTCGCATGGTGTTAAAATAATGTCGATTCCTCCCATTTATTGGATCAAGTGGATTTTAGTCGACGTGGTGTCACTTGTTTGTGAAAAAGTGAACCACGGATCGACCTAACTCGGCGGATCATTGGACCAGTATTCTGAAGAAAAACAGTGTACCGCAACTTACCATTTTATGTGCCGGTGTATCTCCACTTAGGAGAAAGAATACAAAATTCTCCTAATTTTTTTATTGAAGAATTTCCTCTTGTAAACCCGTTGATTCGTTATAGTACCCGGTGGTACTTGACTGGGAATTCCCCCACATAAAGCCTTTCATCGTAATATCAAAAGCAAAAAAACCTGGTGAACAGTTATTACGCATCACTCACAACATCCTTTTTGTGTAAAGAACTACAGCAACCTTATTGCCCTCTTGAACAACATGGACAAGAACTGTATCGCATATCAAATGGAGTTGTCGCTGCTGCTCGTCGCCCTGTTATCTTGGGTCGCTGTGTGGGCAGACGATAGCAAGCTGATCTCGGACCGATACGCGGTCTATTGGAACAGCACGAATCCCAGGTAAGACGCTACGGCCTCTCATTTTCACACCACCGGCGCTAAATGCAAAGATCACCAGTGAGTTCATAACAACAAACACATGCTTCGCGTCACATCTCACACCATCTAGCTGATGCGACCGAGCCTACTATAAAGTCGATATTAACTCCTTCTGCAGAAAGGCTAATGTGGCCACTCGGCAGGATAGTCTTTGGCCTTTGAAAAGACTCCTGATTTATGGCGTTTGTGAAGAGTATTATATTTCTGCAGATGGAAAATAAAACAGGAAAAAATGTGTTAGAATTTTTATAGCAATACTAATAGAAATTCTTTATTTCACAAATAGTTGCCTTTCCATCATGAAGGCCACTGCATCAACTTAATTATGCAAAAATGTGGCCTCTAAAACTGTATTAAACTTTATGTGTCCTGTAAAGTTACTACGCAAGTGTAGGGTAGACTATATTAACAGTTAGCCTACCACAAATCCTTTGACCTTAAGGAGGCTATGCATTCGTAAAATCCCTTTCTACCTCTTGTTAGGCCGGTCGTTATGACCTTATCTGTGCGGTTTTAATGACGAGAAAGTTGACTTGTGCTCCCAAGAAACAAAGTTATCCCAAAAGATCACCATATGGTTCAGATTGAATGATATGAAACCTGAAAAACACTTTCTCCCCCCACCTATCTGAAACCTCGGGCAAACTTCCATTCAGTCATCGGCACATAGGAAAGTTGTATTCGTGCCCAATGTTTCGACTGTAAACAAACAAACAAAAAGGATAACGTTTGCCAATTTCCTATGTATCAATAGTATATGGATTTAGTTTTAAATCTTTAAGGTACTTTCTCAGACTTAGTTGTTTACAGACTATTAGTTCCATCAGCGCATGCGAGACTGATAGGGTTTTTACTGTGGTCTAAAAAACTGTAGAAAGGTTTGGCAGGGGCTTTCCTAAACAAATCATGTCAAAGCCAATCAACTGACCTTGGAAGCACTTCAGTGAAACTCAGTGCTACTACATACATTGTTCATTCTACAGTTTTTCCTTGTAGTGTTCACATCCAAGAGGACTGTTTTTCAGTGTTATGTTACTTTATAAAAATAAATATTTAAACAAACATTGGTTTTCAATGCATAGGGCTTACACAAACAATTCGATTTTTATACATTCTATTTTTTTCTATGACATAAAAACGTTTATGAGTCTGAAAACTCATTGTAGTCGCTGTTCACAGATTTGGTTTGATTATTCTTTTGACCACCTGATATATCTTTGCCATCTCTGAGGGCAAAGGTTTATTTTACATTCCAAATACCTAGAACGTCTCTCCTGATGAGTTTACATGTAAGCAATTTCAAGTGAAGCTAGGAGTCTCTCTGGTTTGTCTCTTTGCTCAACCATTAACTTAGGACATCATCCATTGGCCTCTGTTTTCTATCAGACTGATGTGTTTATCTCTGTGAAGATGGCAAAGTGAGCTTTTTTGTGGGTCCTGTGTACGTACTGTGGACATACTCTAAGCAGAGATCACAAGACAGCACGACTGCTTTCCACAGAATCTGTGTGACGTATTGTTCAGCGTAGCCTGAAATACACGTCGACGCCACTTTAACGAGTTTCAAATGGGTTTCCCATTCCTATCAATTATAAGTTATCGCTAATTATCGTTGAACAAAACCTTTGATCAGCCATTGTTTGACTTTGTGGTCCCGCAGCCTTGGATTCTTTAGGCCACATCATCAGCTGTTGTATAAGGCTGTAGTATGCTTGAAGACATGGCCAAGCATCGCCCTTGCCCTACATATCGCTGCATGTCTTTCACAAGGGGACTTTTCAGAACAGCAGTCCTGGCCCTGTGCCACAAACGTAGCAGAAAAATTCAACAAAGCTTTTCTGAATTCTGCACAGAAAGAAATACATTCCTATCTGTTAAGCCTGTTTCTTTATTATTACTCGAGTGTGTACAGTTTGCCTGGCGGAGCGGTACTTCACAGGTGTACAATAAGCCGAGTGCGCTGATGGTAGGGGATGGACCGCGGTAGACACCGAGATGAAACCTAGGCTCCGGTACCAGGCTGGGCCCGGGTCTGCTTGGGCTCCTGCTGCTCTCAGAGGCTGTGGTTGTGTTACAGAGAGAGGGCAGTGAGGTCTAGAACAGAGAAACAGTATCACTCTCACAAGACAAGCTTAGAGGCATTCTTGGCCCATTTACTGCCATCAATGTGAAATATGGAGTTGGTATAAATTAACTGCGTCCTGTTTGTGTATTTATATACAGTTTACACTTTTTAATTAGTTGTATATTTTGTCGTCATGGTTACGTCTACACAGTTAGTTTCATTGGAAGTGTATTTAATCAACCGTGTTTGGTTCAGTTATTTGTGTAAGATGTGTTCGTATAAAGAACCTGACTGAAAGAGCGGCATAGCACAGACATTTTGTAATACCTGATGGAAGCGTGTGTCGTTGAAAGCGTGTGTCCAGTAAACTCGAAAGCATTAAGTGTCTGGCTACTCTGTGCTTTCTTCGTCTCTTTTAGTAAGCCATTAAGAAATGATTCAGCCAGAAAGCTGCAGAAGTATTCAAGTTCTATGTATTCTATTTATTATATAGTATGGTTCTGGTTTAGCTCTAGCCAAAACGGCTTAGCTATACTCTGAATCCCTTTTCTCCTGTCATCAGAAAATGGCTGTTCATTTTTAGGATCAATTGAAAGTGCTTTTTATTCTCCACATATTATTCATAAATTAACAAATCAAGCATGCCAATCTTTTCTTGAAAAGCATCTGTTTACATGTTTGAATTAAAATAAATACTTTTTTATCATACAGATCACAATAATATATTGCGTTTACATAATTAATTTATAAGTGTTAGACATTTGTGGCTAGCCTCTCGCTTCCGTTTAATTTTGCTTTATACCCGGATGAATTTTGGGGAGGGATTTCACACCCTATGAATATTGGATACCAAAAACTAGGTCAACGTTTTTTTTTTGCCAGTTATTTGATCTTCTATTAGCTTCCTATATGAGATATTGCTTATTTAATGAGGTTTACATAAATATGATGAATCCTGATCATTTAAAATGTTTGAAAGTTTAAGGAATTTATGAATTTCATGACAGCGAACCGGAAAGTAACAGAAGATCTGTCAGGCGTTATTGAAAAGTGCCTTTCTAAGTATTTTGTTTAACGTCTCACCGCCACGTTTTCAGAAAGGAGTTATGGGTTCGGTGTCTGTGCAGATAATGGGTTCATTTCTCGACGCTTGGTCACGTATACATCACAGGCCCATCGCACAGCCATCACTCAGGCCCCCTGCCAACATGAGCCGAGCACATGGCGTTACAGTCGTGCTAAACTTAAAGCTGCTATTAGCCTGGGTGCAGTGTACAGTACGAGGGACTGAGCACATCTTGGACTGATTTGTGCTAGTGAAAAGTCTACAGTGACCCTGTGGCGATTCTCTCTCCCTTCTCAATCAAAGCCAGCACTTTGTCTTTGCTATTTTATCATTAACTCTTGCCGGTGCTGCGTGGCTCTTGTGGTGACCTAGTTTTGCGGAGGTTATGGGAGAATGTACAGAGGGAAATTGGGGAAAGGGGGGGTGGGGGTTAAGGAGGACCCTCCACGTTACATTGTTCCTTTTGATTGTGTTTCTTTGGGGGGATGGGGGTCTGTGTCAACGATCAAGGGAGCACTTTTCAAATCAGCACCAACAGCTCAGGGAGGGTGACCTTGGACTTGGTAATTAATGTAAAATGGTAGGACGCTTTTTGGGTTCTGCACCTCTAGGTGGCGTTGTGCTGTTTTTAGCTCCCAGTAAAGACAGCGTGGTCCGCCATTTTCTCTCTCAGGGAGATAGATACTGTAAAAATGAGAGTCGAGGTAAGCGAAGAAGATGGAAGGTGATGCCGAATTCATGAACATATTCTATACGCTTCGATTTGACGTGGACTGTTTTCTTCCTTATTCCTCCATAATATCTTATTTTGGTAACGATGTAACAATTAAACCTATAATTTGCATTTTGCGAGTAATTTAGAAAAATTTACAAAAACACACATTGCTTTCGCGTCTTATTAAGAATAATTCTCTGTACAAGATTTAACACATGTAAATAATTTGTATATGATGTAGTATCGTCACGTCACTTATTTCAACAGACCACCAGGTAAACCTAATTGAAAGACAGGTCCACATTTCCAGTAAATTTTAACTGAGCGTAATGCATTTCATGCGCACATTTTTTAAATGACTGTAATAACTGCAATATATTTTACTTTCAGCAAAAAAAGTATGATTTGTACAAATGAGCCATATAGGTTGAATTAAAATCAAATGTATCCGTTGATTGTTGTCGGCCATTGAAAAACTTGGCATAAAGGTTTGGTTCTGCAGTCGGTACGGGAGTATAACTAGCCTTTTTAAAGTGTAACTGCTTACTCTGAACTGAAGCGCTCTGTAAATCCTGAAATTAATCAGACACAGAATAGCTGTTTCACCTCTATAGTGAGCTGGCACACAGTAAGCCCACAGAACTAAGTGCATTTTATTGCATTTCTCTAATGGTACTTAGAATGGAATTTTGTAATGAAAACGAGCTGTCCTCTTGGACCTTAACGGAGAAAGCCACCATGAATCTCTCGCCAGTTTATCTGTTCAGACGTGTGACGTTAATTAATTTTTTTGTTTCGATTGGAATGCACTTTGGGGTCACTTAGGCTGTTTGTGTGTGTGTGCGTGTGTGTGTGTGTGTGTGTGTGTGTTTGTGTGTGTGTGTGTGTGTGTATGTGTGTGTGTATCAGCACCCTCCATGAACGAGTTTGTAATTAATTTGAGGCCTTGAGAGAGAAAGGTGATTTACAGCCTAATAGCACCCTTTCTGTGCGGAAAATCTATCTTGTTCGAAAGCGTGCAATGCACTAATGACTGTTGTGTTTTCGCTTGTCTTTATCTGACCTGAGTGCTGGAAAGCCAGGCAAACTGAGGCTCCCTCAGTGAGATGCCTCTCTCAGGGTCTATCTCATGACTGCCGTTCTGTCACAGAACAGGCCCTCATTTGGCTACTTTAATCGAATGACATCCCGATTAAACCGGCATGAGAAAAATCATTGTTTTCCCCCAATGTCCCCTTAATAAGGACTTAGAGGGGGCAGTGGAAAGGCCCTTAAGTGGACATAGCGCAGGGCACAGCATATTTGTTAGTTTGAAAATCAGATTAAGTGGACGGGCAGTCAGCAGAGTTCTCTTTTAAAAGACAGCGCTTCCTCCAAGTTGGCCCGGACCACGGAGCCACGCCGGCTGCTGTTTCATTTGGATGAGATTACAGGCCATTTGTGTTCGCTTACTGTATGAGAGGAAATTGGTTATAGAGGAGCCGGGTCATGGATCAGCTCGGTCAGAACACTGCAACCCGTCCAGAGGAGAAGTCATGCTGTACAGAGACACCCCTTGTGACCTTCTAACAATGTAGACGGCCGTTCATGCCATTAGAATTATTAGAATTATTATTTGTGGCTCCTTGAAAAGTGTGTATGAGGCGATTTATGACTTATGAGGCGAATAAAGTTTCTGCTCTCTATTAAAAAAATGGATGAGAAAATTGGCCAAAAAAAAAAAGAAAAAACTTCTCAAATTTGGAGTTTCCCCTTAATGGCCTGACACAGTATTGCATTAAAGATGTCTAACATCTCATTAAAGATTAAAGTTGCTGCATGGTATCTACAAAAGCAACTTCTGCGAGAGAAAGCCACTAATCAGTAATCTGGGTTCAAAGCTTCATTAAACAAAATGACCTAGAGAGTGTGTGTGTGTGAGTGTGTGTGCGTATGCTCAGGACACAGTGTTTTCATTTCCAATGTTAATCAAGGTTATGTTAATGCCAACTGTAATAAACATTTTTACAACCCCTTCCCTGTCTGTCCGAAGAGAGAATAGCTGCACTGAACATAATTGTCTTTCTCTGGAACTTTTTGTTTCAGATGTTATTGTTGTAATATAATCCAGTTTTACTGCGCCCGAGTCCTCCGTCCCAACTGCGCTATATGGAAACACTGGACAAGGTCAAAGCTTTAAAAGACATTAGTTAAATGAGGAACGGAGTCTCAAATTAAATTGGGTATGCATGCGTACTGAAACACCGGAGGCCTTCGAAGGCCAGAAGAAAGAAACATCTGAAAACACATTTTCTAAATAAAAGCCAGTCTATTCTGCAGAGATGGGACACAAACTGAAAGACACTTCTGGGTAAAAAAAAAAAAAAGAAGCTGCTTAGCGTCCCCACATTGTGCATAAAGACAGTAACAGTGTTTTATTTGTTTTTGTAATGTCTATTCCATATATCTGTCATGTCTTTAACTCGCGCTGTAAAAACAAGTTCCTTCTGACCTTAGCCTCGTCTCCAGGCTGGAGAGGATTGGTTTTCAGCTGTGATATTTTCCTCTGACAGTCATCTGGGGTGTGTGTGTGTGTTGGGGGGGGGGGGGGGGGGGTTGGTTGCTTCAGAACAGTTTCGAATGTCTTGAATGTCCTGGCCGCCCGGTCCGTCTGTCAGCGGGGTCTCGTGAACCTTCTCGTCATTGTTCTCACCTGCTCAGGGACACAGAACACCGAACACCGCCGCTGTTATCGCAGGGAGGAACGGCAAGGCCCGGGGCGCCACGATGGCCGCCGTTCCCCCCTCCGCCCCTCCACCCCTCCGGTGCTCTGCCCCCTGTGCGAGTCAGACCCAGGGTCTGTGGCAGAGACCCCAACACTGATGAAGGGGTGGGGTGCGTGGGGTGGGTGTTGGTAGTCCTGCTAATTTTGAGATTAATAATACGTTGAATAAATTGAAGGTATAAACTGGCAACGTGAGAGGTCACACAGTAGATAAACACTCTTATACACACACACACACACACACACACACACACACACACATGCACACAAGACTGTGATATGCTGGTGTCTACTGATCATCACCAGATTTTGGTGGTGTGAGTTAAACACCAATTTGTCAGTCCTTTTATGTGTGGTTATTTTGTGTGATGTTATTTAGAAAGGGCTAATTTCCCCCTTTATTTTTTTTCCCAATTTATATTTATTAATTAAATTATTAATATTTTTTACCTGGCAACAGCCTTTACCATCCCATCGCCATGCCTTCTGCACTCCTCATAAATTTTAATGCCTGACCCACATTCTCTCTGCGCGCTGGCAGTCACGGGCATCCACAGTCCTCCAAGCTCCATCTGAGAAAGAGAGAGGGAGAGAAAGAGAGAGAGAGAGTGATAGAGAGAAAGAGGTGTTCTGGAGCCCTGATCAGACGCTGTGGTGTAGAGAAGAACAGAGGGATAGAGAGAGAGAGAGAGAGAGTGATAGAGAGAGAGAGAGGGAAATAGAGAGAGAGAGAGATAGAGAGAAAGAGGTGTTCTGGAGCCCTGATCAGACGCTGTGGTGTAGAGAAGAACAGAGGGATAGAGAGAGAGAGAGTGATAGACAGAGAGAGAGAGATAAAGAGAGAGATGCGTTCTGGAGCCCTGATCAGACGCTGTGATGTAGAGAAGAACAGAGGGATAGAGAGAGAGAGTGATAGAGAGAGAGAGGGAAATAGAGAGAGAGTGATAGAGAGAGAGATAGAGAGAGAGATGCGTTCTGGAGCCCTGATCAGACGCTGTAGTGTAGAGAAGAAGAGAGGGAAGAGGGAAAAGAGAGGGAGGAAGAGAGACAGAGGAAGGAGGAAGGAAGGAGCTCTGAGGCTAAATGGCCTGTAAATAATGCAGGTTGTTTTGGCATGAAATGGCTCTGCAGTTTTCACACCTTTTTACCGGGAAAGCACCGGATTAGATCAGTGTTGTTGAGCCCAGTCGGTGGCCCTGGCAGGGTTGTGCCATAGAACCACGGCTGTGGTGTTACTCCATGTGTGTACGGCTGTGATGCTACTCCATGTGTGTACGGCTGTGATGCTACTCCATGTGTGTACGGCTGTGATGCTACTCCATGTGTGTACCTAAACTGGTTAATGAGGGCCTCGAATGAAAGACAGGGCTGTAAGAAGTGTCTGATGCGAAACTGTTTCATCATAGTAACGACGGAGTCACTGTTTTGTCAGAGGAGGCGTGCTGCAAGAGCCCCTGTGGCTGACGCAACCTCACGACTGCCACACTGGAAGCCCACCACTGACACGCTGAGCCACATACAGTCTGTAGTTAGCCGTCACCACCACTGACATGCGGAGCCACATACAGTCTGTAGTTAGCCCTCACCACCACTGACACGCACAGCCACATACAGTCTGTAGTTAGCCGTCACCACCACTGACATGCGGAGCCACATACAGTCTGTAGTTAGCCCTCACCACCACTGACACGCGGTCTGTACGCCTGTTGTGATTGGTTCACTCTGGCTGATTGTACTAAAGCACTACATCACTGGGGCACTTTTAGCACTTTTGAACTAATGAATGTAATGCTCATATTATTATTGTTATGGTTTTTTTCTGGCGGTGTAGCTTGGTCTTGTGATGGCTAGTTGGAGAGCAGTGGGTTATGTCCTTAAACTTGCTAATGGCTTGTCTGCTGTAAAAGCCTTGCTGAGCACTGGACAAATGTAATGCTCCTAAGTGAACCTGCACATAAAAGCGCTCATAAAACTAATGACGGTGTTTCCTCCTAATTGATCTCCGGCAGTGGTTTGGGTTTTTGTTGGTGCGGATGCACGGCGCACATTCGATCCTGACCATTTCTTCATTAACTCCTCCCTGGGATGGGACTTAAATATTTATTATTATTTACTAAGAGATTGAGCTGGTGCTCTCTGAAGGAGCGTTGTTGTGCTATGGCCTGTGGTGGAAAGTGCTGGAAAAAAGCCAAGGCTCATTTGGCTCAAGTTTATAAGGCTTTCTTCAAACATTTCTTTAAAAGGTCAGCTTTCTTTCTTCTCGTCTGTGTGTAGGCCATCAGCTGAGATTCTGTCTTGTCTTACGTAGACAATTACAAGATTCATGTCAAATCAAATGTACTGGATGTAATGATACTAAAATGGAGTCGACTGAAAAGGACCCAAATGTACTGGATGTGATGATACTAAAATGGAGTCGACTAAAAAGGACCCAAATGAGGAAGAATGACTCGAACTGACCAGAGCTATTCGTTGAATTCTACTTTGTAAAAAACTTCTAACAGTTATTCCGTCTTTTGCTCCAGGCCTCAAGCCTAATTTCCCCAGGCGCCTTCATGTATTTGTATATATATATGTATTAATACTCCATTTAGTTATGATAGCCATGGTGAGAAGAAATTAGTTGCAATAACAGAATAATGTATATATGTTTACGTATACTTATATGTATGATATAGATATATACATTTATATGTATGTGTCCTATATACTATAATCACGATCAGTCATACTCACCACATATGTTGTATTGTCAACACATCCAGTTTAAACAAGGATTTTTCTTTTTAAACCCTGATTTTACAGAGTGTAAAAATACTAGATCAGTTATTTTACTTATAGCGCTAAATAACGACAATTTTAAAACCTTAAAAGCGGCTGGAAAATGTAGGCTAAAGGTGTTTTAAAACGACATTTTGAGAAATAAGTTAGATATTTATTGACCTGATAAAAATAGGGAGTCAAATACAGCCAGATGAAAAATCATGAGTCTTATTTGTCTCCATGGAAGTTACACTCGTTATCTTTACGATTTATTGGTGCATATAGTCACTGAAATTCTGGATGAAGGCTAGACAAAAGTCTTATGGAACTCAACTGTATGACTCTTTAAAAATATGGAAGATATTAGAAGGTAATGCTCTTTGTGCCCGGGGCAATGTGTTAATACTTAGAGCGAGCACACTGGAGAAAGCGAAGTACAAATCCTGAAAAGTATTTTTCTTTTATTCGTCCCAACACAACCCAGACCCGAAAATACAAATAACCGCAAAAATAGCATATACATTTTTTCCTACTCTATATTTTTCAAGATAATTTAGAAAAATGTAGGTAGTGTGTTACTGCTAAGAGCATTCAATGTATTTCATGCTGTGAATGTGCAGCTGTCTTGCTTATTTTGTGTTTTTGTTGAACTTGAAAAAATATGAACCCTTTGAACAAATCTGTTAAATCTAAAAGTGACTATTTATCTCAAATTCCAAACTAAACTATTTTTGTAATAGTGATTTATATCTAGATAATGCCCTTAGATTCATTTCTAAATAAATAATACTTAAATAATTATTGTCATTTGGTAGTCTCTTATGTATCGGTATTACACAAATGTGAAATGTATCGTATTTCTCCTTAAAGTATTTCATTTTATTTTGCACATGGCCACTTTATGTACTATTGCACTATTACAGATTTAAACTTTCAAAAACTAAAGCTAGAGTTCCTCAGTTCATCACACTTTATTTCTATTCCAGCTCTTCATGTTTCCTCCTGTGTGTGTCTGTGTTGTGTAGTCGGGGTGTGTGTGTGTGTGTGTGTGTGTTGTGTAGTCGGGGTGTGTGTGTGTGTTGTGTAGTCGGGGTGTGTTTGTTCTGCGGGTGAACACTGGGCCATTCTTCGCTGGGCCCACTGGTGAACGGTTCCAAAGACTTTTCACCTGTTCCGTCTCCGGGAATCCAGGCCTTTCGGGCCAGGCGCAGATGATGGCTCTTCCTAGAACACATGGTTCTGTCTTCAAGAGGGAAGGCGGGGATTTGCTGTGCCACGGAGCTCTGCTAGCTTTGACCTTCAAATAACTTGAGATTTGGAGAGGAGAGGAGCGAAAGAGAGAGAGAGAGAGAGAGAGAGAGGGGGGGGGAGCGAAGAAGAAGAAAAGCTTGTGAAAAGTGTAGCATAGCTCCCCGAGTCATTGGGGAGTTTTCTTTCCTGAATTGCAGACATGTCAAACCTGTCATTCTTCTCCAGATAGAAAAAAGGCTTTTGTCTGGGGGGTTGGGGGCAGGCGCACGGGGGAGGGGCTGTGTGTGTGTGTGTGTGTGTGTGTGTGTGTGTGTGTGTGGGGGGGGGGGGTGTTGGGGGTTGTTGGGGTTAGGAGCAGTCTCTGGAACAGAAATGGCCGTGCGTTGCGCTAGCTCCCCTACCTAGTGTTAGCTGCTGGGTACCCCTGCTCTACGGACCGCTGGCTTCCCCAGAGGGAGATGGCCACTCTCACTTCAGTGTGTCGGGAAAACACTTCAATGCTAAAAAAAACCCTTCCAACACTTCATCTAAATATAGTGTTGTTCAAAATCAGTAAGATCATAGTTTTGGGAAGAGCTTTTTGTAAAATTTTGTAAATAGTTTTCTCAAATGACATGTTTTTGTTCCTGTTTAATGAGTGTAGTTTTTCAGAGCGAAGCTCACTCGAAAATCTGGAAAGCCCTCTTCAAACGTTCAGCTGACTGACAAAAATAACAAATTAGTGCAGAACAAAATCCTTTGGTTTCATGGACATGGAAACTTAATCTGGCATGAACCAGACCAAAACAAATAAAGAATCACGCGTGCTACACTATCAGAAGATAAAGGCTTGCATGAGTTCATCCACTGTGAAACATGTTTTCATATGACCTGGATTGTCCAATGTGTAACCCTACACGCTGGATGAAATCTACTAGTAACGTGAGCGTTCAACAACGAAGAGCTTAAACGTACTCTATCAGTTTCTTATCACTACTGTACTAGACTATATGTGTGTCTCATACAACCCATTTTGGAGTTCTGTTTGCATTGTTCAAGTCCTTTACGTACACAATCTGTAGATAACTAACTAAACTAACCCGCTAAGATACCGCGGTTGTGATGAAGGCGTTGTGTCTTGTGCCTGAAATGAAAAGGTAGACCCACTTTGAAGTATCCTACTTTGTGTATGAGCGTGTCCTGCAGTGTGTGTTATTTTGAAGTGTCCTACTTTGTGTATCAGCGTGTCCTGCAGTGTGTGTTATTTTGAAGTGTCCTACTTTGTGTATCAGCGTGTCCTGCAGTGTGTGTTATTTTATGGGCAGCCAGGAATAAGGATGTGTCATACTGGGAGCTACAGTGGCAGGCAGACAAAGCCCTTTTTTATCCGGTTTGATATTACAGCCTTTTATGAAGCTGCAGGACCAGAGAGGTGGGCCATGTGAAGTGACAGCTGTACACCGTCAGGCACAGAGAGAGAGAGAGAGAGAGAGAGAGAGAGAGAGAGAGAGAGGCTCTTATTGAAATTCAACCATCACACTTAGTGACAAAATCCTTGGCCACTCTTAGACCTTTTTTCTGTTACAACAAGAGAACAGGCCAGTTGGGACCCTGTAAAACCTCACACAACAAAGGCTGGCTTTCAGAGACACACACACACGTGTGTGTGCACAGTCACACACACACACACACACACACACACACACACATACAGGCACACACATACACATTCACAAAACTGGTGTTTCAAAGTTCCATCTGACATGAAAGATTTGAATCACAGTGACCTCTGGACTCCTTCAGAGAGGCAGGTGGAAAGACTGTTCAGGTTCGAGTAATAGAGAGGTGGAGCAATAGAGAGTGGGAGAGGGAGAGAGAGAGAGGTGGAGCAAAAGAGAGAGAGGGAGAGAGGGGGAGAGAGAGCGAGAGGGAGAGAGACAGAGGGGGAGAGAGAGGGGGAGAGAGAGGGAGAGAGACAGAGGGGGAGAGAGAGGGGGAGAGAGAGAGAGGTGGAGCAATAGAGAGAGGGAGAGAGAGAGGGAGAGGAAGAGAGTGGAAGTGACTGGGAGAAAATGAGGAGAAAAGGACAGCTTAAAGACATGGGACAGAGGGCGAGATTGGAGTAGGGACTTGACTGATGTGTGACAGTACACACACACACACACACACACACACATGCGTGCACGCGCACACAAACACACACACACTCACACACACGTGCACACACACACACACACACACACATGCGTGCACGCGCACACAAACACACACGTGCGCACACACACACACCTCCAAGAGGGGAGCGTGAATGTAGGTTATGCTGATAAGATCTGAAACTCTGAAATTTAAGAGTTGTGCTGCTGCCACTCTCTCTCTCTCTTTCTCTCTCTTTCTCTCTCTCTCTCTCTCTATCGCTCTCCCTCTCTCTCCATCGCTCTCTCTTTCTCTCTCTCTCTCTCTCTCCATCTCTCTCTCCCTTTGGCAGCTGGTTGGCACTGGGGCATCTGGGGGCTCTATGTGCCCAAAAACGTGGCAAAGTCCGTGTCAGTTCACACACATTTCAAACTGCCGTACTTCACACACACACGTCTCAGACCGTGTCACCTCACATGCATCATGGCGTTTTATCTTCTGCTTTGCATCTTTGGTTTTTGTTGTTTTTCTGCAAATTTGGATTTTCCACATTGGGGGTTTTATATGTTGTTATTCCACTTTAAAAGAGAACTTCTTTCAGACCTTAACGTCATTTAAACCACATTAAATAAGGTTCTCCCTTGGATTCATCGCTAGCTTTAATTTTTCACCCATAAATATCTTCCATTTACTGTATTTTTAGTAGCATATCAAAAGTATGCGAGAAGATTCAGAAAGTCGAACTTGGATGCACTGGCGTATTACTGCAGAGCCTTGATGTGGAGTGGAGCTGATCTTTTTAAATGGACTTTGTTATTAATTCACTCATTGATGTTGAAGGGACTCCAAATTATCCGATAGCAAGTCTGAGATTCAGAAAATGGAACGATAAAAAAAGCAACTGCTCTTTTCTGTCCAAGAGCAAGAGCAGGATTCATCCCGTGGCAAAATAGTAATGCAAACCACAATCCTGTTATCTGCCTTGTACTCCTATACTGTATGTGTACATTTAAATGTAGTCAGCGGTGTGTGTGTGTGTGTGTGTGTGTGTGTCTGTGTGTGGATCACACAGGTATGAAATGTGTTTGGTGATAATCCAGTCGGCATCGTGATGGGGTTGTGGTGTTTGTGTGTGCGTGTGTGTGTTTGTGTGTGTGTGTGTGTGTGTGTGTGTGCGTGTGTGTGCGCTGTGGCTCCTTGGTGCTGATAAACTGCGGCTTCACCTCAGGGCTGTGGAGCAGCCAGCTGCACGTCGGGAGCAGGGAGATTACAGCGACTGTGTAGTGAGTTTAAACAGGATGAGCCATTCCGGCTCAGGTGCGCGGCTAATAGGATTAGAAGCTGCCTTTTCTTGTTCATCCGCCGCTGAGCCCCGTGATGGGCCTCAAAACAAAGGTGTGTTTTGGCCTGGTGCGCCGACACAGGGGAGAGGCTGCTGACAGCTCAAGGGGCACTGTGCTTAAGATGCCCCCCACACACACACACACATATATATACACGCATATGTTTCACCCTCACACACACACACATCCAACACACATACACACACACGACCCCCCTTGCAGACACACACACACACATACTCACATACACACACTCCGAGTGTAACTGTCACCACAGATGAGTTACGCAAGTGCTTACAAACACAAAACAAAACATTTACTTCTTGCCAGCACACTAATGCAAGAACACTGTGAGAACAGAACAGTGGGGTTTCAAAGGGAGCTGCTTTATACACACGTGTCTCATCAACCACTGAGATTTTTAAGAGAGAAAAAAAAACAGTCTTTGTTTTCAGTCTCCTGACATCTGACTCCTGGTGGAGTTTAGAATTCCACGGCTTTGCTAAACAAATAGCCAATTTCTATTGATCCCCATTGAGCGAGTGTTCTAGAGTGTTTCAGTGGCCCTTCCAAAGCCCCCTATCCATCCTGTGAGAAAGGCTGATTACTGTGGGCCGGACTAGTCTTTTGGGGACCCTTAGGAAAATAGCAGTCAGGGATCTCACTCCAATCCCCCCAGATTAGCCTTCAAAGGCCTGGGCCCTCTGGTAGGCTTTGGGGGGGCTCATCGTACAATCGCAGTCTTCAGCGCGCCATAAAGCGGGTGTTAAAGTTTGGTGAAATTGGGCGGAGAGAAGAAGCCGATACGCACTTAACATAAGACCTGTTCACACGAGGAGAAGGAGGAAGGCCTCGGGAAAGGGAAGGAGTCGCTCAGGGAATATTGTGGTGGATCCTGGGAAATTGGTATAGCTCCCCCACAAAATATTTAGATTACATCTTCGATTACAGGTTACAAAAAGCTGCCCTAAAAGCAGACTTTGTGTAAGCAAAAGTAATCATAGTATATGTTTGGTCCCTTTACTCTCTCCCTCTGGGCCAATTGAAAGATCCTGCGGTGAAGACTGGGCCCAGGCCTGTAGGAGGGGTCTCTGAGGAGCACTTGGGGTGATCTGTTATTTGACAGTTACTTTTTAACATCTTCTCACCTCATTTAAGCCAACTGCTCGCATTTTTTTTACTGCTCCGTACAGAGACTAATGCGGCTCAATAGAGAATCGCACTCGACATCAGTTCATCCAAACACGGGGCTCTTTTATGGCAGAAAATTCTCAGCCTCAGGAGTTACAGGAGTCGAGTCAGACTCCCGAAAGAAAGAATGCACAATTTGTAATCATTTTTACAGGCCATTGTTTTTTCTCGGGGGTCCTGCTTTGCCAAGTTTCACCTCTCAAGCAGCACAAGCCTGGCTGGGAGCCTAACACACACACACACACACACACACACACACACACACACACACACACACACACACACACACACACACACACACACTTTTGCATCCTGACTGTCTTCGCGTCTCCATGTTGTATTCTGCCCATAAGTCTGTAGTCTGTGGAATATTTTTCCATGGGTACATCCAGAGATGTGTGTGTGTGTGTGTGTGTGTGTGTATTTGCCTTAGCATTAGTTTTTTGTTGGTAGAGTGGAGAAGTAAATCATCGTGGATCTTATTTTTACTGCTGCGGCCTGACAAGTAGGACCCAGTAACGCGGCGTCCAGTTTCAGTCTTTTACGGGCGCCAGTGATTTTCATTGCATTTTATCACCCTCCGCCATGTCAAACAAACCACCGTTACCATGACCACCAACTGCTGCCTTCAGCGATGAGGTCACCGCCTCCGTCCTATCTCAGCTACTTTCCAGCCACTCCTATCGCCGTAATAGACATGTCGTATTCAATAAAGTAGACGCTGGTTTGCGAGGAAGTAAAAACTTAGCCTTGGCCGGTCTCCGGAGCTAAATCACTAAATATGGGGTTCGCTCCTCCACGATGCTCCCGAGCCGTAAACCCTCGCAGTTCAGTTCCTCCAGCGCCTTCTTCATCTCATTGCTCATGAAAATCGAATCTGTGGGAAGGCCTGTTTTGCCCTTTTTATGCTGAATAATTCAATGCAAAACTCTGCATTCGCAACGCTGCTCTTTCTACCCAGGGATCGCACAAAGGGTTGGAGATGAGAACTCAGAAATGGCTTCTTTGAGAGCCAGGGACCTTGAAGAGGCAGGGAGATAGACGCTGGGGCTTTGCGAGCCCCTCTGCGTTAAAGGATATCCTATATCCCGTCGGCAGCTGGGGCGTCTCTCATGTTCCAAAGCCAGGTCTGCTCCCAGGCCCTCCCCGTCGCTCCGCAAGGTGGCTGAGAAGTCTTGAACTGACCCTGGCTCATGTCACACACACACACACATACACACACACACACACACACACACACACACACACACACACACACACACACACACACACACACACACACACACACACACACTTTTGAACTGACCCTGCCTCATGTGTGTGCACAGTCACACACACACACACACACCCACACACACACACACACACACACACACACACACACACACACACACACACACACACACACACTTTTGAACTGACCCTGCCTCATGTGTTGTTTGACCCGCCCCCCCTGACGATTAATTATGGGAGAGGATCTTCAGAAATATGGAACGCATTTCTGAAGGGCTTGGTCAGGCCCCTTTACCCTGTTCTCAGCAGATGCCGAGAGTTCACGTGGGGGCAGGTCCACCGTTGTTTCAACCCCCCCATCCCCACCCCCCAAAACAAAACCAACGCGCCCCCACAAATGCAGAAACAACATAATTAAATACACATATTTACCCTGAGCAGGTTTCAGAAAATGCCTGTGTCCGTGCCTGTTGGTCTGCCTGTGTGAGTGTGTGTGTGTGTGTGTGTGTGAGCATGTGTGTGTGTGTGTGTGTGTGTGAGCGTGTGTGTGTGTGTGTGTGTGTGTGAGCGTGTGTGTGTCTTGTGTGTGTGTGTGTGTGTGTGTGTGTGTGTACATGTGTACACGTGTGAGTTTACAAGTAAGGGAAGTGCGGCTGTTTTACTTTCTGGTAACTTTTAATAGCTTTGGGTGCATAGCTTCTTCTCCCTGCCAATTATGAGAAGTCATTACTGCCATTCAGCAGCCCCTTCATTTAAAGCTGGTCACAGAGGCGGCGGCGGCAGTGTGTGAGTGTGTGTGTGTGTGCAGTGTGTGTGTGTGTGTGTGTGTGTGCCGTGGCCGCCGAGTTTTGACCGTAATTGCTGACCACTCGCAATATAACGGCAAATTGACAAATATTCTAAATGGTCAGCAAATATTTAATGAGGATTTAAAATAATATTTAAATAAATTGCTTTGGGATTGAGAAGAAAGAAGTGTTTGGTTATTAAAGTCCTCAAAGAAGGTTGTGGTTTTGTCTGGTGTGAAATCCTCAGGTGGAAGAGAATGTGTTGGAAGTCATATACTGTGCTCTTAAACATTATATCACTGCTATGGAGGAATAGTGTATTTTGATTTGTTGAAATTACATTGTATGACACACCATATTCTGTATTTTTAACTCGTATGGTTATGGCAATATTTTCAGAGTAAGAATTGTCATTAAAATGACATCAGTGTAAATATAGTAGAATTTAGTCCCACAGAGCACAGCTATCACAGGTTTAATCTTTAATCAGTTTTTATAAAAAAGTTATAATAACTGAAAAAAATACCCCAAAACTGATCCAAAAGATAAAAAATATATGATAAGTTGTCTTTCTGATATTTACTTCAAAGGGAAAAATTACTTTCAAAATAGCAAAAAAATAGCACTGTTGGTTTATCCTCTCCACTGAAGTTTTACTCATAGTTCCATTTGATCAGCTTTTCAGTAAATATACTTTAGATCTGGAGGATTTCAGAGGATGTTTCCTACTATTTTAAATTGATTTTAAATTGATTTTAAATGTTAGTGAATGTAATAGTTGTAAAGTGTGTGTGTGTGTGTGTGTGTGTTATCCGTGGCTGTGCCAGATCCCCCCGCCGGTGTCATGAGGAAGGATGAATGGTGTGTTTAGTCTTGACAGCGAGGATCGTCTACTCACAACTTTTAAACAAACCGGCTGGATGGCTTCCAGATGTTACACCTGGACGTCCGCTTCGCTTAGAGTGACCGCGTCGGGTTGTCAGTCTGACTGCGTTAAGGCCGGTGCAAGAATCCTGGGCCGTGGTAACACACAAACTTTCTTGACCCCGTCAGACATTTTATCCCCTAAATTATTTTCGTCAGAAAACCGGCGTCTGCAGGATATGCAGCCAAAGGCCTGAGTTTGCTTATCTTTCAAATAACGCCAGAAAAGCAGGCTTTTACGCCCGTAGCACCATACATCAACGCCGGTCCGGTTGATAAAGAGCCGCACGGCGTAATCACTTGTGCGAGCGCATCCGGCTCACATGGCTCACCACGCCAGGGACCTTTCCCCGTCTCTCGTCTCAAGGTCAGGGATGTTTTAAAAAGTCAGTGACGGACTGTGGCACAGGCTGAGCTGGGGGGGGGGGGGTCTCTAGTTAGGAATGGGGGGCAGGGGGTGGCAGTGGGGGGGTCTCTAGCTAGGAATGGGGGGCAGGGGGTGGCAGTGGGGGGGTCTCTAGCTAGGAGTGGGGGGCAGGGGGTGGCAGTGGGGGGGTCTCTAGCTAGGAGGCAGGCTGAGCTGGGGGGGGTGGGGGTCTCTAGTTAGCAGTGGGGGGCCACCCGAGTACAGGCAAAGTGACGTGATGTTTTGACATCTGTGAGTGTGTGTTTCAGATGCATGGAAACACTTAGGAACAAACACAGGAGTGTATGCCAGGCACAAGTAAGTGTGTGTGTGTGTGTCTGCATGTGTGTCCATCAGTGTGTGTGTGTATACTGTAGTGACACAGAGGTGAAGACTATTCAGAGATCTCTAATTGCTCATTTGGTGTTGGTCGTCATTTAAAAGCACACGTACACAGCCTCTGTGTGTGAACCACTGCTATAAATACCTTAATTGCACACGCTGTATTATGTGCAATCGACAAAATGTCAACAGGCTGCTGCAGAGACGTGTGCATCTTAATTACACTGTGACTCTTTCAGATGACAGCCAGTCACCCGTGCGTGGCTTGTTTCCTCCTTCTCTCTCTCTCTCTCTCTCTCTCTCTCTCTCTCTCTCTCCTCTCTCTCTCTCTCTCCCTCTGTCGCTCTCTCTCTTTAATGTAAAATGAGGAATGAGTGCTTTCGCCATACATGAGAAACACCGCAACACAGCACCTTGCCCTGGAGGGGGCCAGAGGTCCCATACTGTGCGGTGATCATGTTTTAGCACACGGCTTCATAATTGAGATGTACTCCAGAGAGAAAAGCGTAATAGCCTCTTGTTAGCTTGCAGGTTTGATGAGCGGCCTGCAGCAGGCGGTTAGACTTTGAGTGATTTTAGAGGATATAAGATATCAGCCACAGAGTGTGTATGTACATACGCATACACATATGTATGCTCACCTACACACACACACACACACACACGTGCGCGTACACTCACACACACATGTTCACCGGATCTCTTTTTGCCTGTGTTCTTGTTTTATGTGATCTGCAAAATGGCCCCTTCTCTTTCGGATGAAATATGGGCCCAGAATGACCTGCGTTTTACGTGTTCTGTGTCGTGAATAGGTCGTGTGGTTACGGACCGGCTGCAACGCCAGCGTGTAACAGCCGTACATCACACACACGCATAAACACACACACACACATACACACACACACACACACACACACACACACACACACGCACACACACACACACACACACACACACACA